>NC_135809.1:98279383-98592925 GCF_964213995.1 Mustelus asterias | reverse complement strand
TTTTTTACCTTCTGCCAAGCTGGGTTGTGTTGCAATGGTGGTGCATAGCTGCTCTGGAATGAAGTCAAGGACAGAATCTCTGTTAGGGAGGTCTTCAAAGTGCTCCTTCCAACAGGCACTGACTGCCTCTATTCTTGAAATGCACCTCTCCATTCTTGGCCAGCAGTGGGTTAGGGCCTTTGGTGTTTGGGCCGTGGCTGGTCTTGACTGCGCTGCGTGTCATGGTTGTCGGCTAATTGCTGGATATCCTACACTTTCTCCATCCACCATCTGTTCTTTAGGTCGTGGATTTTTGTTGGACCCCAGTTGTCTGTAGAGCTGCTTTCTTGCTCTCACATTGGGCTGCTGTTTCAGGTTCAGAAAAGTCTTGCACTTGTGGCTCATCAGCTCCTGGATCTCACTGAACCTTCAAAATGCCTTGGTGTTACTTAGTTGCATGACCAAGCGTTTCTTCGCAGGTGATGATTATGCAGACCTTGAGGACAGACCAGTTACTGTGGACACTGCATCTCTGGGTTACTGGGAGTTGTCAAGTTGACAGTGAGACACTGGCTGAATAGGCTTTCTTGTCAGGGTGTCTGCATGCTTCACCATTGATTTTCCTGTGGCATTGTTGCTTTTGCTGCTTTGGAGCTACATTGACATTGATCACAGAGCGGATTAGATAGTGGACCATTCAGCAGTCATTGGCCCGTCATGGCAAAGGTGATATATACGACCTTGTGGCCCCTTGAAGATGACACGGCTGATCTGGTGCCAGTACTTGAAATTATTGTGTTGCCGAGGCCTTATACTTGTCGTGGATGGAACAAGCTGTTGATTATGACAAGACTAGGTATTTTGTTGGGAACAGGATACTACTGATGTTGGAAGTCCCTACCCCTCTCTGGCAATTATACCTCCCAAGGGGTCTGTGTACTTTATAATTCTAGCATTATAGTCACTGAGGAGGATCAGTTAGTTGCCCGTTTGGACTCAGGCCAAGGATTGCTTGGAGTTGGAGTAAAATTCCTCTTTGGACACATCTGCAGTTTCCAGTGTAGGGGCGAATGCACCGAGGACTGTGGCACACTGATTCTGGGCTCAGGTGAGCCGGAGGCTCATGAGACACTCATTTATCCCACCATGGGAGTATGAGACAGACAACTAGTTTGTTTTGTAAAGACGAAGCCAACTCTGTGGAGGCGGCGACGATGATCTTCTGGTTTACCTTTCCACAAGAAGGTATAACCATCTTGTCCTCTAAGATAGCTTCCCCTGTCCACCTGGTCTCAATTAGGGCAGCAATGTCAAAGTTGAAACACCTGCATTCTCGGGCAATAATAGTACTCAGTCATTGCAATTTCTCTCATTGTTGAGATTGTCCACGAGGATCCTGACATTCCAGGTCCCAAACTTCATTTTAAGGGGAGGACGATGCCTATGCACGAGTTCTTTTAACGTTGGGTGACCAGCTCACCAGCTACCACACTGGCTTGACAGAGCAAGGCCTTGGTCCAGCGACAAGGGGATCCAAGATGACTGGGGACATTGAAGCATGGGCTCCACTGTACACATGCAGGACATACGGAAGGAGTAATTTGACAAGGAAGTATTCAATGAAAGGCATGACATTAGGAAGTTCTGTTGAACAAAGGGGCCATGGCATGTTTGTCCATGGATCTCTGAAGGTGGAAGGGCATGTTAGTAGGGTGGTGAAAAAGGCGCATGGGACATTTGCCTTAACCATTTGAGGCATAGATTAAAAAGCAGGGCAGTCATGTTGGAGTTGTATAGAACTTTGGTATGGCCAAAGTTAGATTACTGTGTGCAGTACTGCTCGCAATGTTATAGGAAGGATGTCATTGCACTGGAGGGGGTACAGAGGAGATTCTGGACTGGAACATTTAAGTTAGCAAGAGAGGTTGGATAGACTTGTGTTGCTTTTGTTGGAGCAGAGAAGACTGAGGGGCGACGTGATCAAAGCGTACAAGATTATGAGGGGCACAGAGTAGATAATGAACAGCTGATCCCCCTAGTTGAAGGGTCAGTCACAAGGAGACATAGGTTCAAGGTGAGGAGCAGGAGGTTTAGAGGGGATATGAGGAAAAATGTTGTTACCCAGAGGTTAGTGACAGTCTGATGGCTGCCTGGGAGGGTGGTGGAGGCGGGTTGCCTCATATCATTTAAAAAGTACCTGGAGGAGCACTTGGCACGTCATAACATTCAAGGCTATGGTCCAAGTGCTGGTAAATGGGGTTAGGTTGGAGGTCAGGTGCTTCTCACACGTCAGTTTTGACTCAATAAACTGAAAGGCCTCTTTTGCACTTTATGATTCTATACAAGCACACATACTCCACCTTCCCACAGGACTCAACTCCCTGGAATTCATAAAGTGCAGTGCTGGCCTCAAATTCATGAGGGTGGCACTGACTTCTTGTGCCGTCAAGGGCCTCGCAGCTTGTCTCTCGCTCTTCTAGGAGGTGGCTACTGCCTCTGGGTCCTTTTTCTGCTCACCCTTGGATCAAATCCAAAAACCTTAGAAAACATTCATTTCCAGCCACTTTCAAGGTCCAAATGGGATCTTCAGCAGTGACAACAAAGATGGAAAATACAATGCAGCAGCACACAGTGCACAGAATAGTAATTCTGTGCTTAAGTAGCAGAGATTAATAAGTTTCAGTACTGATGTGGTATTGAGTGAAATAACTTTACTGTTAAGTAAACCTTTAATGAAAAATGCCCAAAAGAAATTACTTATGGAGCACGATAAAGTAATTGATAGATCTGCAGATTTGCATTTTCCTTTAAGGCCCATCATCTCTAGACAGAATGTTAAAGAGGTGTTAATGTCAGCAGGGGATAGAGGAGAAGAAGCAAATTATTACCAAACTTTATTGGTAATTTGCACATCCCTCTGGCTATTGGGATGAAGATTCCAGGGTACTGGATAAGGAATTCACTAGAATTGTCAAAGATACAAATGAAAAATGTGATATTTCTAAAAAGTAAAGGAGAACGCTCTCGTGACCAGTTGTAAGTATTCCATTAGCAAGAGACTTTGATGTAACCACAGCAGTGTCGAAGTCTGGGGTTCTACATTTTAAATACAGATGTCACTTCAACCAGTGCAAGTGTCTCCACAGTATAGGTGTTTTTAACCACTATTTGTTTTCTGATCCCCAGGTTAATAGACAACATTTAATATTTCTTCCCAAAAAAATATACTCGAATAACCATCAGGAAGGCAAGTGTTTGAGGCGTCACTGAAAACAACTAATTTCATCCCTTCTGGGTCACTGAGGTCTGGAAATCTAGTGGACATTCTTCTAAACTTAATTTCTTCAATGTTTTATTTGCTTTTTGCACTTGCCCAACAGTAGCACATTTTAGCATGGTACTCGGTTCTAATGCATCATCACATGCACCCATCCAGCTTGTGTATATTAACAGTTTAATTGTCCAGTTAGGCTTCATAATTGATCTGCTTCTTCCTGATAATAAAAGTTTTCCTTTTGTGACGATCTGGCCTCTTTTATTGGGATTCACTAACAAATCGAGAATGTTGAAATTGGGTCGTTCCCAACTGCTGAATGTCCAACCCTGTATACTTTTAAGCTCCTGAAGCCCAACTTCCAGTTTGAATTCCTTTATAATTTTATCTATCACAAAGTTGTCAGATGTCCTAGATTTCCCCCCCCACAGGAAATCATCTTCTGCACTAAGAAAATAGCTGTTAGTTTTCCTTCATCGTACCAATAAAACATTGCTAGATCTGCTTTGAATTGAATACAGCCAGCTTTACTCACTGAAAACTACCATACCCTGGATCCATCATTCAGCCCATAATGACACTTGTTTAGCCTCCATAGCTTCCTCTATATATCTCCAGCTTGTTTTGGAGGCTTTAAGAATATTTCTGTTTGAAATTGTACCCCTTCCAAAAAGGCTGTTTTTCATGTCAATGGATTTACATTCTGATGAGTATGTCACTAAAAGTGCTAGAAACATCCTCAAACTTACTTTTCCTACTGTTTGGAGACTACTCTAACTTCCTGGTCGCCCAATTGTTCCTTAAATTCCCAAGCTACAGGTCTAGCCTGAGTGTTATATATATCAGGGGAAAGTGCTTTCTCCAAACATATTTGTCTATGGGACAAAGCTGGCTGTCCTTTGTCTGGCAAGTCCGTGTAAATGCCAAACTCTCTCCAATGTAGATAAATCCCCGGGACCTGATGAAGTATATCCCAGGATGTTGTGGGAGGCTAGGGAGGAAATTGCGGGTCCCCTAGCCGAGATATTTGAATCATCGATAGTCACAGGTGAGGTGCCTGAAGATTGGAGAGTGGCAAATGTTGTGCCTTTGTTTAAAAAGGGCTGCAGGGAAAAGCCTGGGAACTACAGGCCAGTTAGCCTCACATCTGTGGTGGGGAAATTGTTAGAAGGTATTTTGAGAGACAGGATCTCCAGGCATTTAGAGATGCAAGGTCTGATTAGGGACAGTCAGCATGGCTTTGTGAGTGGAAAATCATATCTCACAAATTTAATTGAGTTTTTTGAAGGGGTAACCAATAAGGTAGATGAGGGCAGTGCAGTTGATGTTGTCTACATGGACTTTAGCAAGGCCTTTGACAAGGTATCGCATGATAGGTTGTTGCATAAAGTTAAATCTCACGGGATCCAGGGTGAGGTATCTAAATGGATACAAAATTGGCTTCTTGACAGAAGCCAGAGGGTGGTTGTAGAGAGTTGTTTTTTAAACTGGAGGCCTGTGACCAGCAGTGTGCCTCAGGGATCAGTGCTGGGCCCACTGTTATTTGTCATTTATATTAATGATTTGGATGAGAATATAGGGGACATGGTTAGTAAGTTTGCAGATGACACCAAGATTGGTGGCATAGTGGACAGTGAAGAAAGTTATCTCCAATTGCAGCTAGATCTTGATCAATTGGCCCAGTACGCTGACGAATGGCAGATGGAGTTTAATTTAGACAAATGCGAGGTGATGCATTTTGGTAGATTGAAATAGGGCAGGACTTACTCAGTTAATGGTAGGGCATTGGGGAGAGTTACGGAACAAAGAGATCTAGGAGTACATGTTCATAGCTCCTTGAAAGTGGAGTCACAGGTGGACAAAGTGGTGAAGAAGGCATTCGGCATGCTTGGTTTCATCGGTCAGAACATTGGATCCAGGAGTTGGGACGTCTTGTTGAAGTTGTACAAGACATTGGTAAGGCCACACTTGGAATACTGTGTGCAATTCTGGTCACCCTATTATAGAAAGGATATTATTAAACTAGAAAGAGTGCAGAAAAGATTTACTAGGATGCTACCAGGACTTGATGGATTGAGTTATAAGGAGAGGCTGAATAGACTGGGACTTTTTTCTCTGGAAGGAGGCTGAGGGGTGACCTTGTAGAGGTCTATAAAATAATGAGGGGCATAGACAAGGTAGATAGCCAATATCTTTTCCCAAAGGTAGGGGAGTCTAAAACTAGAGGGCATAGGTTTAAGGTGAGAGGGGAGAGATACAAAAGTGTCCAGAGGGGCAGTTTTTCACACAGAGGGTGGTGAGTGTCCGGAACAAGCTGCCAGAGGTAGTAGTAGAGGCAGGTACAATTTTATCTTTTAAAAAGCATTTAGATAGTTACATGAGTATGATGGGTATAGAGGGATATGGGCCACATGCGGGCAATTGGGATTAGTTTAGGTTTTTTTTAAAAAAGGGGCAGCATGGACAAGTTGGGCCGAATGGCCTGTTTCCATGCTGTAAACCTCTATGACTCTATAACCCTCAAATTCTTTTGTTTTGCTTCCTTTACCAATTTACTCTCTAACTCGTTTATAGCTACTAGAGCCACTCCAAGGTCGGGGCTCCTACTTCTTGCGTCACTCCTCCCGTTATTTGGTCCTTGCTTGTGTTAAATTATGTCCCTACTAGATCTGCTGTACCTATCTGGACTTCTACTACTTGATCTCCTGTGACTAGATTTCCTTTCACAAGTTCTTGATCTTTTCCTTGGGCTGTGATGATCAGTCGACTCACTGTCTGAACTTAAACTATATGTTTCCTGGCTTTTTGCATTTTTACTTTGTTCTGCCAATCCACAGATCTAATATCCTGCCCCTTGTCTTGTACATTCAGCCAGTTTTTGTATTTCACTGTGGCCTTTTCTGCTCTTTCTACTATTGTGGCTTCCCTATACTCAGTAGCCCCTTTAGGGCACATACCACCCTAGTTCCTCTGTCACAATCTGTTGTTTGTACAGCTCCAGGATATGGGTGTGTGAAGTTCATTGTGCATCTTCAATTTCCTGTTCGGGTTCTGTCAATGTGTAATTAGTGCCAATAAGCCTTGTGGAATGCACTGTAACAGTTTGGTTACCGTGTTTCAAGAGTATTGTTTTGTTATCAGTGCCTATAAGTGTTCCTGGGCTTCTCCATTCTTTTTCCCTGCTCCATTATAATCTGCCTTGTCCCTGGGTTTAAAATGAGTTTCTAATGGCCTGATTCAGTACCACAAAGCTCTGATTTTTTTTGAAACCTCCACCTTAATAAGTGTGTATGCAGGGCATTTACATGTTCGGCAGAAATTGAATGCCCCTCCCCCCACCAATCTGAAGCATGTCTTCTGCATGTACTTCCCATGCTAAAGCAGTTGTCAACTAACAATTTGGTGGGTCAGCGAAAATCTTTTGGAGCAGTTTAGCCAACCGGAGTGATTTCTGTCACATATCCCATTGTTAAAAGGACTTTCCACTACTCTGTACATATGATATTCAAATTTTCACATGTACTCCTGAATTCATCATTGGCAAATTTTCGTCTATTGTCCGCTATCTTCAAAGTATTTTTAAGGAACTATATAAAGGGACAAATGGGGGGGAAAATGTGCCTACAGAATGCTACATAGATAACCATTCGCTATGAGACAATGTCCATTTAACCAAGTGTTGTGGAAAAGAGGTTCAGGATTGATCTTGTGAGTGTGAAAGAAATGTTGGAAAGGAAGATTTCAAAGCTAAAATGGATCGGTGCAAATCGATGGTAGGTTGTTTCACAAAAAGAACTGCTTGTCCAAAGGAATTGTTGGGTATCCTCGAGGTGAATGCTTTGTGCGCTAATGGGTTATGAGAACATGCAATTTTTCATGTTGTAAGATTATAAATTTTGTTTTGTTTGCAAGATGGGGCGGGAATATGGAGCATGTTAAAGTTGATTATATAATGAAATAACATGAATTATCATAATGTATTGTTTCTGCTTGCATATCAAATTTAATTTAAAGAAAAGTATTAGTTTCTACTGGAGGTTATATACCTAGTAGTTTAAGGTAATCAGGTGAACGGGTATTGAGTGGTTAATTATACTCAAGATGTGTATATAAAGAAGAGGCAACCAATGCTGGGTGTCTGGGGTTAGAGTGGAGAAGTAAGCTGCATGACGAGCAATAAACAATCTCCACCAAATCATCCTACTTTGTGCCTTGTTCATAACCAGGCTTGGAAATTCCACTAACACTTAACTGCAATATGTAAATTGTTTCTCATGGTTCTACACTCATTAACTATAAAATATACCTATTAATATTGACTTAACTGCCTGTTGCTGAAAATGCGAGAACAAGAAAACTTTACAGATGATTCTGCACCTTGGAAATTCTCCCAAGAACAACTGCCTAAATATGCATCAATACTACGTAAATAAATAGGAAAAGTGTTTTACAACCATCAACAGAAGCATGCAAAAAAGCTCAGCATCTGAATGTGGAAGAACTGGAATAGCAAGTATTAATACCAGTTTGCATTTAAGCTCAAAACGTTCTACAAATCTATGATTCTATGATTAAATTCAGTTTCTTGGGTCTTCCGATTAGACATTGTTTAGAGCAATTCATACTAACCATGTAGTCTTAATTAGCTGTGTCTTTATAATTTGAGGAATGGAAAAATAGCTGAAACAATTTTATTTGCAATGTATTATCCAAGTCAGTATCTTTTTAAAAAAATACCAACTCTGAAGAAACAAATTTAAGCTGTATTCAGACAATTTTAAAATTAAACTATTCAATACATTTGGCTGCAAACAACTTTGGCTTTGGATAGATCTGAAATTGATTGGCTTCGTTCAATGGCATTGTTCCCAGACTGCACTCTAACATATGAGCAAATAGTTAGAATTGCTTTGGAGGCTATTAGCTGATGGACATGTTCTTCTTTTTTGAAAAGAAGGAAATTGAATAACTGCTGTTTAACACACTGCAGACTTAAATAATTTGTAGCACTATAATCTTGTGACCTCACAAAATGTGTACTGTAAGCAAATGATCTGAAAAATAGCAATTCAGTCAGGGAACCTGGTGGCTTCTTAGGTCTAAAAGATTAATTCACTTTGTGCATTCGAGGTGTTTTAATGCCATGGCTGCTTCAGAACTAGGGAATGAAAATGATTTAAGCCAGGAAATGGAAGTAGAATGGAACAAAGACCTTAAACACCTTTTCGTATTATTGTGAACGCCCAAAACACATTGAACAAAGAACAAAAACAGTACAGCACAGGAAACAGGCCCTTCGGCCCTCCAAGCCTGTGCCGCTCCTTGGTCCAACTAGACCAATCGTTTGTATCCCTCCATTCCCAGGCTGCTCATGTGACTATCCAGGTAAGTCTTAAACGATGTCAGCGTGCCTGCCTCCACCACCCTACTTGGCAGCGCATTCCAGGCCCCCACCACCCTCTGTGTAAAAAAACGTCCCTCTGATGTCTGAGTTATACTTCACCCCTCTCAGCTTGAGCCCGTGACCCCTCGTGATCGTCACCTCCAACCTGGGAAAAAGCTTCCCACTGTTCACCCTATCTATACCCTTCATAATCTTGTATACCTCTATTAGATCTCCTCTCATTCTCCGTCTTTCCAAGGAGAACAACCCCAGTCTACCCAATCTCTCCTCATAGCTAAGACCCTCCATACCAGGCAACATCCTGGTAAACCTTCTCTGCACTCTCTCCAACGCCTCCACGTCCTTCTGGTAGTGCGGCGACCAGAACTGGACGCAGTATTCCAAATGTGGCCTAACCAGCGTTCTATAAAGCTGCATCATCAGACTCCAGCTTTTATACTCTTATACCCCGTCCTATAAAGGCAAGCATACCATATGCCTTCTTCACGTGTATCGGGCGGCACGGTAGCGCAGTGGTTAGCACTGCTGCTTCACAGCTCCAGGGTCCTGGGTTCGATTCCCGGCTCGGGTCACTGTCTGTGTGGAGTTTGCACATTCTCCTCGTGTCTGCGTGGGTTTCCTCCGGGTACTCCGGTTTCCTCCCACAGTCCAAAGATGTGCAGGTTAGGTTGATTGGCCAGGTTAAAAATTGCCCCTTAGAATCCTAAAATGTGTAGATTAGAGGGATTCGTGGGTAAATATGTGGGGGTAGGGCCTGGATGGGATTGTGGTCGGTGCAGACTCGATGGGCCGAATGGCCTCCTTCTGCACTGTAGGGTTTCTATGATTTCATTCACCACCTTCTCCACCTGTGTTGCCACCTTCAAGGATTTGTGGACTTGCACACCTAGGTCCCTCTGTGTTTCTATACTCCTGATGACTCTGCCATTTATTGTATAACTCCTCCCTACATTATTTCTTCCAAAATGCATCACTTCGCATTTATCCGGATTAAACTCCATCTGCCACCTCTCCGCCCAATTTTCCAGCCTTTCTATATCCTGCTGTATTGCCCGACAATGCTCTTCGCTATCCGCAATTCCAGCCATCTTCGTGTCATCCGCAAACTTGCTGATTACACCAGTTACACCTTCTTCCAAATCATTTATATATATCACAAATAGCAGAGGTCCCAGTACAGAGCCCTGCGGAACACCACTAGTCACAGACCTCCAGCCGGAAAAAGACCCTTCGACCACTACCCTCTGTCTCCTATGGCCAAGCCAGTTCTCCACCCATCTAGCCACTTCTCCTTGTATCCCATGAGCCTTAACCTTCTTAACCAACCTGCCATGTGGGACTTTGTCAAATGCCTTACTGAAATCCACATTGCTAGTGAATTATTTTTGAAGCATACTTACTTGTTATGCAGGCAAATTTGGCTGTGATCAGTCACTCTGAAAATTAAATTCATCAAATGGCCTCCCTCAGTGGAATAAACAACCAAAACTTTATACCAATAGTTTAATTGACATATAGTCCTGTTCTAGGTAAAACAAATGTTGCTATTATGTCTTCTATGTTTCATGTATTAAATTCCTGACGTTGTTACAGAGCCTCATAGGACATGGTTACAGCTACCTGTCTTTCTGTCAAATGTTTGGGGAAAGGTGCAAGGAGCCCAGGACAAATGCTCTTTTTAAAAACAGAATAAACACATATTACATGTGAAATCTGTGTCCGTTATTACCTACATATAATTATGAGCTGCATCGAGGTAGCTATATTCAGATTGTTGCATCTGAATTAAGAAGCTGGTGCCCAAGGGTGGCAAGAAACGAAAGAGAACCAGGAAGGAGAGTTACTCCATCTACATCTACAAGGTGAAGAAGCAGGTTCACCCCGACACTGGCATATCCCCCAAGGCTATGAGCATCATGAACTCAATGACATATTTTAAATGCATCGTGGGAAAGGCTTCCCACCTGGTCTATTCCAACAAGTGACAAACCATCAGCTCCTGGGAGATCCAGACTGCTGCTGCCCAGAGAACTGGCCAAGCACACAGTATCAGCGGGGGCAAAGGTGGTGACCAAGTACACTCGCTCGAAATGAAACTGTATCGGATCTGCTTAAGTAAAAACAAGTGTAGCTATTTCAATATAATATTAAGAGTAAATAAACTACGACATGGATGTCGTTTCACGATCTCCCTCAGTTGTAGCAGGTGAGCAGAAACTTGTTAAAAATATATTCATGGGATGCAGGTCTCGCTCAATGCAGCAGCAATAATTGACCATCACTAAATGCCCTCAAGAAGGTGATGAACTAGCTTCTTGAACTGCTGCAGTCCACATGGTGTAAGAACACCCATGGTGCTATGAGGGAGGGAGTTCCAGAATTTTGACCCAGTGACAGTGAAGGAACTGTGATATAGCTCTAAGTCGGGATGTTTAGTAGCCTGGGGAGGAACCTGAAGCTGGTGTTCCCATGCAATTCCATTCTTGTCCTTCTAGATGGTGGAGGCGGAGGGTTTAGAAGGTATGGTCAGAGGAATCTTGAGTTGCTGTAGTGCATCTTGTAAAAGATATACACTGCTGCCAATGTGCATCGGTGGTAGAGAATGTGAAGGTTGAAGATGATGGGTGGCTGCCAATCAAGTGAGCTGTTTTGTCTTGGATGCTGTCTAACTTAAGAGTGTTGTTGGCACTGCCCTCATCCAGGCAAATGGAGAGAATTCTATCACTCTCCTGACTTGTGCCTTGTAGAATGCAGACAGGCTTTGGGGAGTCAGGAGGTGGGTTACTCACCATAGAATTCCTAACTTCTGCCCTGCTCTTTAAGCCATAGATTTATATGGCTGGTCCTGTTCAATTTCTGGTCAATGGTAACACCCAGGATGTTGATAGTGGGCGATTCAGCAGAGGTAATGCCATTGACTGTCAAGGAGACATGGTTAGGTTCTCCTTTGTTGGAGATGCCACTGCCTGGCACTTAACTGGCTAGTAACATTCATGCCACATATTAGGCCAAGACTAAATATTGTCTAAACATATCGACTAAATATACATACAACATTCTTTGAACTGCTGTTCTCGTCGCATCCTGAAAGCCACACTCAGTTCCATGCACTGCCACATGAAGACACTCGACATCTCTCTCCAGCAACACCATCTTACTCTCTCTCAAAGCCGTCCCTGTTCCCAGTTTCATTTCATCCTCCGCATCATTCGATGTCTTAACAAAAACCTTTTCCTGTTTCTTACAGATGTAAAGGAACGCAAGCTTCAACAACTTATCAACACAACTCCCCATCCCAGGCCCTCCACCAGTCCCAATCCCTCAAACTCCATCTTTTCTAGCCCCAGCCCTTGTCGTGTCTTCACCATACCCTCCGACCTTCCCCTCTCTGAGGCTGAGCATACTGTTCTCAGCAAAGGACTCAGCTTTGTACCCTTACGTCCCGACCTCAATGAATTCCGGGCTTGACATGATGGTGAACTCTTCTTCGTTCGCCTTAGTCTCCGTGCCCACTTCTTTGGGCAAGAGTGCTCCCCCCGTTCCACAGGTCCTTTCACGTGCCTCCAACATTCTGTCTCCAAATGGACACCCCCACCGGGACAATTACCTGCCCTCGATCTTTTCATTGGGAACTGTCGACAGGACACTGGCCATCTCAATTTTTCTGCCCCCTCCCTCACCCATTCCAACCTCCCTCCTTCTGAACTTTCTGCCCTTTGCTCCCCCATGTCCAACCTTGACATTGTCATCAAGCCCGCCGACAAAGGTGGTGCTGTTGTCGTCTGGCGTACTGACCTCCACCTAGCAGAGGCTGAGCGCCAACTCTCAGATACTTCCTCCTACCTCCCCCTGAACCATGACCACATCACTAAACATCAAGCCATTATTTCCAACACCGTCACCGACCTCATTTCCTCTGGATGTCTCCCCCCCCCCCCCCCCCCCCACCCCCCCACCAACACAGCTTCCAATCTGTCTCCCAACCCCGGACAGCTCGCTTCTACCTACTTCCCAAAATCCACAAAAAGGACAGTCCTGGTAGGCCCGTTGTGTCAGTATTCTCCTGCCCCATTGAACTTATTTCCTCTTACCTTGACTCCATCTTCACTCCCCTGGTCCATTCCCTCCCCACCTACATCCGGGATTCCTCTGATGTCCTGCGTCATATTGACAGCTGCCAGTTCGCAGGCCCTAACCGTCTCCCCTTCATCATTGATATGCAATCTCTCTGCACCTCCATCCCACACCAGGACGGCCTGAGAACTTTCGCTTCGTTTTTGAAAGGAGGCCTGAACAATTCCCATCCACCACCACTCTCCTCCGTCTGGCTGAACTTGTTCTATCTCTCAGCAACTTCTTTAACTCATCCCACTTTCTCCAAATCAAAGGAGTAGCAATGGTTCCCGCATGGGTCCTAGCTACGCTTGTCTTTTTATGGGGTATGTGGAACATTCCTTGTTCCAAGCCTACCCAGGTCCCCTCCCACAATTCCTTTACTGGTATATTGATGATTATTTTGGTGCCGCTTCATGCTCTCGTCCAGACCTTGAAAAATTCATCAACTTCGTTTCCACCCCTCCATCGCCTTCACCTGGTCCATCTCAGACACCTCCCTTCCCTTATGTTTCTATCTCCATTTCCGGCAAAAGACTTTCTACCAATATCCATTACAAGCCCATGGGCTCCCACAGCTATCTGGACTACAGCTCTTTACACCTTACATCCTGCAAGGACTCCATCCCTTTCAGCTCCTTCGCCTCCGTAGCATTCGTTCCGATGATGCCACTTTCCAAAGTTGTGCTTCTAATATGTGCTCTTTTTTCCTCAACCATGGATTTCCATCTACAGTTGTCGACAGGGCCCTCAACAGTATGCAGTCCATCTCCCGCGCCACGAGCCTTACCCCCTCCCAGAACAAGGATAGAGTCCCCCTTGTTCTCACATTTCACCCCACCAGCCTCAGCATGCAAAGCATAATCCTCTGCCATTTTCACCAACTCCAGCGTGATGCCACCACCGAACACATCTTCCCTTCACTCCCTCTGTCAGCATTCCGCAGAGACCGTTCCCTCCGGGATAACCTAATCCACTCCTCCATGATACCCAACACCTCTCCCGTCACTCATGGCACCTTCCCATGCAATCACAGGTGGTGTAACACCTGTCCCTTTACCTCTTCTATGTTCACCATCCAAGGCCCAAAACATTCATTCCAGGTTAAGCACCGTTTCACTTGCATCTCTTTCAATTTGGTCGATTGCATTCGCTGCTCCAATGTGGTCTCCTCTATATCGGACAGACTGGGTGATCACTTTGCTGAGCACCTTTGGTCTTGTGCAATCAGGACCCTGACCTTCTGGTTGCTTGCCATTTTAACCACGATCCTGCTCCCATGCCCACATGTCTGTCCTTGGCTTTCTGCAATGAAGCTCAAAGCTTCAAACTGGAGGATCAGCATCTCATCTTCTGGCTAGGCACTTTACAACCTTCCATTCTCAACATCGAATTCAACAACTTCAGATGATTTGCTCTACCCCACCTCGGCCCCTTTGTTTTCATTCTAATTTTTTATTGTTCATTAGCAGTCAGTTCCCCTGGTTTCATCTTTCATTCCCTCACCCCGCAGTATAAATATCTCTCACTTTCTGTGACTTTTAGCTTTGACAAAGGGTCATCTGGACTCAAAATGTCAGCTCTTTTCTCTCCTTACAGATGCTGCCAGACCTGAGATTTTCCAGCATTTTCTCTTTTGGTTAAATATTGTCCATGTCTTGCTGCAGAAGTCAGTATGTCAGTATCTGAGAAGTCACAAATTGTGCTCAACATTGTGTAATCATCAGCTAACATCCCCATTTTCTGCCTTATGATGGTAGGAAGGTTAATGATGAAGCAGTTGAGATGGTGGGACCAAGGACACTACCAAGGAACTCCTGTGGCACAGTCACAGGGATGAGATGGTTGACCCCCAACAACCACAGACATCCCCTTTTGTGCTAGTTATGGCTCCAACCAGTAGAGTTTTCTCCCCGATTACGATTGACTTCAGTTTTCCTAGGGCTCCTTGATGTCTAACTGAATCAAATGCAGCCTTGATGTCAAGGACAGTCACTCCTACCTCATCCTTTGAGTTCAACTCTTTCATCCATGTTGGACCAAGGCTGTAACAAAGTCAGGAGCTAAGTGGCCGTGGCAGACCCCAAACGGAGCATCAGTGAGCAGATTATTGCTTAGTAAGTGCCACTTGATAGCACTGTTGATGACCCCTTCCACCACTTTGCTGATGATTGAGAGTAGACTGAGGGGACTGGGAATTGGTCAGGTTGGATTTGGCCTGCTTTTGTGTCAGGACATAGCTGGGTAATTTTCCACATTGTCAGGTAGAAGTCAAGGCTGTACTGCAACAGCTTAGCTAGGGGCACAGCTAATTCTGGAGAACAAGTCTTCAGTGCTATTGCCGGAATGCTGTCAGGGTCCATAGCCTTTGCGGTATCCAGAGAATTGAATTGGTTGAAGGCTGGCATCTGTGCTGCTGGGGACCCTCGAAGAGGCAGAGATAGATCATCCACCCAGCACTTCATGCTGAAAATGGTTCTAAATGCTACATTGCTACCCAACCCACTGATTTGCTTGGCTCCTCCATCATCTGAGGAGGGGATATTTGTGCAGCCTCCTTCTCCAGGTAGTTGTTAAATTATCCACATCATACACAACTGGGGACGTGACAGGACTGCAGAGGTTGGATCGGATCTGTCGGTAGTGAGATCACTCAGCTCCGTCTCTCATAGGCTGCTTCTGCTGTTTGTCATGAAAGTAGTCATGTTGCAACTTCACTAGGTTGACACCTAATTTTAAGGCATGCATGGTGCTGCTTCTGGCATGTTCTCCTGTACTCTTCATTAAACCAGGTTTAGTCCCCAGCTTGACAGTAATTAATAGTCATTTGGTAGTACAGAACTTGAGTATTGCTGAAAAGATGAAGTTTTGTCAAAGTTGCTGTCTTAAGCTCATCAGGATATTCACAAGAACACAATGCAAGGGAAAATCAACAAATTTATACTGTATGACAAGAGAGTGCTGCTTGTATGGCCAGTGGACTCTGATTGGTAGAGGTATGGCCATGGGGAATGCACCAGTTGACAGTTACTGACAGTTAACTGCTAAGCATTATGGAAATTTAAACCAGGCAGTCTTTCCCCTCTTGTTGGTTCCCTCACCACCTGCCTCAGACCCAGTCTAGCAGTTATGTATGTTAGTGCTCAACAGCTCGGTCAGTAATGGTGCTACTGATCCACTCTTGGTGATGGGCTTTGAAGTCCCCCACCCAAAGCACATTCTGTGCCCTGGCCACCCTCATTGCTTCTTCAAATTGATGTTCAACATGGAGGAGTACTGATTCATCAGCTGGAGGAGGGGGGGGGGGGGGTAACCCTATCCAGATTTGTCCTGATGCCATGAGATTTCACGGGACCAGGAATCAAGTCCACAAGTTTTTTTTTAAAAAGACGAGGTTATATGCCCTTTCCTTGAAGAAGATTCTATTGCGGAGCAAGGTATTCAACATGAATATTACTGAGCGGCACGGTAGCACAGTGGTTAGCAATGCTGCTTCACAGCTCCAGGGACCTGGGTTCGAATCCCAGCTCGGGTCGCTGTCTGTGTGGAGTTTGCACATTCTCCCTGTGTCTGCGTGGGTTTCCTCGGGTGCTCCGGTTTTCTTCCACAGTCCAAAGATGTGCGGGTTAGGTTGATTGACCATTCTAAATTGCCCCTTAGTGTCCCGGGATGCATAGGTTAGAGTGGTTAGTGGGTAAATATGTAGGGATATGTGGGTAGGGCCTTGGTGGGATTGTGGTTGGTGCAGACCCGATGGGCCGAATGGCCTCTTTTTGCACTGTAGGATTCTATGATTCTATGAGTTTTCTGGGTGAATGTTAATGCAATGTAATTATTTTACTTATTACATAATGCAGCCAATAAATGAAAATACAGCTCTGAAAGTGTAGAAATATGATAATGTTTGAAATATACATGCATTGCAATGAAACTTTACAACTGTAATCTTTTGAAACCATATTTCAACCCTTAAAAATACAGCACCCTGCTTCAATGTAGCCATCTAAATATTTGCCTAAAAAATATCCTAAGTAGTTGCAATCTGTACATGGCTCCCAACAATTTGGGCATAGACTCAGGCTCACAAATCTATTAGCTTAGTGTGGTGTGCAGGAATGTTTGATACCACAAGTCAAAATGTTACTGCATAATCACAATGTATTCAGAGCAGATTTCCAACATTAAGTACCAGCAATGATAACAATGAAACAGAAGTCAGAACTATTTCAGGTTATTGCTCCACCTTCCTAAACAAATAAGTGTGCAGTAAAGAACAACCTTCACACACAACCACGTGATAAAAAGGTATAATCCTTACCCACCCACCCTCAAGCTGCCATGCCCTTTATAAATACCAGTCCTCTGCCAGACAAAACAATGTACCACAGATCTGCTGACTATTAACCATTCCCATGTGTTGCATCATTAATTCTTAAGTAGATGGCATTTTCCCCATTGAGAAAACATTTGAGTGGCTTATTTATTCAACTCTGAATCTTTCCAGCAATTAACTCCTCTAATCTACAGGGAAAATGACAATGTGCCATTTCTTTCAGGAAACAGTTACTGCTCTCATGTACAGTAGTCAGTTTACAGATTATACATTACTAAAATCAATAACTAAATATCCAACCCTGTACAGTACATGAACCAGATATGCACAGCAGACACTCAAGTCTTTTAAGAGCTATACAAAAACCATTCTACTGTAAAACCGGATTATGGATTCACACAAGCTGAAAGTCATCATGTCAAAGGACATATGCTGAGTGATACTGCTGTGGATCAGACACACATTACCACATCATTTGAGCCTATAATTCCTTACATGATGTGTTCCTGATTTCAGCCTTGCAAACATGAGAGGCATGAGCTGATAGCAGAGCCTTCGTCATAGAAAAATTGCTTTAGAGGAAAAATTTGCAATTATATTGCACATCTTATAATCTCAATGTCTCAGCCAATGAAATACTTTAAAGTGGGAAATTTAAATTGACTGATTTTAATACTTGTATTGCAATGTAAGGAAATATCTGTCAACTTGCATATAACAAGATCCCACAAATAGCAATGAGTTTAATAACCATATCATTTGTTTAAACAAAGTTGTTTGAGGGAATACAGAAGAACTCTGTAGCTCATCTTCAGCAGCATCATACAAACCTGTAACCATCACCACCATTTACAACTCAGGGAATATCATCGCCTCCAAATTGTCCATCAAGTCACACAAAATCCTGATGGGGCATCACTCCATCATAACCGGGTTAAAATCATGGAATTCTCTACCTAATTGTGGAAGCACCTTCCCCACACAAATTAAAATGATTCAAGAAAATAGCCCACCAACACTTTCTCAGTACAAGGTAGGATAGGCAATAAATGTCACCCTTGTCAACAATGTCCACATCCCGAGATTTTTTTTCCCCAAAGGTGCCATGAGATCTTTTGGTTCTACCTCCGAACATATATGACACTTAAGGATGCCACCCAGGTGCTGCCCGTCCCTGGATAATTAGGTATGTCTGTATAACTGTTTTCATCCCTAGCATCAACTAGTCAGCTTGTGAATCTGAACCAAGTGGTTATCAGGCAATGTTTCAGGAGCGCAAATGTCAAATTAATTCATAATAAAAACATTTTTGCAGGCAAAGGTATCAACTTCCAGAGTCCAATACTGTAGCCATCCAGCTAAGAGGTGCCTGTACTGTTCACCAGTTTGGAGGAGATGCTTGTCTGAATTTTAGCATTAGTTTAAACAAAAGCTTTAAAAACCTCTACTACATACAGTAATATTAATTTTGACATTTGGCACTCATTGTTTGTTCAATTTTTCACATATATAATATGCGAATACTGGCTTCAGACATTGCGTGCAAGAGGCAGCATTGAGAAGAACAGGGCCCTTCATGTACTATTGGCAACTCAGCAGCAGTAACAAGTATTAAAATCAGTCAATTTAAATTTCCCATGCTTGGAGGGTCTCCAATGACGGAATGGCTCCTGGGAGTGCTGGACATTCAAATTTAAAGGCAAAATTGGCAGCTTTTCTCAGCTTGGAAAAATCTCAGATTGGTAAGTGCTGAATTGGTTTGCAGTTGGTATTACCACATGGAAATACTGAGAATTCGTCGAGCAAGTGTGGAGTCAGAAACAGAGTTAGCTTTTCAGATCAATAACCTTTTGCCAGAATGTTAACTGTGTTTGTTTCTCTCTTCACAAATGTTGCCTGAACCGATGAATATTTCCAGCATTGTGTGTTTTTGTTTTTCTTATAGAACAAACTGAACAATGGAAGTTTTGCTTCCTCAGCTTTGTGGTTCCTCTTACCGACACCTGCTTTTATTTCCAGTATTTCTTTTAAAAACAGAAATCACCTTCTTCTGCTACCGGGTGGGATTTGGACTCTTGTTCACTGGAACTTCAGCAACACTACAAAATGTAGGACTGCAGAATAGCTCTCTAGGAAGTTCACAAGAAAAAATGTGATGAAACTGTAGATGCTAAATTATATCTCCCTGTGGTTAAGTATTTATATTCAAAGGCCTCTGTGTGGGACTGACAGCGAACCAAATGATTCTGAAACTTGCACACCCATTCAGCAGCCTCTGTCTTGTTTGGCAATGTTTTTCACATCTTGATACTTTAATTTTGGTGCATTCATCTATATCTGCAAGGGACATGAGAACCAGATACTAAAGGAAAAGCTGAACAAACAATTAATGCCAAATGTCAAAAATTAGCACCAATTTTCCACTAATTGAAGGTGCTATAACTATTACTCGCCTCAATTTCAAATCAGTTTTGAGATACTTATAAATTGCTTCTTCACACTCTGCACCTTACAGCATAGCTTTAAATGAACACTCTGTACGTCTACCCAACTGTAAATATGTAATGCATTTCTTAATTGTGCTCATTTCCCATCGCATACGAGACACAATTATAAGTCTCAGAAAGAATTGAAAAAAAAATAGAGCTGTACACCGCTGCGGTCATGTAGAAGCAACCTGCAGTAACATTACACTAATTTGCAACACATTAAGTATCATAGGTCCCTACCAAAAACAAAAAGGTTCGATGCATGAGGAAATGTGGCTTTGATGACAAGAATAAAGTCAATAAAAAGCTGCATCTATTTTGGCTCTCTGTGTCAAGTGCTTTGCTGCATTTTCTGTCTTGGTTAGAATGACTACCTGAACTTTGTAGCAGCAGAAGGACCTGACTACAGTCGGGAAGCACACAACTGAACGGTGATGTAATCAATTTGTTCCTCTTTGATGCAAGGGCCTATTCTGAATCAGATTTCTGCCGGCAGATTTGCAAGCTGAACAATTACATAGGTCGAACTACAATTAAAGTATATTACTTAAAACCTATTTCAACTGAAGGGAAGAATAACTGAGTCATCATTCCTATATATTTACATAAATATTTATGTATGCAAAGTTAATTCCACAATGCAGAAGAAGCACTGAAAGATGATCATAGAATCATAGAATCCTACAGTGCAGAAAGAGGCCATTCGGCCCATCGAGTCTGCACCAACCACAATCCCACCCAGGCCCTATCCACATATCCCTACATATTTTACCCACTAACCCCTCTAACCTATGCATCCCGGGACACAAAGGGGCAATTTAGAATGGCCAATCAACCTAGCCCGCCCATCTTTGGATGTGGGAGAAACCGGAGCACCCGGAGGAAACCCACGCACACACAGGGAGAATGTGCAAACTCCACACAGACAGTGGCCCGAGCCGGGATTCGAACCCAGGTCCCTGGAGCTGTGAAGCAGCAGTGCTAACCACTGTGCTACAGTGCCGCCCATTTGGCCTTGTAGCTGATAGAAGTCACAGGTTTGGAAGGTCGAAGAAGCCTTGGTGAATTCCTACAGTGTATCCTGCAGAAGGTACAGTGCACCAGAACCAGGGGGATTGGCTGCCCTTAGTATGCCTGTTGGTGACACTAAAATGGATGAAACTAATACTGCAGCAAACTGCCTCAAGGAAGAGAGAAGTAATGCACCAGTGGAATCTGGAGTGTTATTGGCATTGGAGCACCTTTGCAAATTGAAAGTCAACACATTAAGGTTCAAAGCAAAGTTACCTCTGCTGATGGGGCACCCATTAATGAACTGCAACTTACCCAAAGGAAGTCCCCAAAGCAACTTTCCTTACAAGTGGCTGTGTTTGAGTTCCATTTGTTGTATAATATTGTAAATAGTTCAATTGTTATTGAAATGTGTTAGTCTGGTGCATTCAAGAGGCAAGCTCTCTATAGGTCATGTGACCCAGTCAGCCAATCGGGTCAGAGTGCACGGTTCCAGGGACAGAGTGTGGGGTTTCCCTGGTTGTTAGGAGTCTGGCATACAGTAGTCTTTCATCACTCTCTGTAAATAGTTATTCATCACAATAAACCATTCATTCGTTAATCTACCTGGTGGTCGCCTGTCATTCAAGATGTTACAGACTTTCTTGTCAGAAATGGTCATCAGCTGGCACTCGTGTGACACTGACATTACTTTCCATTTGTGAGCCAAAGCCTGAATACTGTCCAGGTCTTGCTACTTTTTAAAAAAATGGGTCAGGGCCAAGTTCATTCTATAAAAAAAGATTTTCCTTAAAACCAGTATTGTATAGTTCACCCTTAGAATATAGTAAAATACACAAAGATATTAATAACATTGGAAAACAAAACATGCAGGTTTGTGTTCTTCATTAAGAAATATGTAGCCTACTGTATATGACAGCATAATCACAGTAATAGATTTTATACAATATTGCAGCAGGCAGAAGAAACGGAACAGTGATACGGAGAGCAACCAGCTCCACAGCCTACGTAGCCATCAGTTTACAAGCAAATCACTTTCATTCCATAAAACCCGCATATCCGGAAAACTGTACTACAGAAAAAAAAAGGGATTTTACCTGTACATGCAGGCATGTGCGAATGGCATTGAACATTGCAATCAGTGAACATTCAAACTTCTGACCTTATGATGGAGGAAAGGTCATTGATGAAGCAGCTAAAGATGGATCTGCTTAGGACACTGCCAGGAAAAACATTTGAACCAATGTCCTGAGGTCAAAATGATTGGTCTGACAACCACAACCATCCTCCTTTGTGTTAGGCTTGACTTCAGCAATTGAGAATTTAAACTGTTCAGATAACAAATTGGTCAATGCAACTCGCTGCATTTGTTGCTTGAAATTAATGAAAAGGCTTAAACTCCTTGCATGCAAAATAAAGCAGTGCCTGTTTGAAATGCTTGCATTTATATATGATTTACAGAAGTTCCACTTAAAAATGTCCTGGCTACAACTGTGTTTAATTATATTACTGAGCGAGTTTACATTAAAAAAAAACAGGAAATTCTGAAGCCTTAGCTGGCATACCAGAACTCCAAATTAAATATCTCCAATTATAATCCACTTTGTGCAACTTTCTGGAACATAAAGTCTGGGATTCTTGCCTTTTCTCTTCAGAGTCCATAGAGGAAACAGTCTGCTTTTGCTATATTCAATTACATTACCCAATATGCCAGCATTAATTAATCAAATCTGATAACATTGAGAAATGGAATTTGTCTAAGCCTCTCAAGTCTTACTGTGCAATGCAATATGTTCGTGCTGACTGTCCAAATGACGTGGGTGTGCCAGAATTTTTAACAAGCATGAACTGATATATTCAAAAGCAACAAGTACAAAAAGTATGCTGCTATCATCCCTTGACATTCAATGGCATTAGCATCACTGAATCCCCCACGATCAATATCCTGGGAGTTACCACTGACCCGAAACTGAACTGGACTAACCTTAAAAATAGAAGAGCAGGTCAGAGGCTGCGAATCCTTCAGTGAGTAACTCATCTCCTGATTCTCCAAAGCCTGCCCACCATCTACAAGGTACAAGTCAGCAGTGTGATAGAAACTCTCCACTTGCCTGGATGAGTGCAGCTCCAACAACACTCATGAAGCTTGACACCATCCAGAGCAGCCTACTTGATTGTTTTTGGATTAGGTGCCATTCAGTTCCTCCACCACCAATGCACAGCAGGAGCAGTGCGTACCATCTACAAGGTCCACTGCAGCAACTCACCAAGCTCCTTAGACAGCACCTTCCAAATGCACCATCGAGAAGGACATGAGCAGCAGACAAATAGGAACACCATTACCTTGAAGTTGCCCTCCAAGCCACTCATCCTTCTGACTTGGAAATATATTGTCGTTCCTTCACTGTTGCTGGGTCTAAATCCTGGAACAACTCCTCCCCTCTGGATGTACTAACATCACATGGACAGCAGATATTCAGGAAGACAGTTTATTATCACCTTCTCCAGGGTAGTTAGGGATGGACAATAAATGCTGGCCTACCCATTGATACCCACATACCAAGAATGAACTTCAAAAATTCATGACTTTTCACAAATAACGCTTCCCTCCTTTTACCCCACCATTAGCCCAGGGTTTTAACCTCCTGGGTATATATTAGCAAATTCTCTCCCTTAACTCTTCTTCTCCACCTCCCTCTCCTCTAATTAATACCTTTATTAATATTTACCACAATGGACAAGCCTCTCCAAAAATTTTCCTCTGAAGCTCAACATCCTTTTTTAAAATTATACCTGTGTAGCACTTTAGGGCTTTATTCTGCATTAGAGGTACCATATATTGACAATTGATTATTATCGCGGCACTTACACTAACTGCAGTGCAGAGCGAAGCCAATTCACAAAAGTAACAGTAATACTGTAACTGCAGTCACTTTTAGTATTAGAATAGGTTACTTAAGATTTGTGCTCAAATATATTTTGTAACCTTTGGGGAAACTGGTGTGTTCATATTGGGATCTGCATTCATAAGATGCATCACGTTCAAATTTTACAAGCATTGAAAAACATTTGAATTTGAGCTCTAATGTGTGATGTGGATTCAATGGATCAATTGGTAAATGTAAAGAGGACCCTCGTCATTGAGTGAAAGGTCTTTGATTTGATTCCTGAGCTGTAGTTAGTTGATTAAAGGAGTATTCAGTTGGATGCCTCAACTGGTCTGAATACTTCTAATCTAAGGAACAAGAAATCCAAAATTTCAGCTCCCGATTTCTGTCCTGCTGAAAACACTGTGGGTGGATTATTAACAAGGGCGAGATTGAACTTGGCTATAACGCCCTCCATGTTTGTGACTCACTTTCCACACACTTAAAACTGGGCAATTTGGGGAGGTGGTGCTATGCAATCAATACCTGTGGAACCAGACCTTAACAGAAGTTTGTAGCTTCAGAATAGGACGAAGAGAAAGGGAGAAAAACATCAATCATGAGAAATCTTTAAAAAGAGAAAGATGTGATAAAATATAGTTTACTTCAAAAATCCTTATTTGATATGTGATGACTCTTCCTGCTTCAAACTAAATTAAACCTCTTAATAATATACTAGCATCAGACATTAAATTAAATCCAGAAGATGATAAAGGAATGTTAATTTGGAACAGAAATAATGTTTGAAGGTGAGGAGGGAAGCCCATTTCTGTTAATTGAAATTAAGGAACCCAAAAAGCTCAAAATAAAGAAACAGAAGACTGGTAGGAACTGGAACACCCTCACCCCACCCCTCATTCTGGCAGAAACAAGTCAGCTCAAATAGAATTGTTTCAGAACCTCCTGGCTAAAACATTTAAATCATCATACTTACATCTTCCACTATCTCTTTCCTGAAGCAGATATAGTTATATACGTTATCTCACTAATGAACAGTCGAGTCAAATTATCAGACACTTGCAAATCTTTTATAGTCTTTTTTTTTGGAAATAATCTGTTATTTACTTCTCATTAAGATATTACCCCCACCTTTGGCGACAGTTCTACAGGTACAGTGTCGCCTCTGATAACCGCCCCCCCCAAGAGGCTATTGTTCACGTGTGCGAGAGGTGACAGCAAGTGTCAAATCGGACTGTCGTTACCCAATACTCTAACATGCGCAGAATCACTGGATAGGTGTAAGAACATAATTTTATGTGCAATTTACCCCTTCTAAAACCAGGGCACTTATGTCAATGTAGAGATTCATACTACTGGGAAGCCCTCAGAATCTGCAAGGTGCCACATAAAGGCAATTTCATTTCTTGCCAAAGCACAAGCTAGAGACTAAATCTGGGAATTTCCAGTCTGTTTTTTTTTACTCTTAACCAAACAATTTGATATCTGAGTCATTATGGACAAATTACTTTCCCTTCCTCTAAACTTCAGCCTTTTGAGTTTGTCTGTTTGCCAGCAGCCCTTGCAAATGCGTCAGGAGATAGCAAACTTCTGCCAATTTTCAGTGGAATATTACAGAAATACTTCAGTTTCCAAAGAAAAGTGAACATTGACAAAATCATGGTTATTAGAAATCATTGTTTATATGCCATGCATTCATTTAATATCAACAAGTATCAGTGTTTATTGGCTGTATATGCTACTCAAAACTTCTTGCAACTAAATTTTATTTTTACTCAAACAGTGAACATTTCCACAGAAAGAGCTATTACTGATCACTTTTTAAAACTGGAGGTTCTGCCCATTCAATTACTTTGTGAACAAAGTTAATGATCAAAATGTCCCTGTCCAGGAAATGGCCAGTGACGACAAAATACAAGACAACATTAATAATGTTGCAGAATGGGCTATTGATGTTTGTTGCTATTGAACCAATACATGACAACATAAACAGCAACTTCTGGTAACTAATGTAGCAATTTCAAATATGTGACTCACAGAATCATAGAGATATACAGCACAGAAACAGACCCTTTGGCCCAACTTGTCCATGCCGACCAGGTTTCCAAAATTGAACTAGTTCCATTTGCCTGCGTTTGGCCCATATCCCTCTAAACCTTTCCTATCCATGTATCTGTCCAAATGCCTTTTAAATGTTGTAATTGTACCCACCTCCTCTGGCAGCTCATTCCATATACATACCACCCTCCGCATGCAAAAGTTGCCCCTCAGGTCCCTTTTAAATCTTTCTCATCTCACCTTAAACCTATGCCCTCTAGTTTTGGACTCCTCTACCCTTGGACTCCTCTACCCTGGGGAGAAAACCTTAGCTACTCACCTTATCTATGCCCCACATGATTTTATAAACCTCGATAAAGTCACCCCTCATTCTCCTATACTCCAGGGGAAAAAAAAAGTCCCAGCCTATCCTTATAATTTAAACCTTCCAGTCCCGTTAACATCCTTGTAAATCTTTTTTGCACCCTTTCCAGTTTAATGACATCCTTCCTATAGCAGGGTGACCAGAATTGTACGCAGTACTCCATATGTAGCCTCACCAATATCCTGTACAGTTGCAACACAATGTCCCAACTCATGTACTCAATGCTCTGACCGATGATGGCAAGTATGTCAAGTACCTTCTTCACCACTCTTGTCGGCCTGTGACGCTACTTTCAAGGAACTATGTACTTGCACCCCCTCGGACTCTCTGTTCAACATTTCCCAAGGCCGTACCATTAACTGTGCAAGCCCTGCCCTGGTTTGTCTTAGCAAAATGCAACACCTCGCATTTAGATGAATTAAACTCCATCTGCCATTCCTCGGCTGACTGGCCCAGTTTTGATCAAGATCCCATTGTAGTCTTAGATAGCCTTCCTCACTGTCCATCACACCACCAATTTAGGTGTCATCCATAAACTTACTAACCAAACGTCCTATATTCTCATCCAAATCGTTTATATAATCTTGTCAGGTTTCACTTTTTGTGGGAACTGGAAAATGTATTACTGTTCTATTCCACTTAAATGTTGTAAATTAATTTCAACATGGGTAAGTGCAAAGTGATGCTTTCAGTGAGAAAAAGGATGTTCCAAGCTTCTTGGGAGAGTCTGAAATGGGGTAGAGGAGCAGAGGGATCTGGAGGGACAAACAAAGAAGTGGAGATGCCGGCATTGGACTGGGGTAAACACAGTATGAAGTCTCACAACAACCTGGTGCTGTGAGACTCCTTACTCGGACAAACAAATACAGCACTGAAAGTAATGAAAAAGCACCATTTCCACCCCCCCTCCCCCGCAGCGGTAGAATTGCGAAATAGAGAAGTTGTGTTTACCTGAGGCAATGGAGAATATTCAAAGAAAATTTATAATTACACCAAAACTGAGAAGTTATCCATCGTGAAGAAATATTAAATAAGCTATGGCTCTTTTCTTCAGAAAAGGGAAGGGTGACCTGATACAAATCTTTAATATTGTAGAAGTGTTTGATAGGATAGATGTAGCAGTGCAAATCTAGGACCTATGAATGCAAGCTGCTCACTAATAAATCCAATAAGGAATGAAGCAGAAACTTCTCATTGTAACAGCACAGTGGGTGTACCTACACAATTTGGATTGCAGTCATTCAAGAAGGCAGCTCACCATCACCTTATCAAGGACAATTAGAATGGGTAATAAATGCTGATCTAGTCAGTGATGCCTACATTCTGTGAAAGAATAAAAATTCAGAGAGTGGTTTGAATGTGAAACTTGCTACCACAAGGGATAGATGAGGTGAATAGCATAGATGCATTTAAAGGGAGACTAGATAAACATGAGGGAAACGGAATAGAGTTGTGATGATGGGGTTAGATGAAGAGGGCTGAGAGAAGGTTTACATGCAGCATATATACCAGTTGAGACTAGATATGCCAAAAATATTAAGGAAGACCGGCATTTTTATCATGCTTTTCATTCGCCAAGTGAAGGAGCAGTGCTCCGAAAGCTTGTAATTTCAAATAAACCTGTTGGACTATAACCTGGTGACGTGTGACCTCTCATCTTGTCCACCCCAGTCCAACACCGGCATCTCCACATTATGCCTTTCATGATCACTGAGTATCTTGAACACTTTAGTACCAATGAAGTGCTTTGGGAATGTAATCTAGTTACTATGGTGTTGATCAAGGGATAAGTATTGACCTGAATATCAGGAATAACTTTCTTTCTCTCTTGAAATAGAGCCATTGGATCTTTTACAATAATCCAAGCAGGCAGATCAGGTGTCAGTTTTATTTCTCATCCAAAAGACACCACGTCTGACAATACTGCACGGTGAATGTCAACTTTGCTTAAGTCCTGCAGTGGGTTTTGAACCTGGAATCTTGTGATTCAGGGAAGAGTGTGCTACCCACTGAACCACAGCTGACACTAACCAGTTTCTGTGCCGTACATCTGATTTTATACAGTTATATTTCTCATTTGTGCTGGGTTAGTTGAGTTCAGCTAAGGCAGGAGTTCAGATTAAGTCGTGGATGGATGTGGACACAACGGAACTGCAAGAATCAATTAGAAATACTTTGATATGGCTGTAAGGTGAAGGAAAGGAGTTTTAAAATTAAAAAAACATTACAGGTCCAAAATTGCATGCTTGATATTTTTTACCACCATTTTTTAATTAGCTCATGGGATCACTCATTGCCAAGGCCAGCATTCATTGCCCATCCTTAATTGTTGTTGAGAAGGCTGTGGTGAGCCACCTTCCTGAATACAATTGATTGGTTTGCCATTCCATTTGATTGTACAATAGTGAGCTGTGGGTTTGGAGTCACTTTTATGCCAGATGAGCAAGGGAACAAATTTCCTTCCATAAAAGACTATTCAGTAGTTTCCAGATTACGGATATTAGTTTTTTTAAATTTAATTTATATTGCCAGACTATTATGATGTGAACGCATCATTAGTCCAGTAACATAATCACTATGCTATGTTGCCCGGTTAGCTGCCTGTCAAAAGCTGTGCTCATCAGAAAAGTACCAAGTGAAGATCAGGCTTTTCCATGACATAAAGCAAAATTTTCAATCAAGAAATCCCTACGTAAATTTTGTGCTCCATTTAATTTCCTGCAATGACATTGCTTCACCAACATTAGCTGCAGTACTGTAAGGTAATTAAGGCAGGGCTCACAGAGAGGAGGCTTTCACTGGCACATTCAACAATACAAGTACTCCTCTACAGGCAAAGACTGAAACTTTTATTTCCTCCATCTGATTTAGTAGCTTCATTTTTCTATAATGGACAGCAATAAAATTTTTCAATCACCCAACAAGCATTACACACTTTCCCAGTTATGAGGAAACCAGCAAAAAATTGCAAATCATGGGCTTTGAAATAACCACAATGTTCAAATAGCCAACTTCAACACACGCAAGCATGACTATCTGTAACATCAACAGGGTGGGTACAACAGCACCTGGGCCCTGAGGGAATACTGCAGAATGTTTTATTACGCTATTCTGTAATCTAATTATGGCAATTGTGGCCTGGTCATGAGCAGCATCCCTCAAGGGCTGGAAGCAACTAGCTATTCATCCAGGAAATATTAAAATGCGGGCGTTGCCAGCAAAGCCAACATTTATTGCCTCTCCCTAGAAAGGCGGTGGTCCTCCTTCATGAACTCATCTATGTAGTTATTTAACTAGTGAAGGTACTTCAACAATGCTGCTAGGTATGAAGTTCCAGAACTTCAAAGGAGGAGGAAGATAAATGTCCAGATCAATGTTATACGACTTGGTGGGAGCATCAAAGCAATGGGTGTTTCTATGGAATTGCTGCCATTGTATTTCCAGGGAATGCAGATTGTGGCTTTGTGAGATGCTGTCAAAGATCTGGCCTTAGCAACTTGTTACAATACAGTTTGTAAATAGGACACACACAACAAAAGTCCAATGGTGATGGAGATGGTGGATGGGTAACAATTAAGTGGACTTCTCCGTGGTATTGAGCTTTGGATGTTGTTGCAGCTGCATCATACAGGCAAATGGAAAATTACTTAATCATACTCTTAACTTGTGTTTTGGAGGTGATGGAGTGGCACTAATGAGTCAGATGAGCAACTTGTTGCAGAACACCCAGTCTCTGACCTGCTGTAGTAGCTATGGTATTTATGCGATTGCAGTAGTTGAACATCTGATCGATGGTGACCCCCAAGATTTAGATGACTGCAATGGTAGTCATGATGTAGTGCCATAGAATGTTATGGGGAGTTGGTTAGGCATTCCTGTTAAAGATAGTCATTGTCCAACATTGCTATGACACAAAAGTTAGAATAGAATCCCTACAGTACAGAAAGAGGCCAATCGGCTCATCGAGTCTGTACCGACCACAATCCCACCCAGGCCTTACTCCCATAACCCCACGCATTTACCCTGGCTAGTCGCCCTGACACTTGGTTCAATTTAGCATGGCCAATCAACCTAACCCGCACATCTTTGGATTTGCCATTTAACAGCCCAAGCCTTGACATTAGAACATAAGAACTAAGAGCAGGAATAGGCAATTCAAGCTTGCTCCACCATTCAATATGATCGTGGCTGATCTTGTCTTGGCCTCAACTCCACTTTCCTGCCATTTTCCATAACACTTCAAACTATTACCAATTAAAAATCTGTCTCTTCCTTAAATTTACGCAATATCCCAGCATCCACCACACTTTAGGGTAATGAATTCCACAGATTCACAACCCTTTGAGAGAGGAAGCTTCTCCCCATCTCTGTTTTAAATCTGCTACCACTTATCCTAAAACAGTGACCTCTTATTCTAGATTGACCCACAAGAGGAAGCATCCACTCTGCGTCTACTTTGTCAATGCCTTTTATCATCTTACATACCTCAATTAGATTCTGGTTTAGGTTTTGCTGCACGCAAACATAGGGACTGCACATTATCTAAGGAAATTTGCTTTACCCTTACAATCATCAGCTAAAACCTTCACATCTGACACAATGGAGGGAAGCAGCTGAAGATAGCGATGCACTCTTGGTGAGATGTTATGGAGATGAGATAATTGGTGTCAAAACATCACATTCTAGGAGATGTCTGGAGTCAGGATTTTGTTGGGGTCAGTAAATTAGCTGTGCTTTGTGCACTCTGCCGTTTCTTGATTTCACGTGGGTTGACAGAATTCATTGGAGATTGGCGAATGCCATCCATTCTGGTTGAAGACAGTTGCAGATGCCGTACTCTGGATTGTTGAGGATGAAGATGTTCATATAGCCCCCTCCTCCCATTAATTACTCCCTACCAGGAGAATAAAAAGTAGACATCCCTTTTTGTCTTCAAGTGCAATTAAAAAGAAGCTTCGCAGAAAAGCATCAATTGCTTCTGAACATAGTTGAGTTGTCAGAAAAACTACAAAACAATATTTTCAATTCTGTAAAGCTTACCATTACATTCTGATGCAGTATTTCAAACTTTTAACAGGAACAATTTAGTTAATAAAAGAGCTTCTCCTTTAAATAATTGATCACAATATTCAAATAAGTGAATAATTTCTGTTTTCCACTCAGACATCAGACTCTCTGAATTGCAGGAGCCGTATTTGTTTGCATTAGAATTTATATACAACCCTAAACTATCAAGGGATAAGAAACTTTCCTTAAATATAGTTCTTTCCCAGGGTTGGGATTTACGAGCAAATGAAATGGGAGCAGAAGTAGGCCATTCAGTCCCTCGAACTCGCTCTGCAATTCAATGAGATTGTGGCTGATCTTTGTGTTTCAAATTCTGCATTCTCACCTACCCCTGATAATCTTTGATTCCCTTGTCCAACAAGAATCTACCTACCTCTGCCTTAAAAATATCCTTTCATTTCATAACCAAACTTCAAACTTGAAGGCCAACAATGAACTAAAATTAATCTTCTGTGCACCAACATAACTGCACCATTCAAATCATTTGGTCAAATGTTGGGCTGTCAAAGCAAAAACGTGAAATCTCAAGGAAACTACTGATTTAGTACCCAAATAATAAAAATACAACCCCAATGTATTTTCATTGAAAGTACTTTTATTTTAACAAGTATGAATGGCTGCCCTCTCATTTTAGGTTTACTTTGTTCACCCCCAAGGAGCTGTGTAGAGCTGTTAAAATAATTATTCAAAGAAAAGGAATAATTGAAGTAATAAGATTTTAAAAAGTCACCAAGATTAGTTGGGTTGTACCACACTGGTCGTCAGTTAGCTCAAGAGATTCCTCCCCATCTGTTTCATAATGATTTTGACCTGCTTCATACTCCTTCCAGTCTGCTACACAGCGATCCTGACCTACTTCACACTCTTCAGGAAATTAGAGGTATATGTAATAAGTGTAATCCAGCAATCATGGAGGACTTTAATCTTCATATAGACTGGACAAAGCAAATCCGAAGTTAGCATTTGGAAGACGGTTTATGGAATGGATACAAGATAATTTTCCACATCAATGTGTCAAGGAACCAACGGGCTATTTTGGATCTAGCATAGAATCGATAGAATCCTTACAGTGCAGAAGGAGGCCATTCGGCCCATCGAGCCTGCACCAACAACATTCCCACCCAGGACCTATCCCCATAACCTCATGTATTTACCCTGCTAATCCTCCTAACCTGCACATCCTGGGACACTAAGGGGAAATTTAGCATGGCCAATCAACCTAACCCGCACATCTTTGGACTGTGCGAGGAAACCAGAACACGCGGAGGAAACCCATGCAGACATTGAGAGAATGTGCAAACTCCACACATAATGCAATGAGAAAGAGCCAAGTTATAACTTTGTCGGGGAAAGGTCTCAAGGGAAGAGTGACCATATGATAGAATTTTAAATAACTTTCAAACTCGGTGCAAGTTCAAAACTAGCCTAAAACCTAAAGAGAGCAAACTATGTAAGTTTGAGGTGAGAGTTGGCAAGGGTAGATTTAGAAAATACATTAAAGGATTTTATATAGACAAGCATTTAAAGAATTAATATTAAATTTGTAGCAAATATACAATACCTGAGGCACAAAACACCACGGAGAAAGTAAGCCAGCCTTGGCTAACAAGAGGAGTTAAAATAATATTTTATCAAAGGAAGAGATTTATAAACTTGCAGAAAAAGTAAACCTGAAGATTGGGAGCATTTTAGAATTCAGCAAATGAGGACTAAGAGAATGATAAGGTAAAAAAATGAGAACAGACTAGAAAGAGATACAAAAACAGATTGTAGATGCTTCAGATTGTAGATGGCACACAAATAGGAAGAGATTAATGAAAATAAGTGTGGGCCCAGAGAGACAAGTGAAATTATAATGAAGAATAAGGAAATGGCAGAGACTTTAAACAAATACTTTATATCTGTCTGCATGGTAGAAGACACGAGGAACATTCCAGAAATAATGACAAACCACAAGTATAGAGAGAATGAGGAACTTAAAAGAAATTAGTATATTTCTTTTAAAGACTGGAGAGATTAATGAGATTAAGTGCTGACAAACTGTTTAGCTCTGATGATCTGCATTCTAGGGTTTTAAAAAAGAGATAGCTGCAGAAAAAGTGGATGCATTGGTTTAGATTTTCCAAAATTCATTTGATTCTAGAACAATTCCCAAGGATCAGCAGGTAGCAAACAATACCCCATCATGGAGAGAGAGAAAATGCGGAACTGTAAGCTAGTTAGCCCAACATTGATAAAGGCAAAATGCAATAATTTATTGTGGAGATGTGCCAATAGAATAATTAGAAAAATCATAATATGTAGAAAATGTAATCCATGACTTTAGAGTAATTCCAATGCTGGGACAGGGTGGAAACCTGATTAGAGTGGTTCAAACATGGAATTGCAAAAAGATAGTAACAGATTTGGAAGGTGACAACATGCTCAAGGATTTGGGGGAAGGCATCATTTGGGAACAGCTAATAAAGACAAAATTTTATCAAAATGCTAGAAATAAAAACTCAACTGCTAATATACTGCCTTTTTCATATCTTTTGTTGCCAACAGTTGAGTAAATCTCTCAATTTACAATTGATGATTTCCATCACTCATCCATCAGCATCAATATTAGATAACTAATAAATCATTTCTCCAGATAGAAATGTTGTAGTACAACCAGGGTATACAATGGAAGCAGTGGAAGACACCTCATGACTTTAACCTAGAATTTAGTCCTGGTTTAAGAACTGCTATCAGCAATGTTAATCTCAGATTTTTACTGTACAATTAAAATACAGATTGAATGAATCCTGAAGAATGCTCAGCCTAACAATTATTCCTCCATAACATGAAGGAACTAGCCTCACAGTAATGAAAATTGTGTTCCCCTTTTTATCTTGGGACAGGAACAATAAGCTCCAGTCTTGGCAGCAACCTGTGTGCCAACATGCATGCATGATTGATCAAGGCAAAGTGAAAGTTGATCTCTAATTATGTCGTGACAGCTAAACCAAGAATAATGGATGTGGATTCCAACTCTCAGCAAGAAAAAAGTTAGATTGTGAAATGTTTCAGGACTCCAACATGTAAGTATTATAAAAATCCTATTGCAAGTCTACATTCAATTTCTGTTGAACACAGATGCTTGAAGCATAGCTGCACTTACAAACTCAAATATATGATTTAATTAACAATCCAATTTTCTAAATTAGACAGGTTTATTGAAGATGGAATATCTTCCATATTACATAGCTCAACATAGGTGAAAAGTTATTTTACCCTCGAGAAAAAAGTGGCACTTCTATAACTTTTTAAACATCAAGAATTGAGACTTTGGGCAAAAGATTTAAGGCTTTGGGCTGGAGGAGTGTAAAGAACATCTATTTTATGCTGCGAGTGGGAGTGACCTGGACCTCACTGCTGACAAGGATGGAGGAAAATTTAAGTTTATTTATTCGTCGCAAGTAGGCTTACATTGACACTGCAATGAAGTTACTGTGAAAATCCCCTCGTCGCCACACTCCGGCACCTATTGGGGTACACTGAGGGAGAATTTAGCATGGCCAACTCACCTAACCTGCACATCTTTGGACTGTGGGAGGAAACCAGAGCACCCGGAGGAAACCTACGCAGACACAGGGAGAACGTGCAACTCCACACAGACAGTTACTCAAGCCGGAAATTGAACCCAGCTCCCCCCCGGCACTGTGAGGCAGCAGTGTAACCACTGTGCCATCGTGCTGCCCCGTTGTTCAGAATGAAGACTTCCAATAACTAAGAGTTTTTCCAGCTTTGAGAAGAAAGCCCTTGCCACATTAGAAATGGGGTCAATAAATTTCTATTGATTAAAATTGACTTAAAGTCTAGTTTTTATTTGATAGTGAAGCTGAATTGTTGCACAGATCTTAAAATTATGAAAATAAACCAGCAGTTATACGGAGGTAAAATTTATTGTATTCCGATCATTGTCCAGAGCTCTACCAGCACAGACCAAATAACTGACCAAACCTGCCTTCCCCTTCAAAGGGAAATTTAAAATAAAATAGTTGCAATTATGGTGCATCTTATCATATCAAAACATCTCAAAGTGCTTTACACAATGATTTTCTTTGTAAGTGCACCCACTATTGAATTTTGCATGTGACACTTTTTCTCTATCATTATTTGTTTTAAAGATTCCTTGCACAAGCAGCTACTGCAGCGAGTGCGCTGGCGAGGTAATACCAGCCATAAAAGGGATGAGCAAATTAATTTCATTTGTAATACTATCACCTCACAAACTGCACAGAGGTCCCTCATATTTGGCAGTCCATTGTGCAAATCTGCCTTATGTTTGATGACGCTCCTTTAGAATTTGGTAAAGTCAGAGATTTTTCAACCAATTCAAATGATGCTCGAGTTTTACTCTAAGTTGATCAAGACCTCACTTTCAAATTCCCATTTATCAATCTTCCAGTTTCTACATGACTTGTGCAGCTACTGATTTGCTTCACCATGCTCTCATCATGTTTTGCATGTGTATTTATACACCTGCAATTTTACAGAGTATGTATGTGTGTTTGTAGCACGTGATTGTAATATGAGCACCATATTTGTGTTTGGAGGATGTCTATATGCAAGTTGCATGGATAATGAGTCTTTAGACTCATGCTGTAGATTCATTAGGATATTGTTGCTTGGAATCAGAGAATCATAGAATCCCGACAATGCAGAAAGAGGCCATTCGGCCCATCGAGCCTACACCAACAACAATCCCACCCAGACCCTACCCCCATAACCCTGTGTATTTACCCTGCTAATCTCCGTGACACTAAAGGGCAATTTAGCATGGCCAACGAACCTAACCCACACATCTTTGGACTGTGGGAGGGAACCGGAGCACCCGGAGGAAACCCACGCAGACGCAGGAATAATGTGCTAGCTCCACACAGACACCCAAGGCCAGAATTGAACCTGGGTCCCTGGCACTGTGAGGCAGCAGTACCACTGAGCCGCCCACTGTCTGGCATGAGGAAATAAAAAATACTGATTAAAAAGTAGGAATTTTCCTGTTAAAATGTTGATTTCAGGGTGATATGATCGAAGTTTCAAAATTCTCAAAGAATAATACAGGATCAATTGAAGCAGACTTTTGAAAGCAATTGAAGGATCAAGAACTAGGGGCCATAGAGAAACTTCTTTATGCAGAAAATTGTGAAGATGTGGAACTTGTTCTCAAGATTCATGATTAGGCAGAAACTGTGTGCACATTCAGCATCAGATTGAATACGTGCATGAAGGAGATCAGGGTGGTGGTTAAACCAGTTTGTATGTTTGTAGTGTAAAGGCCAACATGGTTTGGGTGAGTTGAACGATTGATTTTCACGTTGTAACATCAAGCATTTCTATGAAGTTTGTGTATTGTCATTCTGTGTGGTGTATGTTTTCTGTAATATGCATGTTGGTGTGCATGTACGGGTGTGTTTTCATTTGGATAGAATGGACGTTTGTATTTGGGGAGTGTGTTTATTATGTATGTAGGTTCAAGTGTGTGCATAGATTGGATGCATCTATGTAGGGTGAGAATCCATTATGCAAGGCTTTGTGTTGCGAGCATGTTGAATATGTATACCCATGTTAGCTGCATGTGTGTGTTATCAGCTATGGCTTAGTAGTAGCACTCTCCGGCTGAATCAGAAGGTTGCGAGTTCAAGCCCACTCCATACAATCTTGTATCACACTTCACAGAGCTATAGATAAAATGCTGAAATACTGACAGCTCCATCTGCTGTTCCAGGTGGATGTTGAAGGTCAAACGGCACTTTTTAAAGAGAGTTCTCGCAGGGTCTTCAAAATGTGCAAATTAACTAACCAGCCTAAAACTTTAGCAAGGATGAGTTATTTCACATTTCTACATTTAAAAAAAACACCACTTCCCAGCTGAGGGACCAGGGCGGCCACACGTGCTCCTGCTTCTGAAGATTCTGGAACTGCCTGCCGCCAAAAGCACAGATGATGCTCGCACTGCCCCGTACAGCCAAATAAGAACCAGGAAAGGATCAACAATGCCGTTTACTGGGCACTATGAATGCCGCAAGAGATTCAAAACAGTGCCATGGCACACGTGCACACTTGAGGCAAAATGCGCAAGACACCATTTTATTGCTCACACAATTAATGTCCACCAACTGTACGCACTGTAGGCAGATCAGGACATTCATTAGTGCTGATTTGATGCCAGCATCGTCTTTTGACTTTAAGACTCCAGCTGACACCCTACATTGGCTAGCAACATACATTGAACAGCAGGAAGGAAACCCCTCTCCCCAACCTCATCAGCAATGTTCCCTTTAAGATTTTTACATGTTTACAAGGCCCATTAATTTGAGTGTACCGTAGCTTTAAATCTGATTTACACCGTTGCAGACACATTACTTTTTACAGAACAAGGCCTGTGCACAAACTTTCAGGTGGTGGCACACCCATGGAGCTTAGTGGGAATTTATCCAGTAGTATTATTTAGAGAATTCTAGTTGTTTTCCTGGCTGTAGTCATAATTCTGCAATTTTTTGGTGGAATAATGATTTTATGTCAGAGAATGTCCACAGTGTTATGACATCTATGGAAGGACTTTAAGCTGATTTCTTGACTTATGCATAAACCTGTTGCTCCCAGACATGGGCACAATAGTAGACCTTCCACATGGAATGCAGCACGACTGGGAGAATGAGAAAGGCCTAAAAAGCAAGTTAACTTTCCAATAGGAGTAGAATGGCTCCAATCGGAAGGCTGTATATACCTAGAATACTCAAGAAGCCATTCTTATACCTGAACCTCAGGTGAGATATCTATGCATTAATAAGACCAGCCTGACTGAAATCTGCTAACTGCTGGAGCCACAATTGCAATGTCAGAGTAGGGCAAGGACTGCTTTACTAGTGGGTGTGAAGGTAACCGTGCAATGAACATTCATACATCTAGATCTTTCTAGGCTGATGATGAGTTATTAACAACATTTCAGTTTGTCATGCACCATTGCATAAAGGAGATTAGAAATTTTTCCATTCAAAGAGAGATAATCACAGTTAATTTTCTCTTGCCAGAGAGGCAGATAGGTCACATAGAGTTTTGCAAGCTTCTTCATGGTGCAGGGTGTCACGGACTGCACACGTATTGCTTTGTGCATGCTTCTTGTCAATTCTGCCACGCACCTGAACCAAAAAAGTTTTCACATCCTCAATGTCCATTTGGTGTGAACAAAGGTAGCACATCATGTGTAGCCTTGCCCTCCAGTGAACTGACATTTGTGCTGTCCTTGCCTACTGCCCTGACTGCAGCACACTTGTGCCTGGTGTGCGACCTCCAAGCTATCCTTCTGAATACGTGCAGTGTTGATATCTGAGCTGGTGGTTGCATGTGGAATCAAGTGATGGTATTTATTCATTATGACTGTTTAGTGTTGCTCCCATGTATGGACATGTACTTTTCAAGAATCTGAGAGGAAAAAAAAAGTATAAGACTCAGATTGTGGCGAGGGCGGAGTGGGAGGGGGTATTGGTTATGATAGGAAATGGATTCTTACAACACATCCAGCTTGAAAATCAGACGAGAGTGAGAAAGGGGGAATGTGGGACAGGGAGGAGGAAAATTACATATGAAAATGCAGACTTCAGAAAATTCAACAACTTCAGCTCCACTGTTGTCCACTGAATCAGCAATATGTGCAGCTGATTTGATTGAATAGCCCGGCAGTGTTTGCAAACTGAGAGATGTAGGTGTGAGGCCTGCAACAATACTTACAGAAATGGATAAAGTGAAGTATAGGCATGTTAGCTCAGGGTCTTGACTGTTCGAGGTTGCTGGTAGCTAAGCGACAAAGATGTGGTAATCTGAGGACTAGTGGTACAGTTGATAGGATATGGTATTTCAAGGTGCATTAATGTTCACTCGTGAGAGGTCATGGAACTTTTTGCAGCACTACTTCTGGTTTTGACCTCCGTGCCTTTTCAGAGTGTCCAGAAGGCCCCTGACTCCATGGTTACAGGACTTTGCTCCTCTCCACCAAAACCACTTGTGCTGTGCACAACACCTTTGAGTTGTCTCTCCCAGGTTGTGCCATTCTTCTGTCTTTCCTAGGCTGGACTCAGCTCCCACAAGACACTCAGCACCTGCTCCTGAAACCCCCTTTGAGAAACGTAGGCGAGACTTAAGCAATGCAGGTTAGTTTTGAATAATGCTAGCTAGAATTGATTTTAGGCCTGTGCTAATACAAACAGCCAATTAACAGTGCATTTTCACTCTGGTTTCATGCAGAATCATGTAAATGAGAAGACAGCACGAAATATGGCCTGCCTTGCATCACATCCAACTAGTACGAATTCATGATGCATCGTGACCCTGATGCCCATTTTCAGGGGCTATCCAATTTGGACCCTGTAGTCTTGTGGTTTGTGAGTTCTGAGGAACAATTGACTTCAGCACACTATTCAAGAAAGAGAATATCACCTAGCATTACAACTTGGGATTGTTATTGATTGACACCTCATGGAAGGGTGTATGAATTTATACTGTATTGGGCATGAACTTGGTGACTTCCCATAGTTGAATAGGCTCCAGGCAAAATGCCGAAGCCCTTATGTAAAATGCTGAGAAAGAAGGTAATAGACAGTTATTTTGATATAGCTGAGGAAGGATGGAAGGAGGCTTAAGTGGAGCATAAACACCAACATGAACTGTTTGGGCTGAATAACCTGTTTCTGTGCTGTATATTCTACGTAAAACAGGAGTGCGATCAACTCTGGGATGTAGGGAAAAAATTTCCATGGTCAAAGAAAAACCTGATGGTTTATTCAACAAAACATCATGGGGAAAACACAGACATGATCCCTTATCTTTCATTTTCCATAACCCAACCCAAAGTACTGTTACATCATGTTGTTGATAAGAGCTATAAAGCAGTATTGAAAAGGGTGCTGCACAAAATGTATGCTCAATCCACAAGTGCAGGAGCCAAAACAATTTTGCACTGATGCTAAACTTTGACACAAATAAGATGCAAATTTCAGACTAACCTCAAAACAATGAGAAGCAAGCCTCCCACATTCAAGGGAATTCATTCTGGTGTGATGTCAGACTTATAAATGGACTCAAGTAGCATTTGTACATCATCAGTGACATCAATGCAAATCAAAGCATTCTCTCTGGTGCAAAGGTTCAGGTGTGAATGCAAATATTGAGGATGCAGCCAACTGAAATTATATACAAGTCTTGAAAATCTCCAAAACAAATATTTACATTGGCACTTATCGCTTAGCCTATTCACTCTGAAATATGCATATATCAATGAAGATGAGGCGTCACAGGTTATAGTCCAACAGGTTAATTTGAAGTCAGAAGCTTTCGGAGCACTGTTCCTTCATCAGATAACTTCACCTGACAAAGGAGCAGTGCTCTGAAAGCCTGTGATTTCAAACAAACCTGTTTGACTATAACCTGGTGTCATGTGATCTCTCATCTTGACCACCCAAGTCCAACACTGGCATCTCCACATTATATCAATGAAAGTGCACATAAATGCATTTTTTTTGCTAGCATTGTAATGAAATGCTGTATGGTACCTCGAAAAACAGCTTGAATGCTTCCATCTCAGTCTTTTTGAACAGTGCTTGAATCAAGTACAGAATTGTGAATGTGTTGATCACATAAGCAAACTCTCCCACTGCTGGAAGGCTGGAAATTTTCAGCATCTAAAAATATCCAAACTCTTAAGTGTACCATGGATTGCATACATATTTTCCACAGCAATAATGTCAACAATGTACTTCAGGCTGGCTCAAATTGCCATTGAAGGGCACAAAGGAACATCCCGGTGGAAGGGGGCGTCTAATTCAGTCAAAAGATGGATTGTGCTGGCATCAATGCATTAGGACAAATTGGAATGAGCCTCATGGGGGAATTTTTGATTTAAATCAGAACCCCACCAATACCATCAAGATTACTGCAGTAGGTCTTGCAACCATCACTTAATTGTCCTCTTTTGATAAGTAGCAGCTGGGGGGGGGGCGGGGGTTTCCTCCAGGTGCTCCGGCTTCCTCCTACAGTCCAAAGACGTGCGGGTTAGGTGGATTGGCTATGCTAAATTGACCCTAGTGTCAAGATGATTAGCAGGGTAAATGTGTGGGGTTGCAGAAACAGGGCCTGGGTGGGATTGTGGTCAGTACAGACTCGATGGGCCAATGGCCTCCTTCTGTATTGTAGGGATTCTATGGAAATAACAATCATAGGCAGTAGGCAGAATGAGTTTGGTTAGTCCTCAAACATTAGGTTGGGGGAGAGTTACAAGTATCCACCACTCTGATGCAACTTTTTCCCCCATTTATATTATGGGTTTGAATACTTCGCACCAACCATAACTTCAATTGAATTTGACATCACATCTTTTTCAGTTAATAGCGAAAAGGCGACATGGCAAGATTTCACATTTTAAGATGTTTACTGCAACAAGCAGGCTAAAAGCACTATTGATTAAACACTGCTTTTACAACACAACTTGTGTTTTAAACCATAGAACATAACTTTACTGAGAAAGCAAACAATCAGGAACACGTTACACCATCCTTTACAAAGATTTCATTCTGCAAGAACCAATTCAAAATGATTCTTAACTCCTGAGTGTTTACTTCTGGTCTTTTCCTTGCCCAGCCTGGAAAGGTCTCATCACAGAATGGTCTTTCATGGTGCACATTTTCCTGGGGATTTCTCCCTCTAGCTAAAGTTAGGCAAATCTTCCTGTCTTGTTTTAATGCCTCAAGAATTTGATCTTTCCAATCTAAGCATGGGCTCCTACCCACATCTCTGCACAATGAATCACAGAAACGAATCTCCCTCCAAGCTGTGCACCTGTGCAGCAACCCATCTCGTGCTGGTCACTTAACTATTACAGGCATGCACATTCTGATGGTTAAATTACGTTTACTGCCACGCTAGTCCTCGAGCAAAGAAATGGTAGACTTCCCCCATGCCAGGAAATTAATGGACAAGAGCCAAGCCTGACATGATTAATCAGATGAAATTAACAGCCAAAATTCAAATGCGTCAGTTCATTAAGCCTGAAGCTATTTCAGCACTTGCTTTATGTGCAGCCTGCTCATTGACCCTTCCATTCACCACTTCCTGCCGGCTATTGGACCTACACTGATTTGCCACCTCCCTCCATGCCACTTCCTCCCCAACCCTCACAACACCACTTGTCCATCTTGCTTACTCCTTCTTGCTGCCCCCTTTCCCAGGTCCTCATTCACAGCGAGTGTTTCGGAGGCAGAGAGAGGAGGTGAGACGGAGAGTTTGGGGAGTGAAGCTGCGAGCTCAGAGACAATGAGCTGGAGGCGGCAAGGAATGAGCTGGAAGAGTTACTAAGTTATTCAGCATTAGTGAGTGTTGAAGAGGTAACAGAGTTTCTGGGCCAGTTAATAACACTAATATAGTCTTTTGTTCAAGCTGGTTTTCTGGAATTGTCCCAAAAGACATCTGATATATTAAAAATACAACGGCATTTCTTGGGAGTTTGTGAAAAGTTTTAGATTGCTAGTCCAGATTTCCAAGTAATAATGCAAAGTTTTTTCCTGCGAGGGTATCCCATGGGATATATTAAAACCCGAATATTTCCAAATACTACTTCCCCCAATTTACTTCTGTATATATTGTGAAAGTTTCATTGAAAATAGTGAACTCGTTTATTATTATAGATTTTTAATCTAAAAATTGAATAAATACCACCAGTCGCCAAAAACTACCTCGACAGTCATTCTCCCTCAATGGATTCCATTTTCTCTTCACTAGTTCCCAGATGTAGTTTCTTTCTTCAATATTCACTTAATTTACAGGGCCATAGTGTCTCTTGATCTTCACCAAACAACTAACCGTTCACTGGGCCCCTGCATTAACTGCATTATATGTTACAGTTTGAGAATATTTTAGAGGAAAAAAAGATAATCAAGGAGACAAAGAAGTAGCTTATACTATCGGAAATTATTTTGAAAGTATATACAGATTGCCTTAAATGTACAAACATGAATGGGATGCAACACAACAGTGATGCATTGAGATCAGAATTTACTTTATTTATTTAATAGTCAGTAAATACAGATGGTCTGTTTGAAACATTTTTCATTTGTCATTGGAAATGAAGAAAAGAATATTCTTAATTTAATACCCAATCATCTAATAAAAATTATCTGCACTCCATCAGGAGAGTAGAAAGCCTTCACTGGCAAGTTGAGCTTTTATGCAAGGAGAAAATTACATTACCTACTGCTAACCATTCCAGCTTTTAAGGACTATACCAGTCGGCAATCCAACACACAATGTCAAAAATCTTGTAACATAATTGAAGTAATTGCAGAATAATCACGTGTGTGTAACACAGATTACGAAATAACTAAAATTTATAGTAATTGCAATTACTGAAAATACTTGAAATATGAATGTATGCTTCAAGAATTATTTGTGCCAGTATAACTGTATAAGATAAAATGTACCATAGATGTATGGCATCATCCCTATATCCCTATTACAGGACTTGAACAAGAATTGACAGTGTAGCATTCATACCACCATTTCAGACCCAATAAGAGACCAATTATATAGCACCTTTCACAATCTAAAGATACACAAAAGTGTTTTGCAGCATTTTGAAGTGTAATCATTGCTGTAATGTAGAAATCATCACAACTGCATTATGAGTTATGATCATTGTAACCCCAATTCTGTATCTTTAGTTTTGAGTGACTAGTATCAGTGTGTAAGGGATTGGGGCATCTTTCAGAGAAATTGGCCAGTGTTCAAATGTTCCACCCGAGATGCTCATCAGATTTGATATCCACTCAATGTGACTTATTCAACAGATATGTTCTCCAGGGATTAATTTTCCATTTTTGACAATGGAGCAAGGAGGACTGACAGTAAGGGTAACAACATTCATTTATATTGTGTTTTTTCTGTAGTAAATGTTCAAAGATTATTCACAGGAACATTAACAAAATTTGACATCAAGCCACAGTAGGAGACATTAGGGAAGATAACCAAAAGCTTGATGAGAGAGATACTGTGGATTTTAAGGAGTGCCTGAAAAAAGAAAAGAGATTGAAAGCAGAGATTAAGGAAGGGAATTTCAAAGCTTAGGGCTTTGGCACCTTACATATTGGATATCAGACAAGCAGTCTGACAAATTAGAGACAGTGGAGGAGTCACGAGAGGTTATGATGAAGTACAGTTGGGTGTCATTGACTTGTGTGGGGAAACTTGACACCTTGTTTTGGGATTACATCGGGAGCTGGGGCTGGGTAGGCACCATGTAAATGTGGAATTGGAGGGTGCCAAGGCTAGATCCTTGGGGTATGTCAGAGTTAACAGTGCAGGAGCAGAAAGAAATATATTGCATTGGAGGTCAAAGAATGAAAGAAGCTACATCATAACTTCTGCCTACTGTATGGTGAGTGCTGCTGGAATGAGGAAAAGTGAAATTTAACGCCATCTACTGAACACCACTTTATAACAATTGCCAAACAGATCAAATCCCTTGCTGTTGCCAGTAGCATCTTGTTTCAAATTAAGTACATTTACCTGGAATGAGTTATATACTGCTGATATGCCAGATTTTTTTTAAATATATGAAATGTGATGCCGTTTCTATCATTAAATGTTTAAGTATCAATTGTTTGAAGGCTTATCTTCTTGGCAAAACAATATTTAAAATGAATGAAGAAACCCAGAGAAACTTGAGCCCACATCAAAAAGAGACAGAAAATGCCAAGTTTTCCTCAATCTTATCTGTATTAAAATCCTAGCATTTGATAGATTGATGTATTGATTTGGAATGTTTAAACCTACCAAGTTAAGTTTTATGCCAATTCATTTACCAAAGTCATTCCACCTAAGGATTAATAAACAATACATTTTGTTGTTCATGCACAACAGCTGGGTTGCTCGGCATTTTTATTTATTGTCTTTGTTGGCATTCGATATTAAAAAACAATTTCTCCACAGAGTCTTTTTGGAAGAGTAAAACACCAATGAAATGACTTCATAATTGAAAGCACTTCAATTACTAAGTTGCTAAAAGCCAAATACTTCTTGGTAACTATTTGCCCAAGTTGCCCATTAGTTGAATTTGGCCAATTATTAGCTTGTCACTGTTTGACTATTTCACAATAAATTTCCCAGAATTACTGGAAAGGAAGCTGCTTTTTCAATCACAGGGGTACACACCTGTGCAAATCCTGTAAAGATCATTGGGTCTCCAAGAATTAAATATTGTTACAAATGCAGGACTTTACTGATGAATATGTTTTAAAATGTCTGCATTAATAAGGTAAAATTACGTTCTGGATTGTGGGTGGTGGGGGGGGGGGGAAGAGAGAGAGAGAGAGAGAGGGTAGAGAAAGAGAGGGAGGGAGAGAGAGAAAGAAAGAATGGTGGTCCTACTCAAGCATTGCTCAGAGACTGGGTCATGTTATCTGCTGGCCATGGGGAAAGAAAACCCAAATCAAGCCTATTCAAAATTAAGTGACAGTTTTCACTCAGACAGAAAAAGGGACAGTTGTATTTTGGAAACAGGCTTAAGAACAGAGATAGATTATGCAGCAGCCACTGTGAAGACAGGGGGGGAGGGGGGGGACTGCTTTTTGTGTTATCAACCAAACAGGATGCTGTTGCGAACTGGTTATCTGTTTGAAACGAAGACGAAGGAACAGACAGGACTTTTGAAGATTTAAGGAACAAGGAATTGTTGAGGTCAGCCTTGTTGATGGAAGTTGGTTCGGGAATACTCAGGCTGAGTGGAACCATTTTTGAAAGACACCAGAAGAATCAACCTGGTGTGGCACGGAGAAGAGTGCCGGCAGGAAAGCTGGTCATAACTTAAGACTTGATGTTGTAATGCTGCATATCTGCCAGAAGTGCAGTGCACAGTATTAATTAGAAATCAAAAGTATATTTTCTTTAAATTGATGTATTAGTTAAGTCATGCTTGATTTATGCTCATTTTAGTTTGTTCGTTACTGTAAAGTTTAAAAACTTGAAATCTTATCCTTCGGTTATTACTGTTGGTTGCTTGGAAAATTCTTTCATATAGTTATAGGTCTCTATGAGGACCATAACAATTATCTCTGAAAAACCATTTGGTTTGTCCCGAACTTTGGAAGGGAACTTATAAACATAGGAAAAGGAGTGGGCCAATCAGACCCTCAAGTCCGTTCTGCCATTGAATTAGATCATGACAAATCTATACCTTAATTCCATCCAAGTGTTTTAATTATGTTACCATTAATACAACTACCTCACAAAAATCTGTCAATCTCAGTTCTGAAGTTTCTAACTGGCCGAGCTTTAACAGGTATTTTTAACTTGTTCACAGGATATGGGCATCACTGGCTAGGGCCAGCATTTATTGTTCATCCCTAATTGATTATCCCTGATCATCTGGACTAAATGAATGTCAGCATTGTCTGTGCAATCTGAACTCCTAATTTAACCCTTTTTGCTCTGGCACCATTCGAGAGAATCGGCACTGCATCCTGTCAAAGACCAATACATCTTTCCCGGGGTGCAAAACCCAGAACTGAACAGTACTCCAGATGGGGGTCAAAGAGGAAATTTATATAACTGTACCCCTTAACATTCCTGCCCCCTGAGACAAAGAGAACGTTCTGTCAGCCTTTTAATTCGCTTTTTTTCAAACACCAGTTTTTAACAATTTCTGTTCATTGATCCCCAAATCTGTTTCCCCAAAATTCTCAACTTCTCATCTTTCAAAAAATACTGATCTGCCTTGGAGTAAACTCCATTTTTCACAGTTTTTGCCCTTTCACTCAATTTAGCAATAACCTTTGCAACTTTCCAAAGTTTTGTTTTTCACTGTTACCATCTGTTTTTGTAAATAAGTATCTGTAGATAAGCTTACTTCATCTGTTAGTCTGTTTTGAAACCGTCTGGCACAGTCAATGTTAATCATTTATTGAAGTGACGCGAGACAGAATGGAAGTCTCACATGAACTCCTACAATGACTAAGAAAACCGAATTGGTTGCCTAAAACATGCTATCCCAAATTACAATGTGCAAAATCTCATGATTTGATTTAATGAGCACAGTAAGAAGTCTCAACACCAGGTTAAAGTCGAACAGGTTTATTTGGAATCGCGAGCTTTTGGGTTGCTACTCGTTCATCAGGTGAGTGCTTCTCACCTGATAAAGGAGCAGCGCACCGAAAGCTCGTGATTCCAAATAAATCTGTTGGACTTGAACCTGGTGTTGTGACTTCTTACTGTGTCCACCCCAGTCCAACGCTGGCATCTCAACATCTTGATTTAATGAAGCATAGGATATTCGAGTGGAATTCTCCCGTCCCGCCTGCCACGGGAATTATAGCAAGTGGGACAGGACCATGCTAAGGTCCATTGACTTCGGGCAGGATTTTCCAGTCTTAGGCAAGTGCGGCCAGAAAATCCCACCCCTAGTATCTGGATTTAGCTCAAATCATATCAGAGTTTTTAAACCATCAGAAAATCAGTTTGATCCATTGTAGTATAGGAATGGCGATATAGTTCCAACTGAGGATGTACGACTTGGAAGGCATTTGTCAGCTGTGGTGGGGTCCTTGTCCTTTTAGGTGGTAGAGGTCACAGCTTGGAAGGTCACAGGTTGGAAGGTTTAGCAATATCAAAAGTAAAGTAAAAGTTTATTTATTAGTCACAAGTAAAGCTTACATTAACACTGCAATGAAGTTACTGTGAAATTCCCCTAGTCGCCATCTCCAGCACCTGTTCGGGTCAATGCACCTAACCAGGACGTCTTTCAGACTGGGAGGAAACCGGAACACCTGGAGGAAACACATGCAGACATGGGGAGAACGTGCAAACTCCACACAGACAGTGACCCAAACCAAACCCGGGTCCCTAGTGCTGTGAGGCAGCAATGCTAACCACTGTGTCACCATGTTGAAAGGAAAAAAGAAAATACTTGGGCTTCAAGGGTTAAATTACAGAAGGGATTACACAAGCTAGGCTTGCATTTCCTGGTATTTAGAAAGTTAATAGTTTGATAAAATAACTTTTAGGGAAACAGAAATTTTCTGTTTACTTGCACTGATGGGCTAGTCTGGGATTAGGGTGCAAAGTCTGAGAATCATGAATGAAGTTCAGAAAACACATTCTATAATCTCACTTCCTCTTACTCATGTGATCAGGACTGTTTTTTCTCAGTTGTTTGCACAAATGTTTTCTTCTCCCAGTGATCGTCCCTATTTTCTCCATTTTATAGGTACCTCACCCAAATTGTATGAATTAGGATTGAATAACACTGAGCTATTCATCATGAAATGCATCTAGCCAAGTCTGATCTTGTTCTCGCCAGGTGCACATTTCAGGGTAGGTCAGTGGATCGCAATTATGAGCGTCATGTTTCTTGCTTCCTCAGCCCAAAGATATCAGGGAAGTAAAGCAGTTGTCCAACTGCACCAGAGTCACCCCCTAAGCACCCCTTCCACACCACCCTGTTCCCATTATCAAGATCAGTTAACCCAGCATTCACCAAGCCTGGGATCTTCTTTATCTACTTGGCTCTAACCAGTCTGGTTCCTTGAGCATCAAAGGAACATCATTATTTCCAACTGTGTGTGGCTGGATGGTTTAAGAATGCTACACAACAAGCTGTAACTAGAGTCTGCTTTGCTAAAGCTATATGTTTTTCTTCACTTTCAGAGCTCAGGTTTCTAGCATCCGCAATATTTTGCTTTAAACTTAGACTTAATCTGTTTGAAGGTGCAGCAATCGGAACCAGAGCATTTGCTTCCAAGCAACAACCTGCCATTTACTGTCAGAAAACACAGATGCTGTTGTTGGAAGAAAGATAACAAAAATGTGCCAGTTAAAATTTAGATGGGAAATACTTTCCCATTCCTCAGATTTATTTTAGAGCATTATTCGATGCATGTGGAATTTTGACATGTCTAATTTTTGTAGGAATTTCTTGACAAAGTACATGCTTAAAAACACTTTCTTCGCACTTCCACTGGTCCAGCTATGTGCAGAGCTGGTAACTTCAGCTAGTACCCTGGGGAACAAAGTACTCTGCAGTTGGTGTCAGCACCCCAATGTTTTGCAGGTACAAAGGAGAAAGAAGGGAAAATAATTCAGCTACTGCAGCTACAAGTATGCATTTCTGGGCAATGGGTGAGGACATTATTAGAGTTATTCCATAGTCAAACAGCTTACTGATTCTCATTAACAATGTTTTGTTTTATTTGTTCATGGGATGGCAAGGCCAGCATTTGCTACCAATCTCTAATTGCCCTCGAGAAGGTTGGGATGGGCTATCTTCATGAACTCTGCAGTCCTTCAGGTGTAGGTACATCCATAATGATATTAGGGAGGTAGTTCCAGGATTTTGACCAGGCAATGGTGAAGCAATGGCAATATAATTCCAAGTCAGGATAGTTTATGATTTAGAGGAGAACTGGCAGGTGGCGTTCCCATACACCTGCTGCCCTTGTCCAACCTGGTGGTAAAGGTCCAGGTTTGGAAGTTGATGTCAAATGAGCCTGAGTGAGTTGCCACCATGTAGATGGTACACACTACTGCCACTCTGCATTGGTGCTGAATGAAGTGAATGTTTAAGGTGGTGGAAGGGGTGCTGATCAAGCAGGCTGCTTTGCCCTGGATGGTGTCATGCTTCTTCAATGTTGTAGCTGCACTCATTCTGGCAAGTGGAAAACAATACATCATGCTTCTTGTGCTTTATAGATGGTGAACAGGTTTTAGGAAGGCAGGATGTTGCAGAATCTGCTGTCTGACCTGTTCTTGTAACCACAGTATTTCTAGGATTGATCCAGTTAAGTTGGTGGTCAATGCAAGCCCTTGGATGTTGATGGTGAGGGATTCAGTGATGGCAATGCCTTTGAATGTCAAGGGGAAATTCGGTTCTCTCGTACTAGAGATGGTCATTGACTGGCAGTTGTGTGGTGCAAATGTTACTAGTCATTTGCCATGTTGCCCAAGCTTTGTTGCACAGGACCACAGTGGCACTGGAACCCTGAAGAGACGCGAATGGTACTGAACACTGTGCAATCAGCAGCCAACTTCAGACCATATGATGGAGGGAAGATTATTGATGAAGCAGCTGAAGATGGATGAAGCTAAGACACTACCCTGAGGAAGTCACACAGCAATGTCCTAGGACTGAGATGATTGACCTCCAACAATCACAACCATCTCCTTTTGTGCTAGATACGACCTCAACCATGGAAGTTTTCCCCTGATTCCCACTGTCTTCAATTTTGAGAGAGCACTTGATGCCACACTCAATCAAATGCTACCTTGATGTCAAAGGCAGTCATTGTCAACTCAGCTCTTTTGTTCATGTTTGGATCAAGGTGGCAATGAACTCCAGAACTGAGCAGTCTTGGAGGTTATTGGTGTCCAAGTGTCTCTTGATAGCACACTTAATGAGACTGATGGGGTGGTAATTGGCCAGATTGGATATATTGTGCTTTTAGTGGACATAAAATGTCTGGGGCAATTTTTCAGGCTGTTGAGTAGATACAAATGTTGCAGTTGTACTGAGACAGCTTGGCTAGGGTCGCCATTGGTTTGGGAACAAAAGTCTTCGGTACTACTTCCAGGAAGCTGTTATAGCTTTTGCTATATCCAGTGTGTTCAGTTATTTCTTAGTATCACAGAGTGAACAGAATTGGTTGAAGACTGGCACCTTTGATACTGGAGACGTCAGCAGGAGGGTCATCTACTCCGTCCTTCTAAGTACATGGCCACCTCTGTAGATGATTTAGCTCCCTTACAATACTATTCCTCCAAGCTAAGTACTTGAAACAACTCACCAGTACTCATTTATACAAATACAAGCAAACCATTTACCAAACTATGCAATGAAGTTTGCATTGTTTGTTTGCTTTGCATGCTGTTGAGAAAACATTATTCTATAAAAATGTACTCAAATTATTCACAGGCATTATAAAATTGCAGCTTGAATAACTGGTTTATAAATAATGATTATTCTGTATAAGGTAATAGCTATGATTTTATACAATTTGATCCTGATTTTCTCCACTTCATAAAAAATCTTTCCCGAGGCGTCCGTTTTGGACAAAAAAAAAGACAACATCTCAGAGATCCTAGTCAGGTCAGTCTGTAGTAAACCTGTTGGACTTTAACCTGGTGTTGTGAGACTTCTTACTGTGTTCACCCCAGTCCAACGCCGGCATCTCCACATCATGCCAGCCATTTAGCCAGGGACTCAGATATTGAGAACAGTGCTCAGATCAAATTTGTTTCCCATCAGATAGAAACCTAACCTCCACAGAGTAAAGTACTCAAAGTCAAGCTCAGCAACTGGTCCCCAAAGGGAGCCAAAGCTGGGACCAAAATCTGAATGTGAAGCCACTGAGTTTTACAAACATACACAGAAACAAACATTTTACAGCGAGCCACTATGCTGCATTACCATGTTGTCCATCCAGCATTGTTCAAGTGGATTTTAAACCACAGGCAGTGTCCAGAATTCAACTATATTTCTTCATATTCTGTAAAATATTGCAACACTTTGCAAATTACATCAATAGAAGTGAACTATCATTTCTGTACATTCCATTCATATCTGACCAACTTAAGGCCGTGCAGGTGTTGCTACATACAGCATAGTAATGTACAGAACTAATCTCAAACAGAAACAGGTTCAGACTGGATATTTATTAACAATGTTCAAAGAGAAAACATACTGTAAAGAGAAATCGATTCAAAGTTAATGGTGATATTTGTCTCCATGAACACATTGCTTCATGAAAGACTGGGTGTATGTGGATAGGAAAAATTCCTTTGTATCAAAAGTGGCACTGGAACTCAATCTTCTGACTCAGAACAAGTGCTGCCACTGAGTCAAGGCTGATATATTAAATGATGGAAATATTTTGAGGGCCGAGAAGGTGAGCCATACATCGCAGAGTATCCAACCTCTGTGCTGCTCCTGTAGTCACAATGATGATCTAACGGGCGGAATCTTGTTGCGGGGGTCTCGCCTGTCGGCTGGAGAGCCAGCAAGAGACCGCAGTGCCTCTTTTCAGGAAAGCCCACTGTACCACCAGCCAAGTGATGAGGGCATCTTAATTCAAGGGCCTTCCCTTGGAATTAAGATCCCGGGGCAGAAGTTTCACCTACCAAAAGATGCCGGCCTGTCAGAGCCAGCAGCGCCACTGGGAGACCGTGACTCCAGCTGGAAAGACAGACACCAGAGTCCAATGATCACAGAGCAACCTCGGCCACAGGTAAGTAATTTGAGATGGTCTCATGGGGACAGAGGATGCACAAGGTCAGCAGCAAGGGAAATGGGGTGGCTCTCAGTAGGCTTCCTTTTTCAACGTCAAGCCCTCAATCAGGCACCGAGTGACTTTGGTCGACAAAATCATGGCTGATCTTCTGCCTCAACTTCACTTTCTCATCCACCTCCCATTTCCCTTAATTCACAGAGATCAAAAATCTATCTATCCCAGCCTTGAATACACAACAATACAACATCCACAATAATCTGAGGTAGAGAATTCCAAAGATATACAAAGCTGTAATGAAGAAATTTCTTCTCATGTCAGTAGTAAATAAATTTGTTCCTTATCCTGAGACTGTACCCCCATGTTCTAGATTCCCCAACCTGGGGAAACATCTTAATGTCTTCCCCAACAAGGCCCTTCAAAATTTTATACGTCTCAATGAAGTTGCCTCTCACCTCTAAACTCCACGGAATATTAACGCCATTTAATCAGCTGCTCACCATAAAACAATGCCCATTCAAATCTAGTCAATTTTTGCTTTACTGCCCTTGAGAAGTATATACTTTTTTAGATAGACACCAAAATTGTGAGCAGTTCTCCAGCTGTGGTCTCCCAAAGCCCTGTAGCAAGACCGCCTTTGCTCGTGTCCTCCAATCCCCTTGCAATAAAGGCCACTTGTCACCCCAATTACTTGCTGTACCTACGTGCTAACTTTCTGCATTTCTTCTTCTTCTAGTACAACCAAGTCTCTCATCTCCAGACGAGTGTGGTAGTCCAGATTTCTGGTTCAGTAACATAACCAGCATTTTAAATCACACTTATGCCTCGGAGGTCTCTTTTGAAATTGGGGTACTCTTCATATCCAGCATATTTAGTGAACACTGGAAGTCCAAAATGAAAAGCATTCCATTCACAGCACTAACAGTTCTGAATCAGGTGATTGTACATTCAACTTCAACACAAAACTGAGGCTCGCATTCCAGTAGAGTACTTAGTGTAACACTAGTATAGATGACTATTCATTCCTTGATAATGTGTGAGATCTTACTTTGTGCAGAATAACACCACATTTATCTATACAAGTCACTGCAGTTCAGTTTTGAGATGTTTCTACATGAACTAAGACATTACAGAAATGAACGTACATTTTTTGAAACATTTTTCATGTCATGGAGCAAAAAGACAACTGGAGCAGGAAACAGAAACTAGGCATATATGGGTCATTTTCAGGTTGGCAAGATGCGACAAGTGGAATGCCACAGAGATTAGTGCTGGGGCCTGGTTACAAACTATATTATTCAGGTAAAGGGATCGAATGTATGGTTGCTAAAGTTGCTGAGATACAAAACTTGGTAGGGAAGTAAGTTTTGAAGACGACAAGGGTCTGCAAAGGGATATAAACAAACAAAGAACAATACAGCACAGGAACAGGCCCTTCGGCCCTCCAAGCCCGCGCCCCTCCCTGGTCCAAACTAGACCATTCTTTTGTATCCCTCCATTCCCACTCCGTTCATGTGGCTATCTAGATAAGTCTTAAACGTTCCCAGTGTGCCCGCCTCCACCACCCTGCCTGGCAGCGCATTCCAGGCCCCCACCACCCTCTGTGTAAAACACGTCCTTCTGATATCCGTGTTAAACCTCCCCCCCCCCCCCCTCACCTTGAACCTATGACCCCTCGTGAACGTCACCACCGACCTGGGAAAAAGCTTCCCACCATTCACCCTATCTATGCCTTTCATAATTTTATACACCTCTATTAGGTCTCCCCTCATCCTCCGTCTTTCCAGTGAGAACAACCCCAGTTTACCCAATCTCTCCTCATAACTAAGCCCCTCGATACCAGGCAACATCCTGGTAAACCTCCTCTACACTCTCTCTAAAGCCACCACGTCCTTCTGGTAGTGTGACGACCAGAACAGGACGCAGTATTCCAAATGCGGCCGAACCAACGTTCTTTACATCTGCAACATCAGACCCCAACTTTTATACTCTATGCCCCGTCCTATAAAGGCAAGCATGCCATATGCCTTCTTCACCACCTTCTCCACCTGAGACATCACCTTCAAGGATCTGTGGACTTGCACACCCAGGTCCCTCTGCGTATCTACACCCTTTATGGTTCTGCCATTTATCGTATAGCTCTCCCCTACATTAGCTCTACCAAAATGCATCACTTCGCATTTATCTGGATTGAACTCCATCTGCCATTTCTTTGCCCAAATTTCCAGCCTATCTATATCCATCTGTAGTCTCTGACAATGTTCCTCACTATCTGCAAGTCCAGCCAATTTCGTGTCGTCTGCAAACTTACTGATCACCCCAGTTACATCTTCTTCCAGATCGTTTATATAAATCACAAACAGCAGAGGTCCCAATACAGAGCCCTGCGGAACATCACTAGTCACAGGCCTCCAGCCGGAAAAAGACCCTTCCACTACCACCCTCTATCTTCTGTGACCAAGCCAGTTCTCCACCCATCTAGCCACCTCCCCCCTTTATCCCATGAAATACAACCTTTTGCACCAACCTACCATGAGGTACTTTGTCAAATGCTTTACTAAAGTCCATATAGATGACATCCACGGCCCTTCCCTCGTCAACCATTCTGGTCACTTCTTCAAAAAACTCCACCAGGTCAGTGAGGCATGACCTCCCTCTCAAACCATGCTGACTATCGTTAATGAGTTTATTCCTTTCTAAATGCACATACATCCTATCTCTAAGAATCCTCTCCAACAACTTCCCCACCACGGACGTCAAGCTCACCGGCCTATAGTTTCCCGGGTTACCCTTCCTACCCTTCTTAAATAACGGGACCACATTAGCTATCCTCCAATCCTCTGGGACCTCACCTGTGTCCAGTGACGATATAGACAGGCTCAGTGACTGGACAAAAGTTTGATTAATGGAGTGTAATGTTGGAAAATGTGAACTTGTCCACTTTGGCAGAAAGAATAAAATAAGCAGCATATTATTTAAATTTCAAAACTCCATGATACAGAGGCATCTGGGTGCCCTGGTATATGAATCAGAAACAGTATTCAGATACAGCAAGTGACTAGGAAGGCAAATCGAATGTTGTTGTTGCAAGGGCAATAGAATATAAAAATAGGGGTGTTTTATTGCAGATCAGTAGGGTATGAATGATACTCCATCTAGAGTACTGGGAACAGTTTTGGTCTCCTTATTTGGAAGGACATAATTGCATTAGAAGCATTTCAGAGAAGGTTCACTTAACTGATTCCTGGAATGAGGAGAAGTTGGGACAGGTTGAGCCTGTATTCATTCGAATTTAGAGGAATGAGATCATATTGAAACAGATCCGGAGAGGACTTGACAGGGTGGATGCGAAGAAGGCGGTTCTCCTTGAGAAAGACGAGAGCTAGGAAGAGACAGTTTAAAAATAAATGGTCTCCTGTTTGAAATACGAATGTTTCTCTGAGGGTCATGAGTCTGTGGAACTCATTTCCCCCGAGAGAGTGGTGGAGACAGGGTCACTGAATATTTTTAAGACTGAATTAGATGTCACTCAAGAACCTAAGGGTGTAGGGAAGGCTTGTCCAACCCGTGGCCTTGATTGTGGCCCCTGGAGCCACTGTTCAAAATGTCAGTAAGAAAGGCACATGAAACTGAAGATTCCACAGGGGGCTACTTCTCCAATCAGAGAATGTTTCTCTACCACATTTACTACTGAAAGGCTCACTAGTGAGTTTCTGATTGAAGGAACAGTGAAGAGCAGTGGCAGTGACTTGGCTGGGAAGAAAATAGTTTTCATGGATGAGGAGAGAGTGTACGAATGAGATCGTCAAATAGAATGCAAGGCCCGGCTCCTGAGGCCACAGCACGGCCTGGTTGTCGCGGACAAGGGGGTTTTTCCAGGATTTTGACCCAGCGACAGCGAATAATATAATTCAAAGTCAGAATGGTATGTGACTCAAAGAAGCGGCGGGTGCTGATGTCCCCATGCATCTGTTGTGCTTGTTGGTAGAGGTTGCAGATTTGGAAGATGCTTTCGAAGGAGCACTACTGATTTGCTGCACTGAATCTGGTAGTTGGTATATACTGCTGCCATTGTTTAAGGTGGTGGATGGGGTGCTGATCAAGGAGATGGTTTTGTCCTGAATGGTGTTGAGCTTCGAGTGTTGTTGGAGCTGCACTCATCCAGGCAAATGGAGTGCATTCCATCACATTCCTGACCTGTGAGGCCTCACAACTCTGCTTCCGGGAGTGGGAGGTTCCAATATTTAATTAAAGTGGCCTTCAAGCCCATGTCATCACAGCTTGTCCTACAGAGCAATGGTGAAATAAAGTGAAACAAATAAGCTTTCATTCTGGCATTCAAAACAGTCAGTCAATCTTCACAGTTCAAGCTGTGAAAGGGTGAATCTCTGAAAATCAACTAAAAATACCTGTTTAAAAACAGATGTTCAGTAAACGATAGATTATCAGAGACAAGGAACAAAACTAGGTTTTAGTATCCAAACATTTAGTTAACGTACTGTCATTGATTTTAATAGTGAAACATTGCGATAAAATACAGGATATGTTTCTGGGGTTTGGTGGCGAGGAAGGACCAACACAGACCAGCATGGATCTGTCAGGTCGAATGTTCTGTTTCAATGCTGTAATTCATTTCCGATCTGTTGTAATAGGATGCTAATAAATTAAAACTTTGTAAAACAGAATAGCATCGAGCTTTTATTTTGCATGCCACAGCCAATGTGGCACCAAATAGTGATTCTTGTTCAAGTTATTTTCATACTCGAAATGACTGTTGATAAACAGACTGCTCACTAACTAGGACAAGCAAATTCAGTAAAATACAAAAATCTAGTCGGTAGTCAAATTCCTGATGTCAATGCAAATGTAAATATCTGCATGAACAATATCTCCAATGCAAACTTCATTTATATAGCACCTTTACCGCAGTAAACCATGGTCATCAAGCTGTTTCACAAGACTGCTATCAAAGTCTTATACTGAACCACACAAGAAGTTATCAGGAAACAAAAACAGAAAATGCTGGGAAAACGCAGCAGGACGGACAGCATCCGTGTTGGCTCTATTCTCTCTCCACAGATGCCGTCAGGCCTGCTGAGTTTTTCTAGCATTTTCTGTTTTTGTCTAGGTTCTAGCATTCGCATTATTTTTGCCGATATCAGGAAAGTTGACCAAAGCTTGGTCAAAGAGATAGGTTTTACAGAGCATTTTAAAGGAGGAGGAGAGAGGGAGGGAAATGGAGAGATCTGGGGAGTAATTCCAGAACTTAGGACTCAGGTAACAGAAGGCTGACAAAGCTGACAATGGTGGAGCAATTAAACTCAGGAATGCACAAACGGCTAAAACTGGAGAAGTGCAGAGACCAAGGGTCGAGAGCTGAAGAAGGTCACAGAGATGGGGAATGGTGGTGCTATAGACAGATTTGCAACATGGATGATCATTTTAAATTTGTAGTGTTTCTTAACCAACAGCCAATGTAGAGGAAGGAAAGATGTGACAGTTGAACAGGATTTGGTTCGAATTATGGAGGAAATTAAGACTGGAGCAGCAATCTTTTAGACATGTTTTAACTTTTTAGTGTGGAAGATGGGAGTCAGAAGCCATTAGAATAGACAAGACTAGATGTAACAGAAGGATGGATGAGGCTTCTGTACAAAATCAATTAAGGCATGAGCAAAGTTGCACAATGGTGGAATAGGATCCTCGTGATGAGCAGATATGTGATCAGAAGCTCACTTTAGAGTCAAAATTTCAAAGAGTCTGATTCAGCCATAGGCCAGGGAGAGAGTTGGAGTCGGTGACTGGCGGGCGAATGGAGTGATGGGGACCAATTCAGTACTGGATGTCACACAAGCTGTCAGAAAAATCAGGTCAGTCAGGTCAATTGTATGGTTACCCAGGAGTCAGAATACAATCTTTTCTGTATAACATTTCCCAGGTACTATCCAGTTAAGTAGGTTGGAACCATCCGAAGTCTCAAACTCGGACTCAGAATTGAAGGCTGTTTTGGAGATTCCCACGAAGCAGAAAAATTGTCCAAGGAAAGTCCAAACTTCCCAGACAACTCCCCTGGAGTCTGATAACTCACAGATCAGAAGTCCTGAGCCTGATTGTAATAAAGAAGAGAATCCAGGATTATCTGTGCATTACAGATGATCCTAAAATAGTGAACAGCTTTGACTGAGTCGAGCAAAACACGGTTTTGCTTTATGTAGTCCAGCCATATCTGACTACGAATGGCTATGTTGTCAGACGTAAATGTCCATTTCTGTATCCTTTAACCAACACAGAATTACACAGAATGCATATCACAGAATTAGAACAATTTGCTCAATGCAGTGCATGTGGGTGTGGGTGTTTATGCTCTGTACAAGGGCAATTGGGGATGGGCAATAAATACTGACCTTATCAGTGACACTCACATCCTGTGAAATAATATTTTTTTACAAAAACAAGCCGCCTCCCATCCTAAATCCATCAGCAATTCTCCTTCAAATGATTATCTAGACTCTCCTTAAATGAATCTATGCTGTTCGGCCCAACGACTCCTTGATGTTGCAAGTCCCACATTATAACCACACTGGGTTAAAAAGAAATCTCGAATTCCTAAAGGCATTTATTAGCAAGCCATCATATATTCATAGCCTCGAGTTTTAATCCCCCATTCCCACAGGTCGGAACACTCATCCTATCTAACCCTTTTATAATTTTAATGGTCAGGTTATCCTTCAGCATTCTCCTTTCCAGGAACAAGAGCTTCAACCTGTTTAATCTTTCCTGGTAGGTATGACCTCTTGGTGTTAGTATATCGAGTACCTTTCTATACCTTTTATAATCTGCCAAAACATGCACATTACTCCAAGTATAGTCTAGCCAAGGTTCTGTCTAAGTTGAATATAACTTCGCTGCTTTCCTATTCAGTATTTCCAGAAATGAAAGAACCAAGCTTTATTTGGGTTTTTTCATGGCTTTATTGACCTCTGTTGCTCCTCTTTTTGTGGCAACTGTGAACTGCAACCCTGGGTTTTTTTCTTGTTTATACTTTATTCATAAAATACCTGAAAGAATATTTGGAACAGTTCAAAACGGCTATCACAGAAACTACAATAATATTCAAGTTTTCTACAAAGATCATGTTGTACCCTGAGCTGCTTCAATACTATCAAAAGGAACATTACAAACATTTCAAAACAGCCATTACAAAAAGTGCAATGGAATTTAAGTTATCAACCTAGATCAAGTTGCACTCTGAGGTGCTTTATTACAATTCTGACACATGTAAGATTCATTGTACACATTCACTATGAGTCATACAGTCCAAGGGTGGTGCTGTACAATTTCCAGCCCCTAGTTTACAATGGGCAAAAAGGTCTTAGGCAGTGACCTTTCTGCATTGCACCTCTGCAGTGGCTGCCCCAAACATTTGTGCATCCCTCAGCACATAGTCCTGGACTTTTTAGTGTGCCAGTCTGCAACAACTCGTTACACTGAAAAACCAATACGTTTTGGGCAGACCAAAGAGCGTATTTCAGAGTTGAACATCCTTCCGCAGCAGCTGATGTTCACTTTGCACTTAACTATATCAAAATTTGTTTACCAATTACGTGCCCATTCTGCAAGATTATTTATGTCTTCTTACATTTTGTCACAGTCACAAACTGATACCAACAGTCTCCTAGACAGTGTAATAAATGAAGGCCTGTTTATGTAGTGCAGGAGTATGGGTAACTTGTTTAACTGCAACATTTACCAAACAGCAACCTTTTGGAAAATCAATTCAAGTGGGTCTTCCTCTTGTATAAACAAGTCTACATGACCAGGCACAAAGTTGGCACGCTAGATTCCTTCAACTCCAAAATCCCCAGGGCAGGCAGCATCTAATCCAGAGTCAATATAAAATAAACATAACCTTAAAGGCACTTCAAAATTCTGCCCAAATATACTGAAGTTCTTGGTAACAGAATCCAGCAACAAGCAGAGCCAAATGTATCCTCAACAGTCCAACTGAGAATATGCCATGTTGGGCATCACCACCCTGTTACACTATTGGATGAAAGCCTAGGTGTGTGTGTGTGTGTGTGTGTATAAATAAGTCAAATATCTAATGCAGTTTTTGTTGGAGGACCGCAAAAGTAAGCTTGCTGTGCTTCTTTTAATGGGTTCAAGCACCACCATGTGGTAAGATGCTGCAAATACATTCCACTCAGGGAAATTCAAGTCAACAAAGACTTATTTTGTTTCCATGAACTTCATAGAATCATAGAATCCCTACAGTGCAGAAGGAGGCCATTCGGCCCATCGAGTCTGCACCGACCACAATCCCACCCAGGCCCTACCCCCACATATTTACCCGCTAATCCCTCTAACCTACGCATCTCAGGACTCTAAGGGGCAATTTTTAACCTGGCCAATCAACCTAACCCGCACATCTTTGGACTGTGGGAGGAAACCGGAGCACCCGGAGGAAACCCACGCAGACACGAGGAGAGTGTGCAAACTCCACACAGACAGTGACCCGAGCCAGGAATCGAACTCGGGACCCTGGAGCTGTGAAGCAGCAGTGCTAACCACTGTGCTACCGTGCCGCCCAACTTCTTTCCCTTTTTTCCTTGCAATATTCTATAACCCTTCGTAGCGTCTATCGCTCTCCAGGTGAGATGATGAGCAAGATAAGTTTCCCGCAGACTTCTCAATACTCACCAGGAAGTTACCAAGAGCAACTAGCATGTTGTGCCGAGCAGGCGTCTCCTCTCTCGAATAGAGGAGCATGGCTTTTGTTCGGCACCCCCTCCATAACAAGTTTTCATCCAAGATCCAGGACAGGAACCTGTACATTATTCCTTCTGCAGTACATTGGTAAGGGGCCTTCAACAACTTTCTGCAACTGACTCAGAAATTGCAAAAACAAAGCACAAGAAAATCCTTCAAGAATCAATTCTATTCGAATAAGAACGTTGTGCTTATCACATCCAGGATATGTACATTTTCAAATTTTAATTTGAAAAATTTCCCTCAAGAATGGTGTGTTATTACAACTCTGGAGTTCAATGACATGGCCCCCATTGATAGGAATCATGTTCTGAACTATACTAGTATTACCTCCCAATGTATTCTGCAAAGACATCACAAAACAGTCAACCCATAATTTCAAAAACAGGGGGAAGTGTACACATTTGCAACTCAGATTGCTTTCAAAGTCCAAGCCTGAATAATTAAATACACTAACTAACTGTGTTTATGGTTTTTAATGTCTGAACACACTTTCTTCTGTAATTATACTGTCTAGTCATATGTTTTGCTTTTGGAAGCATTTCAAAAATGCTGCAGCATTCAATTTCCAGCCAGCAGTAACGTCTGGTGATAGATTATCTTTCCAGCCCCCATATTTAACAGAAAACTCCCACCTCCACAAATTAATCTTGAATACACATTTCACAAGTGGACAGGCTGAGATACCATTTCTGATGCCAGTCTTAAATAGGCTACCAGCATTTCCCCTCAAACTTATTAGGGGGTCGGTTAGCTCAATTGGTTGGTTGGCTGGTTTCGAATCTGGAGCGACGCCATCAGAGCGGGTTGAATTCCTGTACCGGGTGCAGGGGTTATTCATTACTTTCTCAACCTTGCCCCTCACCTGACCCTCAGGTTAAATCAGCTCTCTCTTTCTCTCAAAAAAGTGGGAGAAAAGCCGATGGCCCTCTGGGACTTTGGTGACTTCCACCTCCCTTCCCAACTCTATCAATGCTTCGCCCCGATTATTATTCTGGGATCAGTAAGCTTCTGTGTGGCTAGAACTCGAGTGAACTTTTACCTCAACCATTTTGTAAAGCAGTGATTTTTGTGTACAACTGAACCAATGCACTGGGCCTTTCGTGACCTTCATATTTCAATGACTGAACAATGCTCCACTTTTAACTTAAAAAACAGTGCTTTAAAATGACTTGGGCTATTTATAAACTGGGCTTGAGGCAGTTAACTTTTTTTAAGCTAAGAGCTTACAACACTAAAGTGCTGATCATGAGAAAAATCAAATGCTCCAATTCAATTTATTACAAATGCACCTCAAGGTTTCAGAGCTTGATACCCATACTGTTAGATAGATGAATAGAACTGGATGACTGGCATATTCATCAAGCATGACACATTGTAATTATCATTTCCTGATCGTGTATCAGCAACACAAGAGGCCCAACTCATTCTGGAAAAATAACAGCAAGTTAATTTGATTAATATACAAAATCAACCAATCAGCAAGTTCAGGTGAAAAACTAATATTTTGAGAGTCTTGAACATTTGTAGATGGTTTGTGCCACTCCACTATTTATCTCACACAAGTGGCGGCTCGCTCACAACATCCACACTATATTAACTAATTAGTGGATTTGCACATTAAATTTGACACAAGAAGTTAGAACTTTTACTGAAGCGTGTAAGTACACTTACAACAACATGATTACTATTAACGCAATGCCAAACAACCTTCCCAGCCTGGAAAGGGAATATGTAGTCCAAAGAGATTTGAATGGATAGGGTGAATAACTGGTTTAGACATTCCCCATAAAGCTCTATTGGGTCCCACTCTCATCTGCCAAAACTGCTCACTATTTCAGTTTGGTCTTGAAATGCAAAGATAACCCCTAGCTTTTTTTCTCTATTGCAAAGTGTCTTCTTAAACCCCTCTCCCTGGCTTTCTCTATTATACTCCAGAAAGCCAGCTGGTGAAGGTGGCAACTTGAGTCAATCTTTATACATGTTTCTAAGCATTTATTTGAGAGAGACCCAATTACAAACATGCACTTCCTAATCCAAATACGACAGCTCCCATTTTGTCTACTTATTGGGGCACAAATGGATCCCCAGTTAATACCCAGCACCTGCATACAATTAACCACAATTAATATATAATTAACATCCTCAATCCTCACCTTCAACAATAGGAGGATACCACGAATATTTTTATCACAAAGATTGAGATCATATGATCAGTTGCCTCTTTCAATTCCCTCCCCCGAGCCGACTGGATCAAATTTCCTCCAACATTTCCCCTTGCTCTAGCCTTGAACTTGTACCTTTCATTAATTTCTCCCCCATCTCCCCTCATGGCTTTTCTGAACTTGGCATGAGGTGTGTTTCATGCACAGACTATCTTGATCCTATTCCCACTAAACAGCTGACCACCCAAGTTCCCTTTCTGGCTCCCATGTTAGTGGATATTGTGAACTCTCCTCAGGTACTGCCCCCGCTATTTTGAATTTGCTGTTATCACCTTCTCAAAAAACCTCCGACGTCCTTTCACGTTGCACACCAGCACTCAATCTCCAACCCCCTATTCTCTCCAAAGATGTTAAACATGTTGTTACCTCCCCAATCCATGCCCATGTTACTCGCACACTGTTTTATTCTGTCAAATCAAGATTCAGTCCCTGCCACACTACACAAACAGCTCTAAGTTGTAAATTGCATATTTTGAGACTGTGCAAAGGAAAATGTAACTTATGAAACAGGAGCAATTAGAGGCCATAAAGCCCCTCAAGTCTCCTATAACAATAAGTTCATGGGTTATCTTTGATTTCAATTCAATCTTCCCACCTGAACCCCATTACTCCATGATTCCTCAAGAATGCAAAAAAATCTATCCAACTCACCGTAGAATACTCAATGACTGAGCATCCACAACCCTCTGAATCAGCAAATTCCAAAAACCTGCAACCCTCAAGTGAAGAAATTCTTCCTCATCTCAACCTTAAATGATTGACCCTTTATTCTGAGGCTATATTCCTTGTTTCAACATGCAAAGTACTCATGCTATGGTCGCTCAAAAGCCCTGCACAATTGTACCAAGATTTATTTATGTTTGTACTCCAGCAACCTTGCAATAATGGCCAACATGCCATGTGCTTTTCTAATTGCTTGCTGTGGACGAATACAAATTCTCCCTGTTTACTGACAGCTAAAGACAAAAACTTACAACCCTCAAGTTGCAAGAGAATAAATCTCTCCAAACATCAAACTTTTAAAATTTATCACCATTGAAAAAATTTTCATTTTTCTATTCTTCTGACCAAAGTGAGTAATCTCAGTTTCCCACATTGTACTCCATCTGCCAGCCTATTGCCTACTGGCTTAACCTGTCTAACTCCCTTAGCAGCCCCCGGCATCATCCTCATAGTTTACTTTCCACTGAGTTTTGTACCTTCAACAAACTGAGATCAATTATTTCAAGTCATTAATATAAATTGTAAATAGCTCATGACCCAGCATTGATCCTTGTGGCTCCCAACAAGTTACTGGCTTCCAAATGTCTCTTTCTGTTCATTAGCCAATCCTCTATCTACACTAATATATTACCCCCAACTGAGTCTTACCTTGTACAATAACATTTTATATGGTAGCTTAACAAATACCTTTTGGAAACCCAAATATGTGACATCCGCTGGTTTCCACTTTATCTAAACCAACTGGCAACACCGCAGGGCTTGTCCCAGAATATGAATCAGGGATCTCTCATATTAAATCAGCAAAGCCCATAAGTGACAACCATATCCCCATACAAATTATCCCTCCTTATCCTTCTTGACTCATCTGTAGCCTTTGACACGGCTGACCACAAGATACTCCTCCAAAGTCTCGCCAATGTCATTCAGCTGGGGCAGACTACATTCGCCTGGCATCATTCGCTTCTGTCTCATCGTAGCCAGAGAATCAACTGCAATCATTTTTTTTCCCATTCACACATTATTACCTTGGGTGTCTCCCACAGATCTATTTTCATTGCCATGGTCTTATCTACATACTGTCTCCTGGTGACATCATCCAGAAACATGTCAGTTTACATGAGTACACAGAAAACCCTTTGCTTTCATCAACACCTCTCTCGACTCTCCCACCACTTTCTCCAAATGGTCAGACTGCTCATTCAGTACTGAAGTAGAAATTTCCTCCAATTAAAAATTATGAAGATCAAAATCACTGTCTTTAGTCTCTGCCACAAATTCCACATCCTACCCACCAACTCCATCCTTCTCCCTGGCACTAAACCAGACCGTTCACAATCTTGGTATCTAATCTGACCCCAAGATGACCCTCTTATCACATGTCTGCTATTCTAATTTGCATAACATTGCCCTAACCCACTCTGTCTTAGCTCATCTGTTGCTCAAACCTCAATCATGCCTTTGTTACCTCCAGATTTGACTATTCAAATACATTCCTAGCTAGCCTCTCATGTTCCACCTCCATGAGCTTGGTGCAATCCAAAACTCTTCCACACATGTCCGAATTAGCACAAATCTTGTTCACCCATCATTGTTGCGCTCTCTGATCTACAATGGCTCCCATTTAAACATTCTCATCATTGTTTTCAAATCCCTCCATGGTCCTTCCCCATCCCCACCCACCACCTGCCCATTTCTATAATCATCTGCAGTCTTACAACCCTCTACAATATCTGCACTGCTCCAATTCTGGCCTCATGATCATCTCTGGTTTTAATCACTCCGGTGATGGTAGCTTTCAGCTACCTAGATCCTAAGTTCTGAATTTTTTTCCTAACCTCTCTACCTCGCTCTCATTTTCCTCTTTTTAATTTCTTCTTAAAACCTCAGTCCTTGACTGAATTTTTGGTCATCTGCCGTATTACCTCTGTGGGGCTTGGTCACATTTTGTTTTATCACACTTCTGTGGGAATACCTTGGGATAAACAAAGGAGTTACATTAATACAAGCTATTGAAACTGACTTGGACAAATTCATCTTCCTTCTCTACTGTTATAATATCTTCCTCAACCTTTTATTCTCCTGAGTTAAGGAGAATACTGTCGGTCCCTGATGCTCCACTGCCACTATGCTGTTATCAGATCAACTTCCACCAAGTGCAGCAGAAAAAATGTTTTGAATAAAGGATGCAAAATAAGGTCAAACTATGCAAGCTACAAGCTGCCACTCTCATGGAAGATGTGGCCCAGAGGCATACTTTGAACAGGAGATGCAACAAGCAGACAAAACATTCAAATTCTGTCTTAAATACCATACCATGTTTATAAAGCAAAAAACAACAATTTAGGAGCTTAAAGCTATCAGTTAATAAGGTGCTTCTAAATACAAGAACATAACTAGGTCAATTATGTTACCTGCATGTGGTGAGTGTCATGGCAACCAGCAAAATCTCAAAGTATGGGGCCATCAAAGTTTACGATGTAAGCCACAATCAACATCTACAAAAAGGGGCTGCTTCTCCATTATCGTGTATGAATGATATCAGGTTATTTCCTGTGGGCCCAAGTTGATTATCACATTTCCTTTAAAAATCAGAAACAATCAACCCAGAGGTTATAGCCAAGCATTCCTGTTGTTTCCCAGACACGTTGCTGCTTCGTTACAGATTCAGGAATGCAAAAGTCCCATGAAAGCTGGGTGGCCATGTATGGTCAAACAGCCGTGCTATAAGTGGTTCTGCTCTGCTAACAGGATGACCTTGGAGAACACCAACCTCAGAACATCGGCAACAGAGTTTAGCTGTGTATCTAACAGCCTCCAAAGAACGGGAGTGATAGCAACAGCAAGAAACATTGGGTACAACTAACCGCATGAATCTAAGCTTCAAACATTAACCAACCGTGTGCATTTCTATCTGCAGCTGTAAGGTTCATTAAACACTGCTTTGTATGATTAAACAGGACGTGTCAGCGTAATTTACCTTTCTACACTTATCAAGTGGCGATAAATTCCCCTCATGTGAACAAAGACAAAACAGTTTCCTCTACTGATTCTGCAGCTGTCACCTTTTTTCAAAGGAGGACTTTGATATTCTGAAACATGCCTCTTCCCCCCATTTCTAAGATAGGTTTGAATATAACTAGTAATATATACCTGGTCTACTTAACACACTTTTAAAAATCTAATTTTCTTCCTTGCCCCATCAAAGGAATACTATTGGTAACACAGCAGTTAAAACTGAAAGCACGTAACAGTTACACATACAACAATATACCATATTAAGACCATAACTGCAGGTTTTTGAGTCCCGTAAATAATTAGTATTAACAAAATACTCAAATTCTCAAAAAAGCAGAAGAATGTTTCACTGTAAACAAGAAATACACATTGCCTGACAAAGCAGAAAATCTCAACCATTTCAGTCCAACTTTCGAGAAACTGTGAAGAAAGAGCAAGATCACCCAATTAAAGCTCTGGGTAATTTCTTAGGCTAACCTATCTCTAACAGATACCTTGAAATTCTGGGAATGGGAATATTCAAATTGTCAAAACAAATGCCAAATGGTCAAAGAAAGAATCACATTTGTTCTGAGTGGTGAGCTTTTTCTCATCCTCGCCTTCAGGCCTCATTCTAACTTTTTATAGTACATAATTTAGTAATAATGATTCCTCAAATGTCTGCTGAAGTAGTTTTCAGATATCTATTGCCCTCTACTGGGCTGAAAATGACCATATGCATACAATTGAAACACATGCAAAGAAGAAAAAGTGATGTCAGATTGGGAAAACTTTTCAAGTTATTTATGATTAGAAATGGGCAAATTGAATAAGCGGATCAAGGCAAGATGTTGACATTTTTGCTGTATTTACGTACTGAAAATGAGCACAAAAGAATCGTAAAATGAACAATCACACTTTCAATTCCTCCCTATTATGTTTTGTGCCTGGAGTGAACTCACATGATCACAAACAAGAAGCTTTGTCCATTTAAAAGTAAACAAGAGCTCTTGAAAACTACAATTGTATTATAGACAATTGCTGTGAAATTCATTAACAATCTGAAGCGCTGCTTGAATTGAAAAATCCACTTTTATTTTTGTAGCTTGAATCAAGTGTTTCACTTGACAGAAATAATACTATTGCTGGGGTCAATTGTTAGCAAGTCTCCGACAAACTCAGCAGATTCACTCTTACAAATGAAATGTTTCCTTCTCATTGGGTTGTTTTTCAACATTCTAACTTCTAGCCAGAACAGAAGTCATAACCCAATACTTCTCCTCCACAGGAGGTTTCTTTGCAGAGTTGGACTGATCCTGATTTTTCCTTCTGAGAAGAAACAGCACCAATTGCTCTACTTAGCTACCCAAAATAAGGAAGGGATAAAAAAAAACTTGACCCTCAAGGGTATGAAAGCAACATTGCTACAAGTTATTTACATTTATATAGGGCCAAGATTTGTTTTTTTAAAAAAAAATATGGTACAGGCTGCTTTCTATTTTTATGATGTGAAAGTTAATGGGTTTTTGTACAGTGAAAACCTTCAGGTATGCTGACACAAACACACAGATCATTTCACTACAATCACGCTGTCCTCATGTTTGTTATAGGTGCAACTTAATGTATTTTGTAGGATTCCTTCCATCTCTTAAGGATACCCATCAGAAAGATCACAAACCATGATATTCATTGACTTCTTCATTGTCACAAAGATATATACTAGAGTGGCTAACTTTGATACTCTTATGTTCTCTACAAGTTCCAATGTCATAATTGTAAAAGAACAAACTATCTTACAGAATAAGTTTACAGTATTAGAAAAACAGGACAGTGATTATCCTGAATACTGAAAGACTGCTTCATTCAAAATGAACTTACCTTCAATATATCAAAAAACGAATGCCCATGCCCAGTAAAAACACGTAAACACAGTAAAAACACGTAAACGATAGAACTCTGTTTACTTCCCAAGCATTTTCACTGAGAAATTCCCACTCCAGACAAAAGTCAGAGGCTTTGAGTGTAAACAATTTGAATCATTAAAATGATTTACCAGGAATCTGATAAGAACCAAGTTTTCTTCAATGCAGACCATCAACATAAAGTTTAGTAAAATCCTGCCCAATCCTGGTTTTCAAGATCAGCCTGGTGTAATTATAACTCCCAGGTTTCTTTTCCTACTGCCAGGTGTCCACTTAAACCCCTCTTTTCTTCTGCACCCTCACCTCCAACAGCAAACGCAAGGAGATCATCGATTTCTCTGTGCATCCAATCAGTAGCCTCTGCCATCCCTTCACCTAGCCCACAAGGAGAAATCGCCTCTCAAAGATCCCCGTAAGCTTAACCCTGAAATTGTATCCATTACTAGTTTCTCCCCCAAGTCCCTTCATGCCTTCTCCAAAACTTCTTGGATATGGAATCCACCTCCTGCTCCCTCAACCCTATTCTCACTAAACTGCTGACCAGACAACTTCCTTTTATGGCTCCCATATTAGTTACCTCCACCACTAAAAGTGGCAAAGGGAATGTTTTTGCTAGTTTGTCTATCTGTAAACAATATATCTCAAAAACTGACAGATTTCAACAAAACTTGGTAGACAGATAGGATATGGCCCAAGGAATAACCGATGAGTTTTTGACAAAGATGTTGATCCGGGATAAAACTAAGATTTATCTTGAGTCAGTATGAAAAATAGCAAGTAACAGCATGACTTAACAAAACTTTGTAACTATAGGTTTAACTAAGTCTGCTAAAACTGGAATGGATCAATAACCCACAAACACCAGGTTATCCTAATATGAGAGTCAGTTGCATATTGTTTAACAGAAAGCCATATTCAGTGCATCACTGGTCAAGCAAAGTTTATACAAAATTGAAAAAAACAGATCTATTGGAGATAATGTTTGCATATGTCCAAATGTCAAAATTACATGATGTATTTGTGATTTTTGATGCAATTAACAAACACCTGCACTATCCAAATGAATTTTCAGGTTGTATAGGTTAAATAGCAAATTGGCGGTGCATTCTACATGCTGTGCTGTAGAATGGGGTACAAGTTTCCTAATGGCATGTTCCAATTTCCAAGAAAGTAAATTGTTCCTGGTTACTTAGATTTACCCGAGTGGTGAGCTACTGGGTCACATTTTTCAAAATAATGTTGAGGTCAACAGTAGTCACCATTTTAAGGGAGACAATCTGACAGGCCACACATATACAGTCAAAATACAAATATTAGAAGTTGTCACAGAAATACCTTCCTCTTTCATGGGATGCACTGTTGTGATCCTTGCAATAGATGTGGCACTTAAATAACTTGAACTGCATGAAATTGCCATACCTGCCTGCTAGCTCGGTGCTTAAAAACTGCTGAAAAGGTAGAACAGTTATATTCAGGAGTGAACGATCTTTTTAAACATGTGATAAGTGATAGGTGACAGTCACTATGGTCTGAGAATTTAAATTTGCAAGTGGGGAGTCTCAGTCCCACAAAAGAAAACAAATGAAGATTTTAAAAACTACTTTAAACTTTTTTTCTCCATCATTTTCATCTCTCTCTTCATTCACAACTTAAAGCTACTTTATATTTCCTGCTATATACTTTCAGGTATAGATTCTACATGTCTCAGTGAGGATTCTTCAAACTGATCACTTAATCAAGAATCCTGCTGTTTCTTCCCCTGCGCACAGGCTTCTTTCACTATACATGTGTAGGGCACTCTCTCAGCCATTACAAAAGAATGAGCTGTTTCTAGAAGGGATATATTCATCTTTGCAATATTACGATATAGTAGTGGTTACAGTTCTATCATTGATAGAGGAAGTAATATCAGGTGATTCATTAATCCTCAAAAGATGTGCAGTTGGATGGATTGGTCATGCTAAATTGCCCCTTTGTGTCTCAAGATGTGTAGGTTAGGGATATTTGTAAGACAAATACATGGGATTACGTGGATGGGGTCTGGGTGGGATGCTCTGGAGAGTCGGTGTGGACTCGATGGGCCAAATGGCCTGCTTCTGCACTGTAGGGATTCCATGATTTCTAGGATTAAGAATATGACAATATTTAAACACTGATGTGTGTAATTTTTACGAAAGGATGTTGGTAACAACTAACCAAATAAGCACTGAACTGACTTTTCCCTTAATATGTCAAGGGTCAAGAAATATTTCACATTAGCACAGCTATTAACATATTGCTGGTACAAAAATAATACCAAGTATAATATGTACATTTTCAGTGAAACAAACAGTTAACACAATTCCTCTCCATGACCAAAGTATGCCAAACTGCTTTGGAAATGGTACAAGTTGTAATTATTCTGCTTGAATGCTCAAAAGTACTTATCAGAGCATGTGATTAAAATCAAACCTGGAGAAGTATAAATAAGCCACAAACAAAAGTTCATTGAAGGAAACTGGATGAATTGTGTGAAAGCATTCACAATAACTTTTCCCAAATATTCCTATTTAATATTGTCTCTTCTGCACACTGAGGACTGAAACCAACACCCACAGAAATGGATTTAACGACATGAAGCAACTTTCATACCATGTGCTTACTTGTGAATACTTTCATTTCTTAAAACCAGAGAGCTTGCATCGGCAATATTTAGTAGCATCCGTATATTTGTCATTTACTCAACAGACCATCTGATGAATATATTGTCCGAACATATTCTCTTGTGTAGTTTGATTCTGCACTAAGATCAAGAGGACAGTTAATGAGATTATCATTCTCAGGAGATCATGGGTTTCCATTCCAGATTAGAGGTAGTGTTACCCATGCTATAAATACACATATCCGAGAGAGATGAATTCTGTACGTTAAGTATATGATATCCCTGTAGCCAGATGATATACTATTACAGATTAATGCAATTTGCACTGTGGTATATATCTCTGTTCTCATAATAGAAACTTAATTTTCACTCTAAAATTTACGGTTAAGTCAGTGCTACTTGAATAACGTGTTTACTTCATATTTCAATGAGTTAACGCATAACTGGAATTAAACAAGGAATCATTTCTTTAATTCGAATTAGAGAAAATTAAAGAGTCTAGATTTTACTTAAAAAAGCTTAAAATTAACTTCTATGACAGTTACAACTACAGTCAGTCCTTGTTTCAACTTGCCCCGTTTTATTGTTTACCCTTATGGATTTGCATTAATTATAGAGTCGTAGAGCAACACAGCATGGAAACAGGCCCTTTGGTCAAGCAGTACAGGCCAACCATGGTGCCCTCCCAGCTAGTCCCAATTGCCCGCGTTTAGCTCATATCCTTCTAATCCTTTCCCATCCATATACTTATCCAAGTGCTTCTTAAATGTTGCTATTGAACCTGCCTTAACCACCTTCTCTGACAGCTCATTCCATATACACACCACCCTCTGCGTGAAGAAGTTGCCCCTCAGGTCCTTTTTAGATCTTTCCCCTCTTACTAACAGGGTGGCCAAAACTGTACACAATATTCCAAGTGCAGCCTCACCAATGACTTATACAACTGTAACATAATTCCCCAACTCCTTTACTCAATGCCTTGACTGGTGAAGGCTAGTGTGCTAAATGTCTTCTTCACTATTCTGTCTACCTGTGACGCTGCTTTCAACGAATTATGTACTTGTACTCCTAGGTCCCTCTGTTCCTCAACACTCCCCAGGGCCCTATCATCCACTGTACAAGTCCTATCCTGGTTTGACTTCTTGTTTTGTGCTAGGTGTGACAGTCTTGTGACCTGATTAATGCCATTTTGGAGTGGCCTCTCCCACCAGCTGACTCTCCTACTTGTGGCATACCTCCATGTCTCTGCAACTTGAAGCTCTGCAGCTTGCTTCCTGCCTTGCCATGCTCATCTCCCAAACCCTCACTCAAAGCAAGAGTTGGAAGAGAGAAGCAGTAAGTGGAACAGCTGGCATGCCAAGTGGTGACCAGGAGGATCTGGGAACGGAAGAGGTAATGAGTGGCAAGGAGCAGAAGAGGTAGCCAGTGAGTAAGACAAATAGGGGTGGATAGGTAGTTGAATACAAGAGAAATGTTATATTATTTTTAAAGTTTTGTTTATGAATACAGCAATTTAGTAATGTACAGTATTTAAACTTAGAATATAATGTCGTTACTTTTTTCTGACAAAGGTCCTATAGCTTTTCCATTGGCTGTAATAGGAAAATCGGATTCATTTAATAGTTTCATTTAAAATTGCATTTTTCAGGAACACATTAGAATAACATTAAATGAGGATTTACTGTCCCAAATACTCAAATGAATAAGCAATCAAAAACCTTAAGTTGTCGGTAAAATCTAACATCATAAAAAATCTATTCATTTTTCCAACATTCTTTGGACTCTGGAATAGTTCCTATAGATTGGAGGATAGCTAACGTAAGCCCGCTATTCAAAAAGGGAGGTAGATAGAAAACAAGAAACTTTAGACCAGCGAGTCTAAAGTCGGTAGTAGGGAAGTTGCCAGAGTCCATTATCAAGGATTTCAAGCACAGCATTTGGAAAGCAGTGGTATAATCAGACAAAGTCAGCATGGATTTACGAAAGGGAAATCATGCTTGACAAATTTACTGGAATTCTTTGAGGATTAACTAGTAGAGTTGACCAGGGAGAATCAGTGGACATTGTTTATTTAGACTTTCAGAAGGCTATCAACAAGGTCTCACAGCGCATGGGATTACGGGTAGTGTCTCGAGATGGATAGAAATCTGGTTAGCAGACAGAAAGCAAAGAATTGGAATAAATGGGTCTTTTTCTGATTAGCAGGCAGTGGCTAGTGGGGTACCAGAGGGATCTGTGCTAGGACTCCAACTGTTCACATTATATATTAATGATTTGTTGCCATGACAATTTTAGGCAAGGTTTCCACCCTCAAACAGAACTTTGCACATCCAGATCAATGGCCAAGCCCGGTAAGACCCCCACGACAACCCCAGTCTAGACCAATTCCCATTCCAACCCTGGCACAAACCACCTCACCCCAACTCTACCACCAATTTGGGTACAGACTCTTCCCCGCAATTCTCTAAAACCAGTACAGACACCCATCCCAATCCCACTTTAAATGCTGCACTTCATACATAAGTGTTGATAATTTTTATAGAAAAAGTAAACCCTGAGGCAAATTTGTACTCCTCACCTACATGACCAAGAGACCTTTGAAAACAAAACTAAGTTTTATTTGCCAGTCCCCTGCCTGCATGCTCCTCTCCACAGCCCCGGGTTTGCAGAGTGAAACTGAGTACACATTCAACCCCCAGGTGGTTGGTGGTTAAACATTAACTGGTGTTTTTAATTAACCTTTCCCTTGCCTAATACTGCACAGTCAAGGGCTGGGGAGTGGGGGGGCTGGACCTTCTTTCTGTTGGCTGCTGTCCATGAACAAATCCTTGTACAGTGGCTCCCTCAAGATTACTTGTTGCTGGTGCGGATTTTCCAGGCTGAGACTCTCCTCTCAACTTTGGCCATGTTGGAGGTGGCAGTGGCCAAAGTGCTGCTCGGGGCCCTCATTCAGAGCCACTGCTCTAGGATACAGGCAGTCTCTTGCCTCCTCTTTCTTTGTCATTCAGCTTCTTGATTTTTTGTGTGATGGAGGATGCCCAACAGATCAGACTGGTTGTCAAGCATCTGGTGAAAGTGATCAGTGGCAGCACAGTTTGAAGTCTCCTGCATGGCAGCAGTGGGACTAGCCAGAATAACTTCTTCTCAACCTCCAATCACAGGTTCCACCTCTCGTGAACTTGCTGCTCTTCCAATCATAGATTCTGTCTCAGGAGAAGCAGCAAGAGCAGGATGCTGGGAACCTGTGATTGAAGGAGCTGGGAGCAGTAGCATGGGAGAGACAGAATCTGAGATTGGAGTAGTTCCTCTCAGATTCTGACTCTCCAACACCCACAGCTCCTCCAAGCACAACTCCATTATTTTTCCATTCTTTTGAAGCTTTTGATTTCAATTTTTCAGCCTCATTGTGACTTTAGAGGTGAAGGTCAGGGATATATTTAGAATAATGGAATTCCAAAATTCAAATGGCAGAAATTCACCAAACGCAAGTTGCTCATCGCTGTAATTATATCAAGATGATAGACTTTGTACAATGGACTAGACCTTCAGCAGTAGAGTGTCATTTTGGACAAATTATATAAAAGAGGTGTATATAGTTTGAAAGCTTCAAAAGCCATCCAGTGCTCAAAGGGTAACCTTCTTTTGTTCATCCATGCTGTTGTCAGCTCTCAGAACATAAAGTGAGATTAACAAGGCATTACTAACTGTGAAAAGCAGAACACGGTCTAATGCACACTTATAACGGCAAGAGAATGAACGAGGATTATAGCCATGTACAAACAGGGCATTTAAAAAAACCTCAAGGATATTCTGTACAACCTTTGGCATTTGCTCAACAGAATGCTAATATAGAAACATAGAAAGAAATAGAAAAACTACAGCACAAAACAGGCCTTTCGGCCCCACAAGTTGTGCCGAACATATACCTATAACCCTCCATCCTATTAAATCCCATGTACTCATCCAGGAGTCTCTTAAAAATAGAAACATAGAAACAAAATATGTTGCACTTATTGAAGGAAGGAACAAACTTGCATTTGTAAAATGCTTCCCACGTCATCAAGACACCCCAATGAGTTTCAGAACTCAAGTGAATTTTAAAGTGTATCCATTCTTGGCTTGGGAGGCAAATGTGGCGACCAATGAATGCACAGCAGGAACCCACAAACAATGATGAGGTAAATGCAGTTATTTATAGGATGGTTGGGGACCAAAGGCTGGCCAGGAAACCAAGAAATCTCCCTCTTCTCCAACAGTACCATGCAATCTTTCACATCCACCTAAAATCATAGAATTGTAGAACCTCTACAATGCAGAAGAGGTCATTCAGCCCATCAAGTTTGCACCAACTCTCTGGCAGAGAATCTTACCTGGACCCTCTTCCCCACCCTATCCCCATAAACCCACACATTTAGCATGGCCAATACACCTAACCTGCACATCTTTGGAATCAGATGAGCTCTTTATTTTAAAATATTTCACATGAAAGATGGCATCTCTGATAATGCAGATCCCCAGTGCTTTCTGAAGTGTGAGTCTAGCTCAGATCTGAGAGTGGGACCTAAATGCACAACCTTCTAACTCAGGAGATTAGTGTTGAGCTGCAAAGGCGGCAGAACTTTTGCCGTACATAGCAACTGAATCTTCATGGAACAGAGGAAATTGGCAAGTGCTGCTTTTCTTACATTAATGAGAAGTATTTTGATAACTATTAAAATGGATAGAGGGAGGGTCAAACATTAAAAGAAAGCACTTAAGTATAAAGATGGGCCCCAAGTACTCATACTGCAGAAGTGTTGGAACAGGTCAGCTGTTATTGCTATCCTCTTAGTGAAGGAAGTAGGATGCAGAAACACACGGGAAGGAACCAACACAAAGAGCCTTGGCACTTCCAACAAAGTTGAGTCAACTTTCCTGTCAGATCAAAAAGGAAAACAAACACTTCATTGCTGCAGGATAACTTGGCTGTTTAAGTGGGTGAATATATCAGGAGGATCCGAAATCTAATCACCAGGATGTTGTGCGTTAACGAATACATGCTAATTGGTCTCAACACCTCTGGATTAGCAAAGGGAGGCAATAGGGAATTCAGCCACAAGCATTTCAACATAAGCACTTTAATGGATAGAAAAACGTCTCGAAGTCATACACAACCTATGAAAATTAAGTGGCACAACAAGACTAACACCAAAGTAGTACAGTGTGCCAATATGACCAGCATCAAAACAGTGGTCATACAGGTCAGTTAGACAAATTACAAGCATGCACGCGATTTCCCAAAACTCTATGCTACAGATGATAGAATAAAAAAGATTTCAAGAGTAGCTTGAAGTGAAGACTTAAGAATATATCTAGAAGCCAAAAAATAGGCAAAGATGATGCAGCTTGGAAATCTATTATGAAACATAATAGATTTAGGTTTAAATAAAAAAACAAATTAAGCAAAGAAAGCCCTTCTACAAAAATAGAACTGAAAAGCAAAAAGAGGTTATGTTCAACTCACATAGAATATTAGTGAGGCCACAGCTGGAACCTGTGCACAGTTCTGTTCTCCACATTAAAGAAAGCAGAGAGAGCAGCATTGGGCACCCTAGACTCCTTCATCTCAGTGGGCCGCAAGATTGAAATCGGGCTTTGTTCACTAAACATGGCCCCATTAATAAGATTGAATATATTTAATACACACTGAATATTTCAGAACAAGTTACAGGAAATGCTTAATCATACATATATTAATGTCATCAACTTCAAATGGTAAAACAAAAAAAAATTACACTTTGGACAGAGGGAGCGCACCGCTCACTTAGTCAATGTTGCGTGCAATCAGCTTGTACTGGCTTTACATGCATATCACAGTCATATCAGTAGGGGACAAAACTGTGCAGACAAAAGTCAGTGGAATGTGGCAAAGCTATGCATGGGCAATGGTCAACAAAATGTCTCATAGGCTACCCTCAGAACCCAGATGGGCCTTATGTGGACTCCAGGCCACAAGTTGCACACCACTGAGATAAAAGAACAGAGGACGTGGGAAAAACTGAGCAGGTCTGCCAGGGGAGTGGATGTAGAAAGAGTATGAAAGCTTTATAAGGATGACGCCAGAACAGAAGGCTGTATGCATAAGCAAAGATTGAACAGGCCAAGGACTATTTTAGGAGAAGCGGTTAGAATGTGGAATTACCATAAACAATAGCTAAGGTGAATAACACAGGTGCATTTAAGGGGAAGCTAGATAAGCACAAGAGGGAGGAGATTGGAAGCAAGAGTTTGGCTGAATGCCTATTTTGGTGCTGTATAACAGAGGAATGGTTCCATTAACAGCAGCCACCCTTCAACTGCGAACCCAATTAATCAAGAGAGTTTTTCCAACTACATGGAGCATCACAGCTGAGCCGGATCCTTTCTCATTCAACATGCACACTTTACAGCAGGTGACACTGGATACAGGGGGTCTCAAGATAATATTTCCCTTAACCACCCATCCTTAAATCACCAGTGATAAAGCTGCAATAAAAGCAAAATATTGCAGGTGTTGTAAATCTGAATGAAAACAGTGCTGGAAATGCTCAGCAGGTCTGGCAGCATCTGTGGAGAGAGAAACATGGCAAGCTAAATATGACTTCTTCAGAACAGCCAAATCCAGTTCTGACAAAGTAAGATTTGATTCAAAACTTTAACTCTGACCTGCTGAATATTTTCAGCACGTTTGCTTTTATAACAAAACTGCAACTGAAAACTGCTAAATTTTCCTTGCAGATATATTCATAAAATTAGAAAAGTAGTAGCACCCTAACTTCATTGTTACAATCCCCGTAGAGGCAAATAACTGAAAAAAATATTTGAGTTTCCAATGACTGTCTAGAAGGACTGCACAACAAAATTTGAAGTTGAGATTTTTACTGTAGCAAACAAATTAAAAGTACCATTGACTAACCACTAAGTAGGCAACTTGTACTTTAAACTGCAGAAACATTTCCCCAGTTAACTTTTAAAACAATCCAAAATTTCCCAACACTGCTATACTTTAGCTGCCCTTTAAACGGGCACTTTATTCTTTGGAACCAGTCCAAAGTTATTCCCCATTCCCAATGGCCAGCTTCCTTTCCTTTTATGGTCAGCTACTGTCTAGTCCCAGTGGATATTCCTTCTCCCTAGGCCAGGCTTGGTAAATCTTCCAGCTTTCTCTAAATCCTCACAAACATAACCTTTTCAATCTGAGCAGAAGCTACTGCCTGCTTTCTCAGTGGTGAACAAAGGGTCAGCATTTTCTCTGCTTCAGGTGCAGGATTTATTGCCATTCATTTCTGGCTCCACCCCCCCGGCCCCACCCCCCCCAATTCCATTCCATGGCAACATAAATCATATGGGTCTTGTATCCACGTAGAAATGGCAATTCGCTATCCTTTAATTGATCAACTCCATTCTAGCTTGGAATTGCACAGACAATTTGAAGTATAATAATTTATAAAACATGACATTGCTAACACTTCTCTGTGAATCTTGGTGATGGACAGTGATGCGCGACAATCAAGCACGAGGTACAAGGCTTCAGTGATTGAAGGCTTTTATTGACAAACAATGGAACTATCTAAACACGAGTACACCATTCCAGACTGGAGGGGTCCCGCCTGAGCAGAGGGTCTTATACCTCTCCCAGGAGGCGGGGCCCGACCGGGATGTGCCATAACAGCATCCACCACAGGTATATTAATCCCACAGTGTAAACACCCTAGCCCAACAACAACATTATAACAACCCCACAGTGTCAACACCCTAACCCAACAGCAACATTGGAATAACCCCACAGTGGTAACCAACGATGGTTCACCACATTCACCCCTCCTTTGAAAACAAAGGCCGGCGGGGTGCGAAAACAGATTACCTATACACAAAAAAATCTACAAGTCCAGACGGTCTGGAGGACCGCACCGTCGCTGTGATCTCCTCAACACCGGTTGTGACACTGGAGCAGGTGCTTGCGGTGGCGTTCTCTCCAAAACAGCATCCGGCTGTCCCCTCGAGGACTCACGGGCCGGTTGACCCTGGTGAAGCGGTGGTGCAGGGGATCCCGGTACCTTCTGTGGTAGCGCCGATCTCCGAGTCTCAGGCAAACTGTACATGGGAGTATAACTGTTATGCACTGGTCCCGGTGCTGACCGCGCCACGTCCGGGGAAGAAATAAGTGATAGGGGATTCGTGACAGGGGGTATGGGAGCGACAGGAGTTGCTACGTCCCCTGCGGGCGCCAGGTCTCGAATCGAGACTGTGTCCTCTCGCCCGTCAGGATATGCCACATAGGCATACTGAGGGTTGGCGTGGAGGAGTTGGACTGGTTCGACCAAGGGGTCGGACTTGCGGGCCCTTACATGTCGCCGCAGAAGGACGGGTCCTGGGTACGTCAACCAGGCTGGTAAAGATATCCCCGAGGACGACTTCCGAGGGAATGAGAACATCCTCTCGTGGGGAGTAGCATTGGTTGCCGTACACAGGAGGGAGCGAATGGAATGAAGCGCATTTGGAAGGACCTCCTGCCAACGGGAGACTGGAAGGCCCCTGGACTTCAGCGCCAATAGGACAGCCTTCCAGACTGTAGCATTCTCTCTCTCCACCTGTCCGTTGCCCCTAGGGTTGTAACTCGTGGTTCTACTAGAGGCAATCCCGTATGAGAGCAGGAATTGTCTCAAGTCGTTACTCATGAACGACGAGCCCCTGTCGCTATGTATGTAGCAGGGGTACCCGAACAGGGTAAAAAGATCACGGAATGCCTTGATCACCGTGGCAGTCGACGTGTCCGCACAGGGGACAACAAACGGGAACCGGGAGTATTCATCTATGATATTGAGAAAGTACACATTCCGGTCCGTTGAGGGAAGGGGGCCCTTAAAATCCACACTCAGCCTCTCGAAGGGGCGAGTGGCCTTGACCAATTGTGCCTGGTCAGGTCGGTAAAAGTGCGGTTTGCATTCCGCGCAAATCCGACAGCTTCTCGTTACTGACCTGACATCCTCCACCGAGTAGGGCAGGTTGCGGGCTTTTATGAAGTGGTAGAGCCGAGTGACCCCAGGATGGCACAGGTCATTATGGAGGGCGTTCAAGCGGTCCTCCTGCATGGTAGCGCATGTTCCGCGCGAGAGGGCATCCGAGGGCTCATTGAGTTTCCCTGGACGATACATAATATCGTAATTATAGGTGGAGAGCTCAATTCTCCACCGCAAGATCTTGTCATTCTTGATCTTGCCCCTCTGCGTATTACTGAACATAAACGCCACGGATCGCTGATCCGTGATCAGGGTGAACCGCTTCCCCGCCAGGTAATGGCGCCAGTGTCTGATGGCCTCCACAATAGCCTGGGCCTCCTTCTCCACCGCTGAATGCCGAATTTCGGGACCTTGAAGGGTGCGGGAAAAAAACGCGACGGGCCTGCCTGCCTGGTTTAGTGTGGCGGCCAGGGCGAAATCCGATGCATCACTTTCCACCTGAAAAGGGATGGATTCATCCACCGCGTGCATCGTGGCTTTCGCAATGTCGCTTTTCAAAGCCTTGAAGGCCAATTGGGCCTCCGGCGTGAGTGGGAAAGTCGTGGACTTGATGAGCGGACGGGCTTTGTCCGCGTAGTTGGGGACCCACTGCGCATAATAAGAGAAGAAGCCGAGGCATCTCCTCAGTGCTTTTGCACTAGCGGGCAAGGGAAGTTCAGTAAGGGGGCGCATACGGTCTGGATCAGGGCCGATGACCCCGTTTTCCACCACGTATCCCAGGATAGCTAACCTGCGCGTACGGAATACACACTTCTCCCTGTTATAGGTCAGATTCAGGCGAGACGCAGTGCGCAAATAGTTCTGGAGGTTTGTGTCATGGTCCTGCTGGTCATGGCCGCAGATGGTGACATTATCCAGGTACGGGAAGGTAGCCCGCAACCCGTTCTGGTCCACCATTCGGTCCATAGCACGCTGGAAGACCGAGACCCCATTGGTGACACCAAATGGAACCCTAAGAAACTGATACAGACGACCATCCGCCTCAAAAGCCGTGTATTGTCGGTCCTCTGGGCGGATGGGGAGTTGGTGGTAGGCGGACTTAAGGTCTATGGTGGAGAACACCCGGTACTGCGCAATCTGATTGACCATATCAGATATGCGCGGGAGAGGATACGCATCCAGCTGCGTATAACGATTAATGGTCTGACTGTAGTCGATGACCATCCGGGGTTTGTTCCCGCTCTTAACCACCACGACCTGTGCTCTCCACGGACTAGCGCTGGGCTGTATGATCCCTTCTTTGAGGAGCCGCTGAACCTCAGATCTGATGAAGATCCGGTCTTCAGCGCTGTAACGCCTACTTTTAGTAGCGATGGGCTTGCAGCCTGGTACCAGATTCTTAAATAAAGAGGGTGTGGTGATCTTTAGTGTGGAAAGATTGCATGCGGGGCGCTTTGGACGATTTGGAGGCTGCGGCTGATTCCCTACTGCCAGCGAAGGGAGTGGCCCACCGTACTGTAGGATCACACTCTTCATGTGGACCATAAAGTTTAGTCCGAGGAGAATTGGCGCGCAAAGGTGCGGCAACACAAGAAGCCTGTATCGCTCGTAAATTGTGCCCTGCACCTCCAGAGTTACCACACAACGTCCTTGGATCGGTACAGACCGGGACCGTGATGCCATAGAAATTGTCTGTTTGGCAGGTAGAACCCGGAGTCCACACCTCTTTGCAGTGTCAGGGTGAATAAAACTCTCGGTGCTCCCACTGTCAAACAGACAATACACAGTACGACCATTTACCTTGATGTTCATCATTGAACAGTCAAGCCTGTGATGCTTTGCCTGGTCCAGGGTGATCGACGCCACCGTTGGCCCTTGGACGTCACTGCAGGCAGCCGAGGTTGATGCTGAGGACCCCTGCTGGTCGCTCCTGGTCGTCGTCGACCAAGATGGCCGCCCCCATGAATCGCACGTGGGTGAGGGCGCCAAGCATAGCGACTCCTGGTGGTCATCCTCCTCCTCCGCCAGCCACAATGGCGTCGTCCTGGGTTCGCACGTGGTCGGACCTCGTGGGTACTGCGACGCCGATGGAGATTGTCTCCGTTCTGGAGGGTCACAGGCTGCACTGCCGTTCTTGGGCTTCGATCTGCAGACTTTCGCGTAGTGCCCCTTTTTACCGCACTGACTGCAGATCACCGTTTTAGCTGGACACTGTTGCCGTGGATGCTTGGCTCCTCCGCAAAAATAGCACCGCGGGCCGCCTGGGGCTGCCGCCGTCGTCGGGTCGATATGGGAGCGCGAGCCCGTGGGGCGAGGAGGGATTTGTGCCTGCTCCTGCCATGTTGTCTCCACGTGGTCTTCTGGATACAGAGCCAAGCTTTTCGACGCCGCCTCCAGCATCTCAGCCATCTCCATCGCTTGGGTCAGGTTGAGATTCCCTTTCTCCAACAGCTTGAGCTGGATGTACGAAGACCCTACCCCTGCCACAAACGCATCTCGGGCGAGGTCGGACATGTACTGCTCAGCCGACACAGCTTTGCAGTCGCAGCCCCTGGCAAGCTGCAAGAGCTCATTGGCGTAGTCCTCCATGGTTTCGCCCGACTGCCGACGTCGTGTAGCGAGGAGGTAACGAGCGTGGATCTCGTTGGGTGGTCTCGTGTATCGCTTTTTCAAGAGCTCGATGGCCCTCGGGTAAGTGGTGGCCGCACGAATCGCGAGGTAGACCGTGTCGCTTACCCTCGCATGGAGGACCTGGAGTCTGTCGTTGTCCGTAGTAACTGCTGCGGAGGCTGCCAGGTAGTCCTCGAAACACTTCAGCCAGTGGTCGAAGGTGTTAGAGGCGCCGACCGCACATGGGTCCAGCGTCAGACGCTCTGGTTTCAGCATTTGCTCCATACTCTCTTTACTGTCGAGAGTTTCGTGTTTGTCAATAAAATTGATGCGCGACAATCAAGCACGAGGTACAAGGCTTCAGTGATTGAAGGCTTTTATTGACAAACAATGGAACTATCTAAACACGAGTACACCATTCCAGACTGGAGGGGTCCCGCCTGAGCAGAGGGTCTTATACCTCTCCCAGGAGGCGGGGCCCGACCGGGATGTGCCATAACAGCATCCACCACAGGTATATTAATCCCTAAACACCCTAGCCCAACAACAACATTATAACAACCCCACAGTGTCAACACCCTAACCCAACAGCAACATTGGAATAACCCCACAGTGGTAACCAACGATGGTTCACCACAGACAGCCTATCCACAGTCAGCACAGATGCTCTTTCCATGGTCCGCAGATGTGAACATCTTGCACCTCCTCAACGAATCTCTTGACTTGGAATCCTCTACCCCATATAACCATGTCACCAGGGCAAAATTCAAAGGCAAGGCACACAACCCCTTTCATTTCTCCATTTTATCATAAATTAAAAAGAGACAGTCACAAAGTATAATTTTATAACCTTCGTATTTGCAACACAATGCACAAGTCAAAGGATATCAGTTCTAATAAAAAGTGAGTATCCAAAATGCTAACTCTCTCGCTTTCCAGATGTTCTCTGATATGCTGAGTATTGTAAGAAGTTTAACAACACCAGGTCAAACTGTTGTTAAACTTCTTACTGTGTTTACCCCAGTCCAACGCCGGCATCTCCACATCATGCTGAGTATTTCCAGCATTCTTTGTTTTATTTCACTTGGATAGTGGATCATGATCTTTCACTTTAACATGTTTTAAATGATTGCTGATTGACGCCACTAAAGAATACAAAATAAACTGAAAAATAACGCCAGTTGTGTCAACCAGCTGATTACTACAGAAACCTGAAAAATGATACATCATTGCTTAAAACAAATTACGTACTACGAACTAAAAATCCCACATAGGGTGATCCATTAATCTTTTAAAGCACTTGAGAAATAAAATAAACTGTAGGTCAGCTTCATTTCAGAAAGATGTACTCCTTATTTACTCCTATTCATGTCCTGCACACTATGGATTTATTATGTGTGTATCACATCCGAGACATTGCTATTTCTGTATACTTTGTGTTGTGTGGTATTTCAAAGCTGAAACATGACTCTAAAATTAGTCTGCCCCCAAATGTAGATATGCAAGTCATTCACACTGCAACATACCACATTCCAGGGCCAGAATTTCCAGAAGTAACATTTACATGTACTGAATGCATCAATGTTCTCTAAACCCCCCCACACATCATCATAGTTCTAACAGTTCAGATGGCCCACTCGAGGAATTATCACTTGCAGTCACAAGATATGGGATGTTTGCTCTGATTATTGTGGAAGTATTCTATTTATATATTTTTGTGCGTTTCGGAAACAAATACTCAAATGTATTTATATCTGTCTGTAATTAGCCATTAGTCCTCGATGGATCAAAGGCACCTCTCCATGTTTGAGAGGGACACAAGTGGTTATTGCTTGAGGGGCACCGCTCTACATCAAGCATTGCTGAGCAGAAATCTCTCCTGCTCTTACCACCGACTACATCATATTGGATAGATTAGCAAACTGATTATTCAGTGATTTGGCCATGTCATGAACTTTCTTTCCGTGGCCAAGAAGTCCTGATACAGGACTTCAACTTGGAATTTCTGGCTCAGAGGCAGGGCTTCACCAGGTACTTGACCTCCAAACAGGCAAAAATCAGGAAATCACAGGTACTTTTGCTTGTGATGCCCAACTAGCAATTTCTAACTATCAGCATTATTAATGAAGAGCACTGGATCTATAATTTCCTGATAAGCTGCCCACTGTGCGCAATGCACTATGGGGGGGTGTGGGGCTCAAAGTGTCAACTGGCTTTTAATAGGTGTTCATATTATTTAGATTATCGAGCTAGTTCATGTTCTATTATGTGTTAGCCTTGATTCAATGTGGCATTCTCCCTTCTGAGTCAGAAAGTTGGGGGTTCAAGCCCCATTTCAGGACTTATGAACATATCAGCCAACACAACTCAATACTGAGAAAGTACTGCACCATCAGAGGTCACTTCTTTTGGCTAAGACATTAAACTAAAGTCTTGTCTGCCCTCTCAGAGGGACGCATAAGATGAAATAGGACTTCTTGAAAAAGAGCATGGAATTTCTAAAGCCAATATTTATTTACCAACCAGTATCGTTGGAAAAATTCTTAATTGGTTATTTACCTCATTCCCATTTATGGGACCTTGCTGTATACAAATTTACTGCCATATTTCCCTAATCAATAGCAGCTACATTTCAAAAGTATTTCACTGGCTATGATGTACTTCACAATATCCTGAGGTCGGGAAAGCCACTAAACAAATGCAAGGTCATGCTTTCTATCTTGCATATGTGCAAAAGCTCCTGAAACTGTGAAATGAAACTCTTCCATGTTACAGAGCAGGTTCCAGAATTCCACTGATAACAACCAATGGTCATAAACTCAAACTCTAAACTTTTAGCACTTTTATAACTTGAACAGTAAAATGCGACTTTTAATTCAGTGATAGGGCGATGGTTTCACTGCAAATATGAATAGCTTCCAGTACCTTTCACCCCAATTACTTCCACAATTCATGGACTGCAGAGGCTCAAGAAGACAGCTCACAGCCATCTTTTCAAGGGCAATTAGGGAGGGGCAATCAATGCTGCCCACATCCCTCGAAAGAAAAAAAAATACTGTTTGAATAAGAATGCTTGCAGTATCTGATCTAATTGAAATCAACGGTATGGTGCTTCCTGGGTACTAAGTGTCAGGATGCATTAGAGTACATGATAAAAATCAGGTGAAGAGAAATTGAGAAGTCCACGGTTACAATTTATGAACAAACAATTGCAAAAGTGGATTTAGAATTGAGGTGAAAAGGAGATTCCATGAGGTAAGAAAGGGGTATACAGGATAGTAACCTTCATTCCCTGTGCAATGAACTGGACCTATGAGAGAAAGACATATTAGGTTGGTCAATGCATAACATGGTGTCAGAAGAAAAATGTTCAAATGCTTGACCCATCTAAACCACTTCTAGGGAAGGAAGGGCTGCACTGTTGCAACAATTGTGACTTACAAGATAAACAAGAAAATTGAGAAGATTGAAACAAGTGAAGCAGTAGAAGGGGAAAACTGTATAAACCTTATTATGTCACGTCAACACTTCATGGAATGAATTAACATGCATTTACACAAATGTCAAGATATAAGAAATTAAATGGGTGAACAAGACAGTGGAAAATAGAAAGCTACCAAATTTTCACCCAGCTGTTTGCCTAAGGAAGTTTTCAGGATCTAATCCAATTGAAATCATAATATGTTATTTAATAACATAATATGTTTATTTATTAAGAAACTACAAAGGGTCGTGAATGAAGCCCAGTCCATCACACAAACCAGGCTCACATCCACTGACACTGTCTACACTTCCCACTGCCACGGAAAAGCAGCCAGCATAATCAAGGACCCCACGCACCCCGGACATATTCTCTTTAGCTTCTTCCGTCGGGAACAAGATACAAAAGTCTGAGGACACCCACCAACCGACTCAAAAGCAACTTCTTCCTTGCTGCCATCAGACTTTAGAATGGACCTACCTCACATTAAGTTAATCTTTCTCTACACCCTAGCTATGACTGTGACACTACATTCTGCAATCTCATTTCTTTCCCTTTGTAAGGTATGTTTTTTCTGTATAGCGCGCAAAAAACAATACTTTCCACTGTATACTAATACATGTGACAATAATAAATCAAATCAAAAATGTTACTTTCTGGGTGTTTGGGGTCATAAGATCTTCTGATGAAAAGGGGATATGCTGGAAGTTAAAATTCAGAGTTCCTGAACTGACTAAACGGAGTAACAACCATGCTGTAACAACCATGCTGCACAAGTTCCAGGAACGTCTCTAACGAGAGAATGTAACTCTTCTCTTAAGCGATGGCAATGCCATTGAATGTTAAGTGTATAGATACTAAACGGAGTATAAGCAGAGAACAAAATTGCAAGACCATATATGCCTCAGTAAGATTCAATTAAAAATGTTGTTTGGTGTTCCTTAGGGAAGCTTTAAATGTTGCAGAGAAGGAAAAACTGAGAATGGCAAAGTCTCTCTTTAGATGGATCTGGAACATAGAAAAGAAAGAAGATTAGTAGTCAGAATAATGCAGGCCACAGCGAAACAAAAAGGAGGCGCACGCACCGCTGGGGAGGTGATAAAAACATGGGACAATAGAGCTGAATTCCAGAGATGATCTGAGAATGGTTCCCCTGACCATCGAGGCAGCATGCGACAGATTGTGGCATCAAGGAGCCCAACAAAATTGAGGAATGGAAGAAGAATTTTCACTGTCTGCAGTCATACTTAACAGAAGGGAAGATGGTTGAGGTTATTAGAAGCCAAACAACTCAACCAGAGGACATTGTTCCAGGAGTTCTGTAAGGCAGTGTGTTAGGCTGAACCACTGACAGTTGTTTCATCACTGATCGTTCCTCCATCCATCATAGGCTGGAGGAAGTGGGGATGTTCATAGAAGTGATTACTCTGCAATCATCAATTTGCAAAATCTCATAGAAACAGAGGAATAAAAATAGGCTACTTAGCTCAAGTTTCTTTCACCATTCAATTACATAACTACAGCCTAAGTCCACATACCTGCCTCTGCCCCATATCTCCCAATACCTTTGGTTAACAATCTAGCCATCAATTGTCACTTGAAAACAGTTCCAAACTTTTATCATCCTTTGCGAGGAGTGCTTCCCAATTTCACTTTTGAAATGTCTGACTAACATTTAGACCAAGCTCCTGGGGTGAGACTTCCTAACCAGCAGAAATAGATTTTCCTTATCTACCCTCTGTTCCCATTAAAATCCTGAAAACCTTATTCAAATTACTCAAACTTATCAATTCAAGGGAATACAACTACAATATGTCTTATGCTTCCTCACAGCTTAACCAAGTTAAGTTCCAAGCCTCATTCTCCTTAATTAATGCTGTGCTCCCTCACTTCCTAATGATGCCTGGAATTGTTCACCGTATTCCATATGTGGTCGAACCAGAGTGAATAAAAATGGAGTCTATACCCCCCTGCAGCAAGGTCTGGATTGAAAAGTGGCACGTCACATTCAGGTCACACAATGGCCAAACAATTATCACTTCCTACAAGATCAATTCTTATAACCTCCCCATGACAATCAATGGTACTACCATCATCAAATTCTCTATCATCAACATCCTTGGGATGTTGATGATCAACCCAACCATGTAACTTCTGTGGTTACAAGAAAGTGACTCATTTCCTGACTCCCTGAAATTTTTGCATAATTCTACAAGGTACGAGTCAGGAGTGTGATGAAATATTCTCCATTGGCCAAGGTGCATGCAGCTCCAGCAAAACCCAAGCTCAACACCAGCCAGGACAAAGCACTCATTTGATTAGAACCCATGTTGGCAGTGAGTACCATCTACAAGATGCACTGCAGCAATTTGACAAAGTTTCTTTGGCAGAACCTCCTCTATGCCTAGTAGGCCAACACAAGCAGGTGCTTGGAAATAACATCACCTTTAAGTTCTCTTCAATGTCGATCACCATCCTGACTTGGAAATCTAGCCATTCCTTCATCATCAATAGGCCAAAATCCTGGAACTTCCCACCCAACAGGACTGCGGATACCCTCACCACACAGACTGTTCACCACCAAAGATCAAGGACAGGCAATAATGCTGGTCTTACCAGCAATATCCTCATCCTGTGAATGATTTTTTCAAAAAGGAACCATCAAAATAAATGGCTTACTGTTGGTGTTACTATTGGAAAACTAGATCATTTATTTTAATGTTGAAATGAGAACAGTAAAATCTTAAAATCAATTTCAGAAGAGAGTAATTCAAATTAATAAAATGTTGTCATAATGAAATGAAACATGAAAGGAAAATTGGCCCATTTCAAGTAGTTCTTTTTTAAACAAGTCAAGGACCAGGCAGGAGAATAAAATTAATCCGAGTAAAAGGAAGGTTAGAGAGAGATTCTATAATTTTGAAATGCACAGGGAAGGAATTAGATGGGGGTGAAGAACTGTCAATGAACTAACGCAATGCAAGATAGGAACCTGGTAAAGAAATAATAGGGGTGGAGGAAAAAAAGGCACGTTGTTAGAGTCAAGAGGGAAATATACAGGACAGTGACAAATTAAAAATGGGCTTCATAATGATGGGCATAGGTTAAGAGTTCAGGAACCAGAAAATAAATTCAACTCCCAGAGCTCCAACAGTTTCTAAACAAGGTTGTTGGCACAGTTGGCCGAGAAGATTTCACATTCCACACTGCTAACTTTTTTTTAAAAATCACATGAATTGATTTATGTCACAAGGTACTGAAAGGTACCAAACGTAATCCCTATCTGTAAAAGAAAGCTGGGGATGGTCATACACAAAACAATCCTCTTACTTTCACCTAAAGTAAGATTGTTTGAGACCTTGGTATAAGAAAGGGCAAGAGATGGCATTTAGAGGATAGGAAATTAAAACCATCAATTCAGTGTTTGCAGACAGTGAAAAAAAGATGCTGGGATATGTAGCTAAGAGGTGCTCCAATTGCATTTGGTAATGATAAGGCCACATATGAAATACTTTTGAGTGTTTTGCTCTCAGTTTGCATTTTTTTTTTAAATGTAGAATCGCTGGGGCTGAGTTATGAGTAAAGCACAAAGCTAGGACTGAACTCTCAGAAGAGAAGAAGAGAAGAGAATGGGGGGGGGGGGTGGGGAGAGAGATTTTTATACGTTCAGAGAATAAGAAATCAGGGAAAAGTTCTTCTCTCAGCCAAGAACTACGGTCTAGGACCACAATTTAAAGTTAGAGTTAGATTATAAGAAAATAGAAATTTAGCAAACACTTTTTCGAGAGAAGACAATAGAACTGTGAAACTGATTCGAGAATGACACGTCAGAAAGACACAGCTGTTTTCTTTAAAAGGGATTGGATGAATTCCTCTAAGGAATGGGCATGCGGAGTTATTGTGGAACTATGGTAAAGAAACTAGTAATTTTGAAAGGATAAGCTAAATATTCATCTTCTGCTCAAAATATTACTGCATTACTACAACTTCATACTTGGGCCATTACTGCCACTGAAGTTTCAATGAGGTTTATCTTCTGGAATTCTTAGTAAAGTTTTAAGAACAAAGAACAATACAGCACAGGAACAGGCCCTTCGGCCCTCCAAGCCCGTGCTGCTCCCTGGTCCAAACTAAACCATTCTTTTGTATCCCTCCATTCCCACTCCGTTCATGTGGCTCTCTATATATTTTATAAACTATCTATAAACTTTATATTTTTGTAGCAATAGGCCATACAAAGTTAAATCACCATTAAGAACCACAATCAGTAGGCAGAAGGCTGGACAAACTCTGTTTTATTCAGTGACCTTGGGTAATTTATGATTGGAGTCGAAGTAAAGTTTGCAAGTACTATTTGCAGGTGCTTTTAACAGAACATTCCGTACACTTGCTCCTCCAATATTTTGCCATATACAGAAGTTATGTGGAAATAGCGTAATTTGAAATGAAAACCACGGGTTAGTATGTTAATTTAACTCAACGAGCTGCATTGCCCAGTAGAGGATAGCTGCTTTTGCATCTTCTAATGACAATTAAAACTATGCTAAAAAATGAGTTATTTTGTATTGCATAGGAGAAAGGTGGAAAAATAAAATAAACTCAAAGAACTTTGATCCAAAATTATGGATTACACTGGAAATAAACATACGTTGAGCAACATGAATCTGAAGTTGTCTTGGATCAAGTAAATATGGAGCGAAGGCTCTATAATAGCTTCATTCTAAACTGCTTAAAATAAAACTTAGGTCTATGTTTAAATCACAGATATATCTACACTTAGGCCAAGAAAATAAGGACACACCTAAACCTCTTTTCCTCCATCTTCCTCAAGAGTTTCTGAAGTAATGCAACATTTCTGCACCTAAGCCACAAAAATGCCACCAGAGTAATGATACAAGGATAGATTTTAAAAATATACATACAGAAGATTTACACCCAAGTGCTCAACTACAAGCCTTCCTTCATCATTTGTTAAAACTGACAAAGCACTCCAATGCAGAGAAAAGATATTATACTGTTTGATTCTGTTTGGTTTCAGTACTGTCAGTGTACTTGAGTTATTGGGTATCTTGAGCAATTGGTTTAAAGTTTAAAATTTTAAGTTTATTCATCAGTGTCACAAGGAGGCTTACATTAACACTGCAATGAAGTTGCTGTGAAAATCCCCTCGTCGCCACACTCCGATTCCTGTTCGGGTACACGGAGGGAGAATTTAGCATGGCCAATGCACCTAACCAGCACGTCTTTTGGACTGTGGGAGGAAACAAGAGCACCCAGAGGAAATCCATGCAGACACAGGGAGAATGTGCAGACTCCGCACAGACAGTGACCCAAGCCGGGAATCGAACCCAGGTCCCTGGCGCTGTGAGGCAGCAGTGCTCACCACTGTGTATGTGATCTGTGCACATCTTGAATTCGATTCATCCACCCTTCATTCCCAAAACAAACATTTCCCTGCAAATCAGCAACTGAGATTGTGAATTTGCCATGTGAGAAACTTCAGAAAATATTTCTCACTCATCCAGTTACGTGCTTCAGCAGACCATTCAAGAAATCATTTCAGTTGAAATTCTGCCCATACAACAGTGACCATACTTCAACATAATCCATTGCTTAGAAAGCATTTCAAGTAGATCCTATCACATAATGCAAAAATCTCCTTTCAAAAATCCCTAAAATACATACGAGAGCCTTCCGAGATGCTCTCCATTAGGAAAATATAACAAGTGTCAGGAAGAGAAGCATCAAACTGTGGCATGAATTCAGATGCAACACACTGTAATGAATTTGTTCTGCAGTGTCTATTTTATGTTCCTATATATCTCTTTGGGACCACTTGTAGCTGATTTTGCAGAATACCAAATAAGTTGCAAATCATAATTACACAGCACTTTTCATAAATGTTTCCAGTATAGAAATAATAATTTGAGGTTGGAGCCTTTGTAGTCCCTGGGTGGGCAAAGACATGGTTGGACAGTGCCCTGGCAAGTTGAAACTGTCATGATGCCAGCGAGCAGTGTCAGGTTGGCACTGCCAAGGGACACGGCGCTTGGCAACCCCATAGCGGAATATCACTCACTTGGGGGTGGGGTGGGGCTAATGCCAGCTGTGGGGAGGGAGAGGGGATTTTGATGGCAAGGATGGGAGGGCAGGGGGAGTGGTGTTGGACCACCGTGATGCCTGCATGATGTGGGGATGGGGCTGGTGTTACCCAAGCATATAATGGTTAAGGGAAGGGGGGCTCATTTTACTTTGAGATCAGGGCATCCTTTAAAAGTCCGATCTTGGAGGAGCATGGCCTGCCGCCATTTTTAGGCCTCACCCCCTCCAAAGATATGACTACGGGTGGGTGGATTGAGATCGGAATCTCACCGACTCACCTAGCAGAATTCTTGCCGCGTTTCATGCCAGAAATGACACTTCATTATTTTTTGGGAGAATTACGCCTCGGGTTTCTGAATAAGCTGCTACCAATGTTGCAGCAGAGACAACAAAGGGTGAGGAAAAGAGAACATTGATTCAAGGTAAATGGATGGAGTTCAAATACAATCACCCAGTGACTGGCAGAACAGGCTCAAGTGACTGAATAGCCCACTGATGTCTCATGTAGAGCATATATATTAGGCAGAAAGATGTAATTGAGGAAAGCTGGGGTTATGGTCACAGAATGGTTACACTGCTGAAGGCCATTCAGCCCATCATGTCTGTGCTGGCCCGCAGACTAGAAAATAAAAATGAGAATTTTGAAATGGACATGTCAGAGCAGTGTGTGTCAATGGAACCTAGCAAAGATGAGGTTGATGGGAATGTAAGATTTAATTCACATTGCGAGATTTAATACAAGTAGGAACTTACAGATGGGTGATGCAGAGAAATACAGCTGGAGGGACAAACTCTTTAGTTGTAAAAAGGTATAGGTTTGGGTTTTCCCAAGCCAAGGACAAGATAGGGAAAGGGGGATGCAATGGTGAAGAAGCAAAATAAATCATTTCTCACAACCAAGCAGCTGTGGGCAGGAAAGGACATGAAACTCAGTCAAATAGCACGTAAATGTGTTGGGACTTCCCAACACAACTTGGTGGAAGCTAGAACATTGAATGATTCAAGACAAGGAGATACTCAAGAGGACAGCTTCTTTTTTTCTGAAATTCAGCTTGAATGATATGCATTGATATCAGGTCAGCAATTTATTAAGCCAACAGACCAGATGTGTTCCAAACAATGCCGAGTTTGCTGACCTCAACTATAGGCGATAGAATCACTACAACTGGCCTGCCAAATAACTCCCAGGTGAATGTGTGCTTATGTGGAAATTTGGGTGAGGATAGGACATCACTTCAGCTGTACCCCTTGCTCCCTTTACTTCATCATTGGAGACTGCGATTTGCATACAAGCCTTTTATGAATCGTGCACTAGAACACCCAGATCACTCTGCACCTCAAAACTCCGCAATCTCTCACCATTTTGATAAAATGGCCTGGAAAGGTGGGAGGAACACATAATAACTACAATCACCAGGGAATTGGCACTGAGCAACCTGTTGGAGCTGCAAGTCCTGATGAATTTTATCCTAGGGTGTAAAAGAAATGGTTAGCGAGATACTTGGGTTATTTTTCCCAAAACTCCTTAGAGTCAGGGAAGCTTCAACTAGATTAGCAAATAATGATTCTAACTCCTTTATTTGAAAAGGGGAGGGAGACAGAAAGCAAGCTAGTTGTTTAACATCTGTCATAAAGAAAATGTTAGAAACTGTTATTAAAGATGCTTTGGCAGGGCATTGGGAAAAGGTCAGGGTAATCAGGCAGAGTCAACATAGTTTTGGAAAAGGGAAATCGTACTTAATCAATTTATTAGAGCTCTCTGAAGTAGTAACATGTGTAATGGATAAAGGGGAACTGGTGGATCTACTGTACTTAAGACTGCCAGAAGGCAGTCAACAAGGTGTTACATCAGAGGTTATGCAAAAAGTAAAAGCTCATGGTGTAGGGGGCAACATATTGGCATAGACTGAAGATTGGAGAGCTAGCAGGAAACCAAGGATAGGCATAAATGGGTCTTTTGTTTTCTTTGCAATATGTAATGAGTGGTGTGCCACAGGAATCATTGCTGGGGCCTTAACCTTCTCACAATTTATAAAAATGACTTGGATGAAGGCACCAAAGTTTTGGTTGCTAAATTTGCTGATGACACAAAGATAGGTAGGAAAGTACGCTGTGAAGACACAAGGAGACTACGAAGGGAAATAGAGAGCTTAAGTAAGTGGGTAATGATCTGACAAATGGAGTATAATGTGGGCAAATGTGAAATTCTCTATTTTGGCAGAAAAAATAAAAGTATATTATCTAAATGGAGCGAGGATGCAGAAGTATCTGGGTGTCTGAGTGCATGAATCATGAAAGGGTGGTACAGGTACAGTAATTCAGAAAGCCAACAGAATGTTATAATTTATTGCGAGAGGAATTAAATACAAAAGTAGGGAGGTTATGCTTCAGATTATACCAAATCTGGAGTATAGCGTATAGCATTGGTCTCCTTATTTAAGGAAGGATGTAAATGCATTGGAAGCAGTTAGAGAAGGTTTACCGGACTAATACATTAAATCCCCATTTTAAGTGTCCTTTTTCAAAGTGGTTTCATTTTAAAGGGCTTTATTTTTTTATGTCTGGGTTCCATTTAAAGTGCAATATTTCCCCTTTGCACAGGGTGATGGCAGTGCGATGACATCATCTGGTCCCGATCATCGCGCAACCCAGCCCAGTGATTTAGTGTGGAGTCTGGCCATTTTATCCTTTCTGTACCTCCAAGGAACATCAGGTGGGGGGGTGGGTTTGCTGCATTTTCTGGTAACCCCCCCCCTCCTTAAATTTTGAACTTTTATTTACTGTACCCCTGTATTAGTTGAGGAACTCTGTGGGCTTTGTTTTTTGGAAACAAAAATGCACCACGTTATCCTACAGTACAGGTGCTCAGAGTACCTAGTATAAAGTTTACTTTTCAAATTTCTTTGCCTCAGGTACAGTAAGTACCTGAGAAACTGCAGTAGACTTCTGTTTTCACAAGAATTATTTGTTGTATAGGGGTACTACTTTATACTCCACTGTACAGAATCTGTTTGAGGAACTGGTGGTACACTTCATGTTTTAAGTAATTCCCTGCTAGGATGAAGCCTGAAGGCAAGGCAGCAATTTTAAAGTCATTTACTGTTTTGTGCAGTATTCTACACCGTATGGTACAGCGTTTCAATTTTTACATCGAATTTTGCTGGCATAAAATTGTCCTCAGGAACTTAACCCTAGCTTTAACATTGATTCCTATGGGAAAGCACGCTTCACTTAACGTGGTGATTTTCAGGAACGTAACTACTACTTTATATGAGAACTCGCTGTATATAATGGGTGGGTTATCTTACGAGAAAAGGTTGGGCAGGCTAGGCTTGTATCCACTGGAGTTTGGAAAAGTAAGAGGTGACTTGATTGAAATTAACAAGATCCTGAGGAGTCTTGACAGGGTGAATGCGGAGAGGATATTTCCACTCTGGGAGAATCTAAAACTAGCGGATACTGTTTAAAAATAAGGGGTCACCCATTTAGAAAGTCAGCCCACCACAGTTCAGGTGCAGAATGTCAAAACTGTACAGCCTCTATTTTCTCCAGTACTAGTACCAGTGCCCCATGAACTAGAACCCACTTCTCCTATGCCAGTCTTTGAGCCTAACATTCATCTCTAATTTTATGTACTTTATTCCAGTTTGCACATGGTCAGGTAATAATCCGGAGATTATTACCTTTGACGTTCTGCTTATTTAGTGCCTAGCTCCTTCTTTCTCTATGCAGAACCTCTTTCCTAGTTCTATCAATGTCGTTGGTACCTACATGGACCACGATGACTGGATTCTCCCATTCCAAGTTCCCCTCCAGCCCTGAGCAAATGTCCCAGACACTGGCACTGGGCAGGAAACACACCATCTGGTTTCTTGCACTTTTCTGCAAAGAACAGTATCAATCCCCTTGACTATACTGCCCCCTACTACTACCACTGCATTCTTTTTTGTTGCCCACCTGCTCCCCCCCCACCCCACTTGAATGGCTTCCTGTATCATGGCACCATGATCAGTTAGCTCATTCAGCCTGTAGTCCCCACTCTCATCCAAACAAGCCGAGAGAATCTTAAACCTACTGAACATCTACAAAGGCTGAGGTTCACAAACATCTGCCCTTGGTGTCCTCTTACCTCGCTCATTCTGCTGTTCATGATTACTGACCAAATCTGAAAACCCTATCCTAACTGCTCCCTGGTATAAAAAGTAACTTTCCCCATCCCTGATGCTCCATAGTGTCTGCAGCTCAGCCTCCGACTCAATGACACTGAGCCAAAGGTCCTCGAGATGCAAATACTTATTGTGAGGTGTTGGTCCTGGAGCACACAAAAACAGGGTGGGGAGGGGCGGAGGTGGTGGCGGGAACGTGGCAGACACAGAGGCCAGAATATAATCTACAAAGTTAATCCAACTTCCTTGTTTCCAACCTCCCCCTCGCCGAGCAAGACATCTTCTGAACAATTTCAAAAAGATATGGTGCAGAACTTGCTGGCTTTGCTCTTTGAGCAGGGGCTTAAGGAAGAGCGGCAGCCAGAGGGGATTTGGTCCTGTTTCAGGGTTGCCTCCAATATTTCTAAGAATATGCTACCAGGTCCATATCCCAGAACGCCAGAGGAAAGAGACAGAGCAGCAAAAAAGTATCATAAAAAAAGGATAATGTGAGAGTGGAAGATTATGAGCTGAATCCTGTGATGGAATGGGGTTTGGTGACCACCCAAAACTACCAAATCAACCGCAGCAAGAGTGAGATCTATGGGACATCTGGGATGAGCCTAACCTGTGATGAAACTGGACTGAACCAATGCATTGGGATTTTGACATGTTCATTAGAAACCCCCAATATTGACTTCTCAATCTCGAAATAGGATGGATTCCCACATAGCCTGCTGGCTGGAGGGAGTGATTGCATCATTACCTCCATCCTAGAAACTGAACTTTCACATCAGAGACATGTCTGCATGTGTTAGCCACCTCCAGATTTAACCCAAAACTCCCTTCAATTGCCCCCATAACCTGCGCAATGAAATCCTCCAGTCCTGGATCTTCCCCTCCACCCTCTCTCCTGCGCCTCGGCACCCTCTTTCACTCACCCACCCCCTGCATCCTCTTTCATCCCCACCCTGCACGCTCTTTGCTCCCCCCCAGGTACCCACCAAGAAGTAGCAGGTGCCAATGATCCATCTCCATGGCAATGGGACATCGGGTGGCCCAATCCCTTGTTGTGTGATTGATTACTGCTGGTTTGCTACTACATTTGGGGGAGGTTTATGAGCAATCGATTCAACTGAAAAAAGTGGGTGTGCTGTGGAATTGTTTGCCTCATTAAACTGTGCCTTGTTGCTGAATAGGTTGGGAACCATTGGAATAGACCTTAACCACTCACCATTTACTCACCAAACAGCTAGCTTCTTTCCCTGCAGTAGAGCATGTAAAAATTCCAAACTCCCAGGTATACACACAATTCCAAACTGCACTCTGCAAAACACTTTGGAAACATTTTCCCTCACTCGAGGACTCTATATAAATTATTTTCAACATAGTTTGTCCACTAATTTGCCTCTAATAACAACAAAGATCAAATTCCATTCCAATTTACTCCACAGAAAAAAAAGGAAACATGGAATCTACCAAACTGTTCTTGGATTATTTTAGCTCCTTTTTAAACCCTTTTTAATTTTAATTACTTCTTCAAACACAACCATTATTATTGAAGGCATTAAGAGGTTACACCTATATTTCACAATTTTGATGACATCTGCTGACAATTACGGTTGTAACTTATATATGTAGTATTTGAGTAATAGTTCACTTGTAATTTTAACTTTGAGTTATTACATCACCTTACTGAGATTTGTTGTCCTTCTGTAGATTCAGTTGAATTACACAAAAAAGCATAACAAATAAAAGAAGTTTGCCTTTAGGGATTATAACTGTGACCAAGAAACATTATATAATATGGATTTAAACATTGGTCAATTTAAACTCAGTGCTTTTTGAAATTCTGGGTAATTACCATGAATTTAACCTTCATTAAAATTACAAACTAACCACTGTTCAGTCAGCACATCTTTGTAAAATACCTGAAGCATCAATCACAATTGGATCAAATCACACTCTGCAAACCTTTTGCAACCTCATATCAGTGCATCAATTTGAACTGTAATCATGCACATTGCACTTCTCCTGAAACATCAGATCACTAGCCACAGGATACTAATGTCTTTATTTTCCAATAACTTCAAACAGGATAAATCAAACTCTTAAGTATTTAAATGGTAACTTTATTCCAAACCTGATTACCTATGAACACTAAAATCTAGCTTCTTCCACACCAAATTACAGTGATACTGTTGTAATTTGTGAAAAAAAATTTAAAAATCAAACAAGAAAAACAACTAACCACAACATCCTGATTCAAAACCTGAAAAAAAGTAATAATTCTTGTTGTTAACTTTGTAGGCAGTACATACAGATATCAGAAGTTTGTTGAACTGCAGTGGATTTTCCAACTGCTGGTTTTGCCACTGGAATTCATTAGCTTCTAAACAATGCAGTAAGTACAGTTCAACTTTAAATATGAACTAGAATTTCTAAATTCCAGCAATGCTCCGGCAAGCAAAACTGAAACTACTGCTTAAATGGTTTGTTAAAAAAATTACCGACAGTTTGACTGTCAAATCTGTTTCCTGGACTTTCCAAGAATCTTGCATCAGCTCTACTAATTAGGGCAGGGTTACGGGTCAGTGAGCAAAAAGGTTTGTGGAAATGCCCAGTGCCTCTGCAAAATTCACATCCAAGTAAATATCTACAATGGTAGTTGTTAATCTACAATTGGAAATTCCAAACCTGGAGGGTGATTTTCTAATAATTAGGTGTTGCAAGCATATTTGTAAAGCAATTAATGATCTTGCACAATTGTCAGATCACATTAGATTAAACTCTAAGGCTATTTGAAATGTTATTTTCCACTGTAAAATCAATGGATCAACATTTTGCTTCAGTCCAAACACTAAAAATCTTTGCTCAACTAAACATATGAGATATAGAATGGCATACCTGTATCATAAACTCAATGAATAATTCCATATGGTCAACTCCCAATGAGGAGAGATTGATTGACATGAATTTCCCCATTTTCCATTCTGGTTTATTATTACATCCAAACTCTTCTTGATAATGTCAAGTTTAAAGCCAGCAATCAAATTGAAGATAATTTGGATTGCAGTTACATTGCTAAATAAAAACATAGGCAAGCTCAAGGGAAGGGTGGGGGTGTTGGGACAACAGCACAAAAGTAAATTCTGGTGCCTCAACAATTACCTTCGCTGGCAAGAGTAACCAACTTATTTACATACTGCCTTTAATAGAGTACAACATGCCCAGGAACTTCAGCGTTCTGACAAAGGGTCATATAGACTCAAAACGTTGGCTCTACCCTCTCTCCACAGAAGCTGTCAGACCTGCTGAGAATTTCCAGCATGTTTTTGCCCTGGAACTTTACAGAGGCATTATCAAATAAAATTTGAGAGCCAGGTCAGGAGACATCAGAATAGGTGGCCAAAAGCTTGATCATAAATAGGATAGAATGAGTGTGTTAAAGAGGAGTAAGATACAGAGGCAAATAGTTAAGAAGCGATAGAGTGTTCGGGTCTTTGGCGGCTGGCTGAAGGCATGTTTTTGAACGTTCATGGGATATAGGTGTCACTGGCTGGGCCAGCATTTATTGACCATGAATTGAGTGGCCTGTCAGAGGGCATTTAAAATTGCTGTGGATCTGAAGTCACATGATGGCCAGGCCAGTCAAGGACAGCAAATTTCCTTCCCTAAAGAGCATTAGTGAATTAGATGGGTTTTTACGACAATTGACACTGGTTTCATGGTCATCATTACACTTTAAATTCTAGATTTTTATTGAATTCAAATGTCATCATCTGCCATGGAGGGATTCAAAACCCACGTCACCAGGGCATTACCCTGGGCTTCTGGATTATCAGTCCAATGGCAATACCATTATGCCACCATCTCCCCACGCATCATTATCAGTGGTGGAGCAATAAAAATACTCAGGCAGCCAGAATTGGCACAGCACAGATATCTCAGATGGTCATAAGATGGGAGAACATTACAGTGACTGGAAGGGGCAAGATCATGGAGTATTTGAAAACAAGAATGAGAATTTTTAAAAACGTGGCATTGCTTGACTGGGAACCAATCTAAGTCAGCGAGCATAGGGTCGATGAGTGTACAGGACTTGGTGCTGGTAAGGACCTGGGCAGCAGAACTTTGGATGACCTCATGCTTGCAAAAGGCAAAATGTCGGGGGCCAGCAGGGAGTGCATTAGATTAATCAAGTCCAGAGGCTACAAAAGAATGGATGAGGGTTTCAGTTGTTGAGCTAAAAATAGGGTGGAGTCAAGCAATATGATCGAAGTGGAAACTGACAGTCTTAGTGATTGAACGTATGTGTGGTCAGAAGCTTATCTCGGGGTCACATAACACTGAGGTTTGATTTGTCACATGTATTAATGTTCAGTGAAAAGTATTGTTTCTTGCATGCTATACAGACAAAGCATACTGTTCATACAGAAGGAAAGGAGGGAGTGCATAATGTAGTGTTACAGTCATAGCTAGAGAGAAAGATGAACTTAGTGCAAAGTAGGTCCGTTCAAAAATCTGATGGCAGCAGGAAAGAAGCTGTTCTCGGGTCAGTTGACACGTGACCTCAGACTTTTGTATCTTTTTCCCGACGGAAGGTGGTGGAAGAGTGTATATCTGGGGTGCATGGAATCCTTAATTATGTTGACTGCTTTTCCGACGCAGCGGGAAGTCGTGAACAATTTGGTTCGGACACAGAGTTGCCTGGGAAAGGGATGGAGTTCTTGGCTCGAAAATGCAGCTCGTGGCGGGATCTGAAGACAACAGCTTCAATCTTCCCAATATTTATTTGGAGGAAATTTCTTTCAATATTTTTAAATTTTGTCAGAACATATTTTATTCAGAGAATCTTTGTTTTGTACGGCCAAATTTTTTTTAAAAATCACTATTTGCTATCTGAAATGTTAAATCTGAAACATATGGTGAAGTCATTATCATCTAAACGATCATATTTTTCAGTAAATGACTTCTACAAACATTGTGCTCTGGTGGTGACTTGTACCTAAAAGCACAATCTCTAGGTATAGAACAAAATAATCCTGAAGTTCGCTTGAGAAATTCTGAAAATTATTTATTCTCCACTGCAGTATGTTATACAAGTTGTTGAAATTTCTCAGAAAGGCAGTATTCTTATTCCTATAAGATCACTTATTACTAAAACATGGTGAGAATTTTTAAAACCCATCAGCCTATCTCAAAATAAATATCATATGCAAGATTAAACAATTAAGCATAGTGATCACATCATCAGGCTGTTACAAACTTTTTTTTGCCAACTTCATTTTTAATATCAGACAGTTACATAGGAAATACTTAGGCCAGCAGAACAGATTCAGAAATTTAGCTTTAAAAGAAAAGCTATCTTCTCAGAAAGTAGATAATCTAAGTGTGAAAGGGCAACATTACTTCAGTAAAATTCTTGGAGTAAAGAAGATAAATCGCCCTTTATTGTGAGTCTCATTATCATTTAGTGTGAAGGAACAGAGGATAAATACACAGTTGAAACCACTTCCCACCAAACACCCAGAAATAGCTTTGAGTCTGCACCTGCTGTGTGTGTGTGTGTAAGAACATGTTGCTCTAGTTGTGGTTAATAGCAATGCTGAGTCTGACAGACCGAATTACTCAGACTGATTTCCTATGTGCTGAAGGTTTCCTTGTTATAGGCAGCATGACACCAGATTCCCAGCAAATAGTGGAACATAGTGCAGATTCATTTTAATGTTTAAAAATGGTTGTAATTTCTACACAATCTGACTTGCTGGTCACTCAAACCACAGTTTTAACACCCTAAAATAAACAGCTAAATCTTTTTAAAAGTTTATCACCCTTTTCCTTATGATGCTGCCTCTCGATTAGGATACTGTTCCATTCTAGTGCTTGACCAAAGAAGTCATTCTTTATTTGAGAGGATTTGATTAACTCAATTCATTCCACACTGGACACCGACAAGTGGGTATTTTCCCTTTCTGAACTTTATACAGCTTTTACAATTACTTTTCTCTCACAGCTTTCCTTCCTTCTGATTGCAGCAACTCCTCACTGAAGCTCAGCTCCATGGGCATTCTCTGATTCCTCTGTCAAGTGATCATTATTCACATCAGTTTTGGTATAACACCAGCAGGATGTGTGTGTGTCTGTGTGCCAGGTTGTGTGGGTGTGCATGCGTGTGTCTGCGTGCTTGCACTTCTGTCTGTGTGCGTGCGCGCATGTGCACATAGCATCACAGATGGGGGTCAAAATCACTCCTTACCCAGCAACAACAAATATACACTTTCAACAGGAATCACTGGACCACAATCAGGAGCAGGACACCTGGCTATTGTTCCCTTCATGGCCTCAGAATGGCAAAGCCAAATGTTGGTTCATTTTGATTGCCCTAGCTGAGTTCAGCAAATTCAGCACAAGTGAAAGACAAAATGCAGAGCCTGCATAGTACGTATGACTCAGCTGCTCACTGGATAAACTCATGGAGTTATCAAGAGAGAAAGTTTTTAAACATAAATTATGTTTACTCTTCTACACCCTACAGCAAGAGGAATTACTACATAATCTACCATAAATTAATGTTCAATCAGAATGGTGTCTCAAAACATACTGAGGCTGAATTTTATGGATAGGTTAAATATTAAACATGCAACTTGGACATAAAATATCATGCAAACGAAGTGGCTGTGAATTGCACTTAGAGCTTCAACTGAAATTTATCCTAATACCCGAGTGAATAGTTTGACTATTTTAAAATTAAAAATCAATGACTATTGAAAATGGAAAAATATTTCAGTAGTTCCAAAAGATTCTGAAACATGTGAAAATCAATCATGTTAAGATGTGGAAAAAAATTGTAAAATAAAGCACTGCTATCATTAAACTCAGAAGAAAGCAGTGCATAGATAACACTTCTACCTAACATCAAACTACAATTTTTCAATTTTATATAAAGGCTGTGCAGCATTAAAAGATCAAAAACTTTACCATATAAATTGTAAATTTAGTGCTCAATTGGTTAAATTTCAGTCTTTAAAAACTAGGCATGTTCCAAAACTTACCAAAATGAAGTACTATTTTGAAATTTAAATTCCTGTATAATAGTCAACAAGTCGATAACTGAATTTTTGTTCCACCAAAATAATGCAATGCAAAGATGGATCATGAGAGAGAGTGAACAAAGAACAAATGACCTAAATACCAAGGAACTTGATCACCCCGCAGTAGGCCAGGAGTTTCAGATTTACCTTACTGGCTCAGTTAGTAAGCAGTTTGTAACTTTGCAATCAGCCAGCGAGTCTCAAATGGAGTGTTTAAATTGATTGAGCAGTTATATTCTGCAATCTAACAATTTAAGTTCACTCAAAAGGTGGACAGGCAACCATGGAAGCACCTTTTGGTGCTAAAAGAAATTAGAAAAAAAAACAGCAGTCAAACAACGCCAACCTAAGGAAGTCACTGGGACCATGTCTGCACGCAATCTTTTTGCGGGAAATCAGTTACTTCCACTGTCCTGTTCTCTCATTATGGTCTTGTATCTTCCTCTACTTCAGATAATTAGCCACCTTTGCCTGGTAACTTGCTGTGGTCTCTCTCTGAACCACAAAGCAGCAACAGCTTCAAAAATATTAAAAACTAAGATCACCTCAATTATCCTGCATTGCTTTCTTGAACACAGATTTTCAAACGACAGATCATGGCAGCCATTTCAGTCAGAATGTCCACAGGGTTTATATTGGATATGGACACTAACAGGTTGATCTTATAGGTAACAAAAACCTAGAGGGGAAAAAAAGCACAGCTGCAGTAGTGAAATGTCCAGTCAGCAATTCCCAGTACTACAGGTGAGCATGTAAGAAGATGTAAGTGAGTTTGAAACTGAAAATGAGTATAAGATAACAAGCACACTGAACGACTCCTCCAAAATTCCCAAGAGAAGATAAGAACATTATCCCTCCCTCAGGAAAAAATTATACAGATAAAATTAAATATTTCAATAGGATAGCGAAGTTGTAGAAAAGATGAAAGAATTTAAAGTAGATAATTTCCACAGTTTCAATGGTTCTTATACTAGTGTTGAGTGATTGAGGAGAGGAGATTTATGAGGCATTGACGAATCATTATGAGAAAATCAATGAATCTTGAGAGATACCAAAAATGAAAATGGGCGGCACAGTGACACAGTGGTTAGCACTGCTGCCTCATAGCGCCAGGGACCTGGGTTCAATTCCAGGTTTCGGTCACCGTCTGTGTGGAGTTTGCACGTTCTCCCAGTGTCTGCATGGGTTTCCTCCGGGTGTCAGATATACTGAATGGGATATACAGGCGCTCAATGTTGAAATCATAGAATCCCTACAATGCAGAAGGCAGCCAGTCGGCCCATCAAGTTTGCAAAGACTCTCTGAAAGGGCATCTTACTCAGGTCCAAACAGCACCTTATCCTCATAACCCCACCTTGCTAACCCCCCTAACCTACACACCTTTGGACACTAAGGGGCAATTTAGCATGGTCAATCCACCTAACTCGCACATCTTTGGACTATGGGAGGAAACCGGAACACCCGAAGAAACCCACGCAGACATGGGGAGAACATGCAGACTCCATACAGTGACCCAAGCCAGAATTGATTCCGGGTCCCCGGCGCTAAGAGGCAGCAGTGCTAACCACTGTGCCACCCATGATCACTCTTGATGTTGGATCACTATTACTTCTAATTGACCTCAGTGTCTTGGATTCAGAAACTCATTACAAATTGGTCAAGTCTACAGACATTGGCAAACCAAGAGACATAATATTGCAATTTAAAGTAGAAGCCATAAAGAGAAAAAAATTAAATATACAAGCAAATGGAATAATGGTGCATGCTATTTAAATGCAAATACAAGGTATAGCATTTAGGCATAAAACAATGACATACATATTTTATGATTTAATTATCTAGGCCGGGGACTGAAAGAGTGCTCATAAATATAATGGCATTGATGCTCAACACATCCAACCAATGCTGAGCATCAATTAGCCAATCCAATAAGAAGTTGAGCTGCATAGCATAAACAAGTCGATTACAAATTAGGAAGTCATGATCAAGCTGTTCTGACCAAACTGCATCTTCAACACTGCATGCTGGCCTGGTCAGCAAGAAACTGGGGAGACATTCAAGAATGCAAAGAACAGTATTAGTTTCAGAGTAACGAGAGAAGACAAGAGAGATTTATGGATTTTCAGCTGGCAAGGGTGGTGTCTGAGAGGTGATATCATACAAAAAATAAAATAAACAATATGCCCCAAAGTGCTAACAGCCAATGAAATACTTTTAATGTGCATTCACTGTTATAAATGTTGGAAACATGGCAGCTATTTTGCACACAGCTAACTCCCACAAACAGCAATGTGATAATGAACAGGTCATTTGCATTTTATGATGCTGTCTGAGGGCTAACTATTCACCAGGACTCCTGAGATAACTTCCATACTCTTCCTCAAAATAATATCACAAGATCTTTCACCTTCCCCATTGGGAGCCTCAGTTTAACGTTCCATCTGAAAGAAAGCACCTCTGACAGTGCAGCACTTATCTAATACTACAATGAAGTGTCAGCCTAGATTACTATGCTCAATAAGTTCTGGTTTCATAAAGAACTTTGGGATGGTATTGAAATATATGTAACGTTCTTGGACTGAACACAGTGTAATTTTTGATCTCAGGGAAAATGTCAATATAAACGCTTTTTACTGTTATGATTGAAAATGTTTCTGTAATTTTTTTTCAGATTACATATGAATAAAGTATATTTTTGAAATTAAAAAAAACAAGTCCTAGAGTGGGCCTCAGCTTTTTGGCGAAGATCAACCATTGGATCAAGCCCAAGATTTGACACAATGCCTTATCTTGTCAGCTTGGATCTTGTTCCTCTCTTTGTGGGGGCCATGAGTTCGATAAAATTGGAATTTGAACTTGGTTTTTGGAGGAAACAGGAGATGAATTTTTGCATTTGCCCAGTCCACTCAGAGCAGTGGCTTTGTAACTTCAAGAATGGCATAAAATCTTGATTTTAAAAAAACATGTCCTGGAGTGGGGCTTAAACCCACAATGTTCTAACATGGAGCTTAGAGTGCAATCATCTGAGCCATAACTGATATACAAGATAGTAAATGGTATGGAAAAAGTTATTCTGGAATTCTGCTTTAAATTAAACTGTGGGAATAAGACAGGGAAATTAAGGTTCCAAACGTCTTAATTAATTTAAGTTATAATGGAATTGAATAGGGTAGATATAAATAAATTATTTTGTCGATGGAGGGTATCCAAAATAATAGGGTGCAGTCTTAAAATTAGAGCTAGACTATTCAGGATTACAGGGTCATAATCTTGTACAAGAACAAGTGCGACAACAGCGATTGCAACAAATATCGAGCATTTGTCCTGCTGAGCATTGTGAGAAAAGTATTTGCCAGTGTTACCCTCATCAGATTGCAGATCTTGGCTAAACGCATCTATCCCAAATCCCAGCGTCATCTCCGCGTGAAAGATCTCCCTCGCCCAGTAACTACAGGAGGAATGCCATGAACAAAGATCACTACATATCGTCTTCATCAATCTCACCAGGGCATTCAACCATGTGAGCAAGAGTGGTCTCTAAGCTGCCAGAGAAAATTGGTTGCCCACTGAAGCTGCTCAATGTGATCTCTTTATAACATGATAGGTAAGATCAGCTACGATGGGCAACATCAGAACCGTTCCAGATTAGCAGTGGGGTCAAACAGGGTTGCGTTCTGGAACCGACACTCTAGCATATTCTTTTCTTTGCTGCAGTCACATGCCTTCAGCTCAGAAGGTGTCCACTTACATACCAGAACTGACAGAAAGCCGTTCAGCTTTGCTCGATTAAGATCCAAGATAAAGGTGCGCCAAGTCCTCATCAGAGAGTCGCTCTGTACTGACAATGTCACACTAACATTCCTTACCAAGGAACAACTTCAGCAGCAAATGGACAGACTCTCCTACACCTGTAAAGTTCAATGTAATGCTGGAAAATAGATGATATCGTCACATATCTAGGCTCTGCAATCACCAAAATTCTGGTACTTGATGCCGAAATCAAAATACGCATCAGAAAAACTGAGTATATCAAGCCTGCATTCTCAGTGCACTCCTCTACAGTGGCGAGATCTGGACAACACATGATAGATGGGAGAAAAAGCTGAAGACTGTCTCAGAATCTGCTCGGCATCTCTTGGCAGAACAAGGTTGCCAACTCAGAGATCCCAAAACATGCCAATTCCATTAGCATACCCTCATCACGAAGTCAACTACGTCTGCGCTGACTCAGTCACATTCATTGATTGGATGGCAGGCGCACCCAAACAGAAAGTATGTTGAACTGGTTACGACCTCTTTCTTGAATATCCATTCCTCTACTACAAGGATACCTGCAAAGGAGATATGAAGATGATGGACATTGACATCTGGGAGACAGTTACTGACGGCCCTAAACTCTGGAAGCTGACAGTTTGGAAGGCATTGAAAAAGCCAAGCAGAAAAGAAAAGCTCAGCTGGTGGACAAATGGCCCTAAAAAAACAGAGGCCAGCGAATCAGGAACCTTCTCAGCACACTGTCTTCCATCATAGAAAATTCAGCAGAGATTGCAGCTCCTGAGCAACACAAGAGGGGGAATTTTACCATTTTGAGTCTAAGTGCCGAATCCGGGCGTCAAATAGATCCGCGCCTGGAATCCTCTTTCCAGCACGACCATACGTGTTTTGCCGGCTCTGGTCCGATTCGCGCTGGCGGACCGATCGGAGCTCTGAACTGCGCATGCGCAGTTCGAAAAACATCTGACAGAGCGCGCCTGGGCACGAAAGAAAAAAGCGGAAAGAGCGGCTCTCTGACGGTCATCCTCTGGTCGGGGCGGGGGGGGTCCCCCGCTGCCAGTCTGCGGCCGATCCCTCCTCCCCATTAGAGGAACGATTCCCTCTGCCGGAGTGGCTGCATACTTCAAACACCAAGACTGTCATCATTCACCTCAGCGTTCCGCTGGTCAACTGAGTGAACTTGAACAAACAGTGGGAATTATCAATGTAAAGCTGCTTCAGCAGTGCAAAAAACACACCATCCTCGCTGGGGTACCAAGAGACAACTCAGATCCAAATGAATAACTCAAGATTATTTATCCTTCTATTTACTCCTTCGGGACGAACATGGCTCATATCACAAATCTACTTAGTCTTTGGCATTTACCCTGGTCGTTTCATTCTGCATCAGTGCCCTGAACAGATGGTGCAAAGAAAGTGTGGTACTGTTGCATTCCACTGAGGTGAATGATGACAGTCTTGGTGTTTGAAGTATGCGGCCACTCCAGCAGAGGGAATCGTTCCTCCGGTGGGGAGGAGGGATCGGCCGCAGACTGGCAGCGGAACCCCCCCCCCCCCGGGGATGAAACGTCACCCCCCCCCCCCCCCCCCCCCCCCAGAGGATGAAACATCACCCCCCTCCCCCCAACCAGAGGATGACCTGGTTCAGAGAGCCATTGGAGGCTCTGACCCCGCTCTTCAGAAGCTGCAGCGACGACTTCAGACTTTTATTTTGCAGGTCGCTTACAGCGCGGATGCGGAACGGGCCAGAAGACAGTAAAGTGTGATTTGGCGGTAGAGTTGGGCGCGCGGTTCATTAAGTCGCTTTAAATGCATGCAAATGCATTTAAATCGTCGGGCCACCCGATTCGGGCACGGGTCTCGGGTGTCAATAAAGCCGCGATCTGCTCGGAATCGGGTGCAGATCGCGTTAAAGGCCCGGCGCCCAATTTTACCGTGATTTCGCGCCCGAAAACAGGCGCGAAGTTTTGGTAAAATCGGGCCCAAGGCGATGCTTAACACAAGAGTTGACCACCACAGTACAAACCATCGTCTCACGAGGTAGAATGCTGTACCACCTTGCAGGATCAAACTCAAATGTAATTTTTCCATACAAAAGGTAATGGCAATCTATAACATATTCCCCCAAGAAGCTGTGGGTCAATTAAAATTTAAGACTAAGATTGATATATTTGTTAGGTAATTATAGAATCCCTACAGTGCAGAAAGAGGCCATTTGGCCCATCAAGTCTGCGCCAACCACAATCCCACCCAGGCCCTACCCCCATATTCCTACATATTTACCTGCTAATCCCTCCAACCTATGCATCTCAGGACACTAAGGGGCAATTTTAGCATGGCCAATCAACCTAATCCGCACATCTTTGGACTGTGGGAGGAAACCGGAGCACCCAGAGGAAACCCAACAGACACGAGGAGAATGTGCAAACTCCACATAGACAGTGACCCAAGCCGGGAATCGAACCCAGGTCCCTGGAGCTGTGAAGCAGCAGTGCTAACCACTGTGCTACCGTGCCGCTCGTACCTAACCACTGTGCTACCGTACCGTGATAATGATATCAAGGGAGATTGATCAAAAATTGTTGAATGGAGTTGAGGTAAAGATCATGTATGATGTGATCGAATAGGCATCAGAGGTGGACTGACCTAATCTGGTGCCCAGGTAATGGGTAAAAGATAGTTTTAGCATTGATATCAGGAAATTCATCATACCGAAAATGACTGCTTAAAATAGGGTTGAGGGCCAAGATCAGTATGTGAAATCAGTTTACAATAAAAAACTAGACAGCCTGATTGAAAAGTTGTTCTGGATGGATGAATTAAGATGAACCAAGCTGATTTACTCATCTCCAAGTATTTTTTAACTCCCCAACCCATACATCATCCCATCAAAGAGGGTAGCTCACTTCATGTTTAAGATTCCCAAACTCCTTCCTGAATGTGCAAAGGAAAGAAAAGGTGCCTCATTCACTTAACAGCTAAAAGCACCTTGCTTTCTGCTTATTGTTTTCCTCCAAGACAGCAGCTAACTGGAAACTTACAAGCAGGACGTGGTGGCTTATTGGTACTGCCTTTACATGCAAAGTTTTAAAAATAAAATGATAAAAATAGTAAACAGTTCTAAATTAAAAGAAATCTCACCTTAAATTAAATGCACTATACAGACCAAATGATCATGGTGCACATATCACAAAATGGCTGCCATTATGCACATGTTTGAGACCCACAATTGGCATGTACAATCAGCAAATCAATGGCATGGCATATGCTCGTAAAATGCAACCAAACACCAACTGTTAATCAACTCTGTACAATTATGAAATAATTTACAAGTCACCATGCATTTCAAACGGGTTTAAGATACAGCAGGTGGTCATGCGTCTGTCTCGTAACTGGATTTTCAGTCCAAACATTCACACACTTACTTTACATGATGAAAACTAATGAGTCTCATTAAACGCATGGCCATGTGTTATTTCAGACCTTTTTGAGACTTTATGCTGGTTATAAATACACCAATAACTCAAAAATGGGACCATTTTTAACCTTTACGCACATTAATTATACCAAGTGCTTCCCCAACATGTACAGCAGTTTTACTAACACTTGGCCTAATTTGTTTTTATACCCCAAGAAATTCATACAACTTGAAATTATGACCTCAAAGGTCTGTAATAACTCAATGTGATTTGCTGCATGACTGCATTCTTGAAAGTATACAGTCTTGGTTAATAAGTCCTAATATACAAATCTTTATTAATGGCTAGCTAAGAGTAAATGTTCCATATGAGGCAGCAGGTCATGTAGTTTATGGAACATTCATATCTTGCCAGTGACTTTTACATAGTGGCTTTGTGATCTAAATTCTAAGCGCAAAAATAATTGTGCATCAGTCAGCTTGAAACCACACTGAAGTGGTTTCATTTTAGCCAGGGCCTTTAAACAAGTAGTTCTCTGAGGAAACTATTGGTTCTGTAGATTATAACATGTAATGCAGCAGATGTGAAACTGAGCAAATCAAGGCCTGTAGTGCTCACCCCACCCAGCTGCTATTAACCTCCCGAGGACAAGCAAGAGTTGCCCAATCCCAACAAAATACTTTGCAAAATATTTATATCACTAATAGTACAACAGGATTTACTCATATTTTTAAACTGTAAGTAGCACTAACCATGTTATTTTACTTAAGGTTTTGGTGTACAGGTATACTAACATTATTCTCTACATTTGTGTATTTAAAAAAGACTAGGATTACTGGCAACACAAAGACATTATTCACCGACTCTCTGATGTGCTAAGACTACAAATTACCACAGATAACATACCCAATAATCAGGGCCATTCTGAGGAAGGACTCTCTTCCTAAAGTTACAGGAAATATTGGGGGGTCACTCACAAAAATTGCTTTCAGTTTCAGCAGAGACTGATAGCCAAGTTCTGCACACATGAGGACGGCCTCAACCGGGATCTTGGGTTCATGTCACACTATCTGTAACCCCCACAACTTGCCTGGGCTTGCAAAATCTCAGTAGCTGTCCTGTCTGGAGACAATACACATCTCTTTAACCTGTGCTTAATGCTCTCTCCACTCACATTGTCTGTACCTTTAAGACTTGATTAGCTGTAAAGACTCGCATTCCAATCATTATTCTGTAAATTGAGTGTGTGTCTCTGTATGCCCTGTTTGTGAACAGATCTCCCACTCCACCTGACGAAGGAGCTAGTGGTGTTTGCTACCAAATAAACCTGTTGGACTTTAACCTGGTGTTGTTAGGCTAAAAATTTAACACAGATCGCAGCTTTGTAACAAACTAATAAGTTCACAGCAACACTTAACTGAAGTAGAATCTTGTAAATTGCAGTAGCCTGGTGCTAGTAATTCTACAACGGTTTTTCCTCCAAGAAACCAAACTACACGTGCATGGAACAGGTAGGACAATGTAATTTAGTATTTTTGTCCCATTATTGGAAAGTTCCTAGATCTGATCCTAAAATTTATGAAATACTGCCAACATTATAGCTATGATGCTGAGCTAAAGCATCAGATATTGGACAGAAAATAATTGCAAAACATCCAGGAGTGAATTTCTCCTGCCTGAAGGAGTGGTGGAAGCAGGGTGTGCTGTATGTATGAAATGTTATTTGAAGGATATCTAAATCTGTAGGCATTTTTAGGCAGCTTATTCTGTCGTCACACAGGTGGCAAAGCTTCCAGTTTCCTGTAACAAGTGGTCAACTATTGGTAAATTTGCTTCTAGAACAGGAAGCATTTTTATACTACAACAAACTTAGTGCTTTATGAAGATTTTTATTCAATAGTGCAAACTCTGCACAAGGAATCCTCAAATAGGAGTTATGAGTACTGGTCATTTGGTACAGTGTATAATTAGATGCAGAACAATAACTTTAAAGAGCTCTCAAATTCCACTGTAATACGGTCTTATTCACCAGCCCAAACTTCAATATATTTTTTAAAAATCCAACCCAAGCAGCTTTCTTTTTGCAACTTTAGGTCGAAATGCTGAAAAGGGAGAGTTTGATCTTGCATCCCTGTAATAATGATAAATTTGGTTTCTGGTGTGGCATTCCAACATATTCTCTAACTGAGATGGACGAGTAATCAAGCAATACTAGTAAGATAACTTTTAGTATTTCCAAATTCTAGCTCCAGTAACTAGATAAAAATCTCAATACCAGGTTAAAGTCCGACAGGTTTATTTGGAATCACGAGCTTTCGGAGCGCTGCTCCTTCATCAGGGACTCACCCGATGAAGGAACAGCGCTCCGAAAGCTCGTGATTCCAAATAAACCTGTCGGACTTTAACCTGCTGTTGTGAGACTTCTTACTGTGCCCACCCCAGTCCACCGGCGGCATCACCACATCATAGACAAAAATCAGTTCTGCTCAGTATTTGTGTTTCTGTCCTTAAATTGATTGTGGGTGTAAAGTTTCAAAGAGGGAACAGATGAAAACTGGGAGAAAGAGAATGTGAATTAATTTGTAAACAAATAAGCATTATTGTCCCTGACTAGCACAAGGTCATCATTCTGTTACATAACCCTTCCTCTAAATCTTCTTTTGAAAATATTGCAACATTTAATAATTGTGTTAGCTCGGCTGCAAATGTATTGATCGTGCAATTCATTGCTTTCTACGCTAATATGTATAGCACAAAATATGCACTTTTAAATATATTTTAAAAATGAACAGTGTAAGAGGAATGGGAGGCGATGGTGTCGTCACTGGACTAACATCCAGAGACCCAGGGAAATGCTCTCGGACCCTGGGTTCAAATCCCACCCTGCAAATGGTGAAATTTTATGGGCGGTACAGTGGTTAGCACTGCTGCCTCACAGCGCCAGGGACCCAGATTCAATTCCGGCCTTGGGTCACTGTCTGTGTGGAGCTTGCACTTACTCTGTGTCTGCGTGGGTTTCCTCCGGGTTAGTTTGATTGGCCATGCTAAATTGAGCCTAATGTCAGGGAGATTAGCAGGGTAAATGCGTGGGGTTACAGAACCTCAGTGGGATTGTGGTCGGTACAGACTCGATGGGCCGAATGGCCTCCTTCTGTACTGTAGGAATTCTATGACCAAATTATTTACAAGTAGTTTGATTTGACCGGATGTTCTAACGGTGCAACAATAAAAATCTACACACAGGCTAGTCTGAGATGGATAAAAGCCACAGCTGCTCTTTGGGATATCCATTATAGAAATAATAAATAATCTATTTCCTCACATTAACTACAAGCAATCAGTTCAATAAAGGAAGAAAAATATTACAGGAGTGCAGCCAAGCATTGTTAGTAAACAAAATTAAACAGGTGCACACATGTCCAACAAATCGAACTAATAAAAAGATTGTGGCGAGCATTTAATTTCTCTGAGAAATCAAACTTACACCAATATTTTAATTGGAGTGTATCACCCAATCTCATTGAAACTTAAAGGTTCAGATAATTTTATTTCCCATGTATAACGAACCAATTCGGGACCATTAACTTTTTGTTGCAAGTGGACAAAATCTGAAAACCCAGTTACCAACGAAAATAACAAAGCTGCACAATTCCAAGGTTTCAAAACAAACAAAAGAGGCTTCACTGTACAAAGTCAAAAAGTAAAAAAAAATCTACAACATCTATCTTACACTCTGACATTCAGAATTAACAGGAGGTAAATATGAATTAACAGTCAAACACACCCACTGCACATTAAACAACAGATGCAACCAAGACAGATTCCATGAATTTCTCAGTAGTCCACCCAGATATCAGAGTCACAAAATCTCATTGAAACTCTGGCCAGAATTCTCTGACCTCACCCGCGGCTGGGATTATCCCGTCCTGCTACTGTGAATGGAGATTTGGCTGAGCGCCAAATTGCCTGTTCGCGCTGGCAGCGGTAGAGGGGCGTGAAAAACAGGAGAACTCTGTCTCTCACGGGTGATTTCAATTCTTCACTTTTGAAGATGTAGCCTTTGAATTCCTTTGAAAGTCGCTCTGACTCTCAATGTCTACTCACCTCCCAATGGTTCAATTACTTCTCCTGATCGAAGACAGAGGGTGGTGGTCGATGGAAAATTTTCGGATTGGAGGCAGGTTGCTAGCGGAGTGCCACAGGGATCAGTGCTTGGTCCTCTGCTCTTTGTGATTTTTATTAATGACTTAGAGGAGGGGGCTGAAGGGTGGATCAGTAAATTTGCTGATGACACCAAGATTGGTGGAGTAGTGGATGAGGTGGAGGGCTGTTGTAGGCTGCAAAGAGACATAGATAGGATGCAAAGCTGGGCTGAAAAATGGCAAATGGAGTTTAACCCTGATAAATGTGAGGTGATTCATTTTGGTAGGACTAATTTAAATGTGGATTACAGGGTCAACGGTAGGGTTCTGAAGACTGTGGAGGAACAGAGAGACCTTGGGGTCCATATCCACAGATCTCTAAAGGTTGCCACTCAAGTGGATAGAGCTGTGAAGAAGGCCTATAGTGTGTTAGCTTTTATTAACAGGGGGTTGGAGTTTAAGAGCCGTGGGGTTATGCTGCAACTGTACAGGACCTTGGTGAGATCACATTTGGAATATTGTGTGCAGTTCTGGTCACCTCACTATAAGAAGGATGTGGAAGCGCTGGAAAGAGTGCAGAGGAGATTTACCAGGATGCTGCCTGCTTTGGAGGGTAGGTCTTATGAGGAAAGGTTGAGGGAGCTCGGGCTGTTCTCTCTGGAGCGGAGGAGGCTGAGGGGAGACTTAATAGAGGTTTATAAAATGATGAAGGGGATAGATAGAGTGAACGTTCAAAGACTATTTCCTCGGGTGGATGGAGCTATTACAAGGGGGCATAACTATAGGGTTCGTGGTGGGAGATATAGGAAGGATATCAGAGGTAGGTTCTTTACGCAGAGAGTGGTTGGGGTGTGGAATGGACTGCCTGCAGTGATAGTGGAGTCAGACACTTTAGGAACATTTAAGCGGTTATTGGATAGGCACATGGAGCACACCAGGATGATAGGGAGTGGGATAGCTTGATCTTGGTTTCAGATAAAGCTCGGCACAACATCGTGGGCCGAAGGGCCTGTTCTGTGCTGTACTGTTCTATGTTCTATGAGACAGTGTGCCAGGGGATTAACAAAGCTCCTGCTTCTATTGTTGGCAAACTCTTTTGCAGACCACTAGTTTCACTAAACTGGCTTTGTCCCTGCATTTCTCCGAACTCCAGTGACCCAGCTGCACCAAGCTATAAATGACTCACAGGGCTTCTTCTGAGCCCTACCTCTCTCCAGCACCGAATCCGTAACCTTCCACCACCTTCTCAGTTCCCCAAACTGCATCGATCAACTCCCAGGGCTCCTTTGTGAGCTGCAAACTATAAAGGTGCAAACTATAACTAACAGCTGCACCAATGGTTCCCAAGGCTTCTTCGAATCTTAACTGTAGCATCCTTTTGGTATAGCTTCTTCCCATGCTGCAGAACACTCAGGAGCCTTCTGGTGGCAAGACAAAATATGCAATTTTGCTAACATAGCAGTCTAGTTTAGCTGCAAGCCCTATGCAGTATCAATATTTAATCAGTCGTCCAATTTTCAAATGATGGCATCTAGTTTTCCTTTAATTCCCACATCCAAAATCAGTTAAAGCTGTAAAATAAGCTAAAGCATACGCATAATTTTGGGTCATTAATACAAATGTAAACATGATGTTTAAACTTTGTACTTAATCGGGAGATTATGACCTCTGACAGTTGACAAATAAAACCTCCCTCCTAAAGTGTACAGAAGCTTCTGATAGCATTGTAGCAAGTTGGTACTGTGCCAGCATGTAGTGAAGTCTGTTTCTATCTACACAATTTAAACCTTCTCCAAGAATAAAATAAATGCTTGCTTTCTGTTGTTCTTTAGGCCGATCTGCTTGCTAAATTTTGTTTGGTAATGATCCTGTGAAGCACCTCGAGAAGTTTCACTAAGGTGCTAAATAAATTGCAAGTCATCACTTGCAGCAAACTTAACTTTTGCTCACTTTTCATTTCTCAAGATTCCCACTTTGGGTTTTATTATATATTTTTCCTCTTTTCCTACAACAGCATTTCAATTTTTTTCCCTCAATTTCTTCTCCACCCTCACTGTTTTATGATCTATGATTTATTGTCTCTGAGTACATGAGCAGACACAATGTTGTCACTCATCGAATGACCCATAACTATTAGTTCTCAGTATCACTGAGGTTCAATTTTACACCAAATTAAAAATGTAACAGAGTATATCCAAAGTAGAGATGCATGTTTTTAAATACCTACAGTAGGTGAAGAATTATCTTGAAACCTTGCCATCATATAGCAAATGAAAATGAAAGACTATTTTAAACAAGAAATCAAACTGCTTTCAAGTAACGGAAAAGAGGGCTTTGCGCATGCATACTTAAAAAAAAACATAGAACCTCTACTGCTTACTCTGTCCTGTCGGCACTTTTGACAATTAAAAATGCATAGTAGACTCTCTAACTAATTTTTAAGTTTGAGCAGGTTTCCACGAGTTTGCAGTTACATAGCACTCTGCATCAAGCAGTGCAGGACTATTTTCTCAAGTTAAGCGTCATGCAGAATACCAATCTAAGGCTACTGTGCTGAACTATTTCATGATCCAAGGCCTATATGGAACTTCCCCAAACACGAAGGAAGGTTAGGCTCATAGTTAATTAATGTGAACAGCGAGTTTGAAATTGTAAATGTTTAGATAGAATTGACGCAAATAAAAACTTTGGGGTCCCAAAGTTTCTTATAGCCAATTAAATACCTTTTAAAGTCACTTCCACATTGGGGGTGACAGAGTCGTTAGCACTGCTGCCTCACAGCTCCAGGGACCCAGGTTCGATTCCCGACTTGGGTCCCTGTCTGTGTAGAGTTTGCACATTCTCCCTGCTTCTGCGTGGGTTTCCTCCGGGTGATCCAGTTTCCTCCCACAGTCCAAAGATGTGCAGGTGAGGTGGACTGTGCAGGTTAAGTGGATTGGTCATGCTAAATTGTTCCTCAATCTACCGAACAGATGCCGGAGTGTGGCGACTAGGGGATTTTCACAGTAACTTCATTGCAGTGTGAATGTAAGCCTACTTGTGATGAATAAATAAACAAACAAACTTGTGGGGAAACGTGTCACAATTTATACTTAGCAAAGTCTCACAAATAGCATATGATAATGGCCAGGTAGCCTATTTTAATAATATTGTTAATAATGGCCACGATACTAGGGAGAGTTCCCCTGTTCTTCTTCTATACAGTGGAATCAGACTTTAAGTCCATCAGAGATGGAAGATGTTTAATGTCTCACCTGAAAGTTGGCACCTCTGATAGTACAATAATGTACTGCACTGGACTTTCAGCTTAGATTGTGCGCAATTTCCAGAATGCAACTTAACCCACAATGTTCTGATTCAGAGGTCAGAGTGCTGCCACTGAGCCATGGCTAGCACCCAAAGACAAGTAGGGAGCTGATGCATTGCTTCATTTTAACCAGAAGTGGAAAACAATTCTCCTGGATATCTGGCAAGAGAACTTTGCATACATTTTCAGATATTTCAGCGGTCACCAGAAACAGTATTACAAAGATATTGCATCGCTACTTGCATTCACTCCCAAACCCCATTTCCATCTCAGCATTTGGAGTAGCATTAGGTAAGTAACAAATCAAAAAAGAAACATTGCCAAATTACATTTCCAGTTTTCTAAAGTACATTAACTTAAAAGCTATTGTCAAAATAAACTTTGCTCTGAAAGGGAGACGAACAATAAATAGCAGTCTCTCATTGAAATGCCAAAGGCACGAACAAAAAAAATAAAGGATGGCGGCAGCAGGAAGTTTTGAATTTTAAACTTTCTTTTAGGCTTAAAATGGATTAAATCCTCTGGAGCTGACAAGGTGAACCCAACACAGATAAATCATGAGTCAGAGGAAACTTTGAACAACAAAGGCTCTGTATCATTTACAGCAACCAGACATTTAAGAGGAGATATGATTGCCAAATCACGCATTAAATATCCGACATATGAATATAACATTGCATTAATGATTAAAGTACATCCGTCTGAGCCACATCTACCATCAATCCCTGAATGAATGCCCAGTTCTCCTCCCAGTTGAATACCTAATGAGCTTTGATAATCTAGTTAACCATTTCCTAACACTTCCTTGTCACAAACACAAGTCTTACCACTCCTGCACTCTGAAATTTAAAAGAAAAGCAGCATTTACTTCACAAACCCCGTAGATTTAATCCAACTATTATGCCACATTAATTAAAAGTACAAGTACACTGAGGGTAAAATAGTTCAATCTAGCAAAGATGTTTTTTTAAGCATTTTTATTTGCTTCTTTATTCACTATAAATGCATTGTGCAGCAGAATGATAACTACAACTTTAAAGCTACCATATTCAAATTTATTATCTACTTCAAGTTAACGTCCCCCATTTTGATATCTGGTTGATGAAGTACTCAACTTCCATTAAATTTATATACAAAATGGTTAAACTGAGCCAGGAGACAGGAATGGAAAGGACCGCAAACTTGGGACAGTACATTTAACGCTTTAAATTATCTATGACGTATCATTGCAAATGCAAAGTGTCATTGGAGATACACTTCAGATATTTTAAAAATGTATTCAAATTTAAATATTGGACACAACAGGTTAAATGTTCCCTTTTATGTTTTCTGTTTTCCAAAAAGGAAAGATTCAAAAAGGTATTGTTCATGGATTTGACAGTTCTCCAAGAACTCACCCAGGTAGCCATTAATTGTATAAAAATCTCAACAATAGATATTGCCTGACTCATGGCAGAAGTGGGCATCATAACAGAGTATGATCTGTATTCACTCAATATCCATTTTCTAACAGATATCTCTGGATAACAATTACATGTTAGAATCATGGCTGATTTTGTATTCCCTTTCTTGTCAACGGGGGGGTGAAATCAATTTGAATACTTACACTCATGCTCCAGCTGAGATCAACATACTGAACATAAAGACTGGATATCAAAATCAGGAAGTTTCCAGATCCACATTGGTCAGTGTCACTCCTGACAGCAGATTTACCACAAAACATACAAGTATTCATTTCATTTCTGCTAATATCTGAGAAACTTTCTACTGAAGACAGACAAAAATCACTCAATTACAACAATCTTCTCCAAGTGGTCAATCAACCCCAGTTTTCAACTATCCCATTGAAAATAATCACTGCAAAGATTTCATCACATAGCAAAAAAAAAAAAGCAGTTTACCAATGTATTCCCTCCTATTTGTTGAACTCAGGTTAGTGTTATCAAACCTCAAGCTGTACCACATCTATCAGACTGGAAAGTGGGGAAACAAACCATTATCAATTCAGAAAAGCGATGAAGAAAAGTGTGTTTCTATTCCAGTAATAAAGCAAAACAAGGGAAAAATGTGACAGTCTCTTCAAGTCAGAATAATAGAAAAGAACAGCTCACCTAATTTCCCACACAAGACTAATAGAAAATCTAAACCCAACTAAACTTTCATCTGCTGCACAATTACATTGGTTCTGATTATCCCATTTTCAAAAAACAAGGTATACACATGATACCATCTCAGAGCAAATCTTTCCCACTATCGTAGGCAGTTCTAAAGCATTAGGCACCAGCAGAACTGCTTCAGAAACGTGCGCGCTGAAACATCCTACAATTTATCAGTACTTCAAGTTGCCTTTGATCTCTGCTGCTGAGATCACAAACCAGAATTCTATTAATGCTTGTTATACATTAATAGGACATTAGATATAATTCTGTTGAGATAACAGCATAAAGGAAAGTAAAGAAATAAGCAGGAAAACAAAACACAGAAAAGTACCCTACTCTTAAAATAGATGGTTAAGTCAAGGGATCAAATTATGCAATACTGTCTGTCCAAACTTGTACTGATAAATCTGTCACGTTTACTTCTGTATCAAGTCTCCGACATCATTTAACAGAAATCACAATTGGAAGACCCTACTTTAATAATAATTCTACACTGCACTGAATGTAAAGTTACCAAGTATTCAATTAAATTCAAGAAATACACCATTGGTATTTTAAAGGTATTGCAGACAATTGGTTACACATTACCAAAATTATTTTTTTTAAGCACAGATGAAATTAACCTGACTTTTATCCCTCTCCCATGAGCAACTTTTAAATAGAATTAACAAACATGCATTGAAGATGCAAACATAAAATACAGGTAGCGTTTTTCAGTAGATTCAATTTCAAAATACCAAAACTAGCTATTTCATTATAGCTTTCACACTATCAGCTTTTAACAATCACATTGCATCCCATCGAGATATAGAAATTGATGATTTAACAGGCAAACTTTTCAATGGTAAACCAGACAACTCACTTTTTACCTTTAAATATGCACCCATTTAATCAGTGTGCAATGTTCAAGGGAAATGCCATAACTATTGTATGTGCTGTGATATTATACCTGCTTGATAAGTAACAGGAAATGGAATCAAAAATAACTTTGTAACTGAGATGTTGCAGTACACTGGCAGCTATTAATTAATTAATGAGGATCCACAACATGAAGAGCTACTTGTTTAATTCCACACCTTAACTTCTCAAGGAGATAATCCAAAATGAAAGCCCAGTAAGAAAGAGATCATTCTAATAAAATTCCTCCACGTCATAAATATTAAAAACTTCCACAAATAAGCACTGGAAGTTACGTTCACCAGCATTATTGCCTCTGCCACTGAAGACGGATCAAGTTAATGTTTCCACCAATTTGTAAACAATATATCACAAAAGCTAATGGGCAGATTTCAACAAAACTTAGTACACTTAGAGTATGGGCCAAGGAAGGACCAACCAGATTTTGGTGAAGATGTGGACTTGAATCGTGGAGTTTTTCTTAAGGGTTTATGACCATTGGGATATAGGGCAAATTGACTTTTTTTTAAAAAAATGTTGTAGGTTGTTTTGGAATGCTCTGCATTGTGTCCACTTCTGTAGTGCAATTTGTCACAGCTGTCAAAATGTGAGCAGAGTTTTCAAAGCATGTTGTTGGATGTGAATTGGCCTGAAGACTCCTCTGAGACAGAAGCTCTGAAAGACTTTTTCCAGCTTTGCAGTGATGGAACATCAACCAGAAAAGCCTCAATGAAAAGCTGCATAATTGAAATAACATGGTACGGCAAAAAATGCACTCTACGGAGTGCCCTCTTCATTTATGTTACAGTGGAGAAGTCAAATCTATCAATGAGGCCTAACATACATGTCCACTAATGTCCCATTTGTCACCCATTGTTCAGTTCTTAACTTCTATATATTGAACTCCAGATTGTAAGTTTCAAATGTTAAGTATCATTTAAAAACAAATATATATTTCATTATTTATTCGAGTACAAGCAATTTAAGTTGAATTTTGATATCTACTTATTCAGCTTATAAATGCTATCCAGTTAGCAACTAACGTGAAAACTGATATGACAAATTAAAGATCTGAATTTGAATAAAAAGCGCCCTAATCTGGTAGGTGGTTGATGGTTTGGGAGGCACTGCCAAAGAAGCATTGGAGAGTTGTTGTAGTGCATCTTACAGATGGTACACACTGCGGCCACAGTGCACCACTGAATATTTACACTAGTGTATTTGGTGCCGATCAAGCAAGTTCCTTTGACCTGGATGATGTTGGGTTCCTTGAGTGTTATAAGAGCTGCAGCCATCCAGGCAAGTGGAGTGTTAACTAACAGAAAGTAAAGAGTGGGCATAAATGGGTGTTCTTCTGGTTGGCGATCAGTGACTAGTGGTGTGCCTCAGGGATCAGTGTTGGGACTGCAATTGTTTACAATTTATGTAGAGGATTTGGAGTTGGGGACCAAGTGTAGTGTGTCAAAGTTCGCAGATGACATGAAGATGAGTGGTACAGCAAAGTGTGCAGAGGACATTGAAAGTCTGCAAAGGGATACAGATAGTTTAAGTGAGTGGGCAAGGGTTTGGCGGATGGAGTACAATGTTGGTAAATGTGAGGTCATCTATTTTGGTAGGAATAAGAGCAAAATGGATTCTTATTTAAATGGTAAAAAATTGCAGCATGCTGCTGTGCAGTGAGACGTGCGTGTCCTTGTGCATGAATCACAAAAAGTTGGTTTGCAGGTGCAGCAGGTAATTAAGGCGGCAAATGGAATTTTGTCCTTCATTGCTAGAGGGATGGAGTTTAAAAACAGTTAAGTTATGTTGCAGCTGTAAAAGGTGCTGGTGAGGCCACACCTGGAGTACTGTGCATAGTTTTCGTCTCCTTACTTGAGAAAGGATATTCTGGCACTGGAAGGGGTGCAGAGGAGATTCACTAGGTTGATTCTAGAGTTGAGAGGGTTGGCTTATGAGGAAAGACTGAGTAGCCTGGGACTATGCTCATTGGAATTTAGAAGAATGAGGAAGGGTCTTACAGAAACATATAAAAATATGAAGGGAGTATATAAAATAGAAGCAGGGAGGTTGTTTCCACTGGCGGGTGAAACCAGAACTAGGAGACATAGCCTCAAAATAAAGGGGAGCAGATTTAGGAATGAGTTGAGGAGGAACGTCTTCACCCAAAAGGGTTGTGAATCTGTGGAATTTCCTGCCCAATGAGCAATTGAGGCTACTTCATTGAATGTTTTTAAGGCATAGATAGATTTTTGAACAGTATAGGAATTAAGGGTGGTGAGCGGGCAGGTAAGTGAAGCTGAGTCCACAAAAAGATCAGCCACGATCTTATTGAATGGCGGAGCAGGCTCAAGGGACCCAATGGCCTACTCCTGCTCCTAGTTCTTATGCGTTCATCACATTCCTGATGTGTGCTTGTTGGTGGAAGAGGGCTATGGGGGAGTCAGTAACTGTGTTATTGGCTGTAAAGTTCCCAGCCTGACCTGCTCTTGTAGCCACCATATTTATACAGTTGACAAAGTTAGTTTCTGGTCAATGGATACCCTCAGGTATTGGTGATAGGGGATTCAGTAATAGTAATGCCAGGATATTGTTAAGACCCATAACATTTGCTGTATCCTGCACACTTAGCCATTGCTTATCATGTACAGTGAGTAGAATTGGCTGAAGACTGGCATCTGCGATGGTAGGATCTCAGGAGGAGGCCGAGATGGAGGAGTGCAAATACTTCAGCCTTGTCTTTTGCACCAACAAACTGAACTCCCCGCTTACTGAGGATGGGAATGTTCAAACACGATTATTGTAATATCTTTCTTACAAGCCCCCATTATTTTGTGATTTATAAACTGTCACACAGTGTACCTACTGGGGCCTATAAACTGCTCTCACATGAATTATTTCCTCTGCTGCTGCCATTAGTTGTTGAATTGTCCACCACCATTCATGACTTGATGTGGCAAGACAGCAGAGCTATGCTCTGTCCCATTCGTAGTGGGATCACTTAACTCTGTCTACAGCATGTCTTTTTACTGCTGAGGTTGCACATTGTTCTGTGTCGCAGCCTTACCAGGGTGGCAGATCGTTTTTAGGTTTGCCTCGTGCTGGTCCTAACATGCTAATTTCCAAAGCAAAAGAAAAAGCATATAAAGTGGTGAGGATTCATGGGAAGCCAGAGGGTTGGGAAGCCTTTAAAAGCAAGCAGAGGACAATTAAAACGCAATAAGGGAGGAGAAGGTGAAATATGAGTGTAAGCTAGTTAGTAATATAAAAGAAGACAGGAAGAGTTTTTTTTTTCCAATATACAAAAGGTAAGAGAGAGGCAAAAATAGACATTGGACCACTGAAAAATGAGGCTGGAGAAGCAATAATAGGAAACAAAGAAATGGCAGAGGAGCTGAATAGTTATTTTGCATCAGTCTTCATGGTGGAAGACACCAGTGGGATGCCAGAGCTCCAGGAGAGTCAGGGGGCACAGGTGAGTGTAGTGGACATCACTAAGGAGGAGGTTCTGGGGAAACTGAAAGGTCTGAAGGTGAATAAATCACTTTGACCGGATGGTCTACACCCCAGGGTTCTAAAAGAGATAGCTGAGGAAATTGTGGAGGCATTGGTAGTGAACTTTCAGGAATCACTGAAGGCAGGAAGGGTCCCGGAGGACTAGAAAGTAGCTAATGTAACACCGCTGTTTAGTGGAAGGAGGCAGCAGACAGGAAATTATAGCCCAGTTAGCCTGACTTCAGTCATTGGCAAGATTTTAGAGCCCATTATTAAAGATGAGATCGCGGAGTACTTGGAAGTGCATGATAAAATAGAACTGAGTCAGCACGGCTTCGTCAAGGGGAGGTCATGTCTGACAAATCTGTTAGAGTTCTTAGGAAATTAGATAGAGGAGAACCAGTGGACGTGATTTAGTTAGATTCCCAGAAGGCCTTTGACAAGGTGCCACATAGGAACTGTTAAATAAGTTAAGGAGCCCATGGTGTTAAGGGTAAGATCCTGGCATGGATAGAGGATTGGCTGACTGGCAGAAGACAGAGAGTGGGGATAAAGGGGTCTTTTTCAGGATGGGAGTCGGTGACTAGTGGTGTGCCTCAGGGGTCGCTGCTGGGACCACAACTTTTCACAATATACATTAACGATTTGGAAGGAGGAACTGAAGACACTGTTGCTAGGTTTGCAGATGATACAAAGATATGTAAAGGGACAGGTAGTATTGATGAAGCAGGGGGGCTGCAGAAGGACTTGGACAGGCTCAGAAGTGGGCAAAGAAGTGGCAGATGGAATACAATGTGGAAAAGTGTGAGGTTATGCATTTTGGAAGGAGGAATGGAGGTATAGACTATTTTCTAAATGGGGAAATGCTGAGGAAATCAGAAGCACAAAGGGACTTGGGAGTTCTTGTTCAAGAGTCTCTTAAGGTTAACGTGCAGGTTCAATCGGCAGTTAGGAAGGCAAATGCAATGTTAGCATTCACGTTGAGAGGGCTAGAATACAGGAGCAGGGGTGTACTTCTGAGGCTGTATAAGGCTCTGGTCAGACCCCATTTGGAGTTTTGTGAGCAGTTTGGGCCCCATATCTAAGGAAGGATGTGCTGGCCTTGGAAAGGGTCCAGAGGAGGTTCACAAGAACGATCCCTGGAATGAAGAGCTTGTCGAATGAGGAACAGTTGAGGACTCTGGGTCTGTACTTGTTGGAGTTTAGAAGGATGAGGGGGGACCTTATTGAAACTTACAAGATACTGCGAGGCCTGGATAGAGTGGACGTGGAGAGGATGTTTCCACTGGCAGGAAAACCTCGAACCAGAGGGCACAATCTCAGACTAAAGGATCGATCCTTTAAAACAGAGATGAGGCGGTACTTCTTCAGCCAGAGAGTGGTGAATCTGTGGAACTTTTTGCCTGCTTCCTCAATACTACCTGTCCCTCTACATACCTTTGCATCATCTGCAAACTTAGCAACAGTGCCTTCAGTTCCTGTTTCCAAATCATTAATGTATATTGTGAAAAGCTGTGGTCCCAGCATCGGGAGGCCAGGTCATTGAGTGTCATTAAGACAGAGATAGATAGGTTCTTGATTAAAAAGGGGATCAGGGGTTATGGGGAAAAGGCAGGAGAAAAATATCAGCCATGATTGAATGGCGGAGCAGACTTGATGGGCCGAGTGGCCTAATTGTGCTCCTCTGTCTTATGGTCCTGACATGCTCATTTCCACTCCTCATTGCACAAGAGTCAGTCTGTTGCCTTGGCAGTAATGACAAGAGCGAGCGATATGCCAGACCATGTGTTTACAGATTATGATGGAATATTATTTTGCTGTTGCTGAACACCCATGATAGATGGCGAACAGCGGGAGATTTCCATGCTCATGTTGGACCTGACATCACAAGGTTTCATGGGGTCCAGAGTCAATGTTGAGGAATTGCAGGGCCACTCTTACCCAACTATACAGCAGTGTGCCATCAGGTTTGGTGTGTCTGTTCTTCAGGTGGGAGATGGCATAGCCAGCAATAAGTGATGGAAGAGCCAGGGATATTGGTTGAAAGATACGATTCTTTGCACATTTGGTTGTCAGGCTGTCCCTTAACTAGGCTGTGAGGCACTCTCTCAATTTTTATTCAAGTATCCCGATGTTAGCGAGGAGATTTCTGCAGGGTCGACCAGGCAGGGTGTGCCTTTGTCACGATGCTGAAATCAACACCAGGTAGACCACTCAGTCTTTTTTAAAATGTAGCTGTTTTGAAACGGAGTGGCTTGCAAGGCCATTTCAGAGGCAGCAAAATGCTGTGGGTCTGGAATCACATGTAAGCTCGACCAGTTAAAGATGTTAGACTTACTTCACAAAAGGACATTATTGAACCAGTTGTGTTTTTACAATAATCTTCATAATTCATGGTCACTATTCCAGATTTATATAATTAACTAACTGAATTCAAATTCCCCAGACGCCATAATGGGATGTGAACTCTGGGCTCTTGATCATTAGGCTGAATTACTAGTGCAGTAACAAAACCAGGATGTTACCACACCCCTTCAAATCTGATCCAAGTTTATTCTTTACCAATGTTGAACAATAAATGTAATTTTGGAAATTGGAAGTTTACGCTGCTTAGTATATTCCAGGATCATTCACTTTCATGTTTCCAATTTGTTCAATCGCATTAATGATTTTTCTGACCTGTTCTCTGAGGAGTGTCACAGAGAAATTAACGCCTTCATTTATATCATAAAAGTTCTTTCCAAAATTTGGCAAAAAGTACAATACCAATTAAGACTTCTGAGAAAGAACAAATGATCAAATATGCCAATTAAAGTCAAGAAAATGTTGCATTCAAATAATATTTTATAACAATACTCAGGATGACGGAGTTATCGGAATGCAATGCTATGCAATCAAGGACAATGATACCAAACTGAAATATTTCCATAAAATTACACCTGTTCATCTGTGCAGTATCAGATTATACTCTATCTCCTCTTCAGAATTATAAAAATTGATGTGGGGGAAATGGATTTTGATTCATGGGCACTGGCATTGGTTATGGAGTAAGAGGGAACTGTATCATCAGGCCAAGTTTCAGTTGAACTGTGCTGGGACCAGTGCCCTGGTCAATTGTATAACGAGAGCCATAGAAAGTTTTAACCAAAATAGTTGGGAAGTGGGTCCATGTGTGGAAAGATTCAAAAAGTTCACAAAGACAAGGCAATTGTCCAGAGTAACAAAAAGGTATTGATAAACAATGTGCATCAGGAAGGGCCAGGGCATTTAAACATAAGAGTGCACGAACAAATAGGTCTGTGCTGGGAAAAATGGGAATAAGTCAGAACTAAAGGCTCTTTAACTGAATGCATGCAGCATTCCTAACAAGATAGATCAATTGATAGCACAAATAGAAATAAATGGATCTGATAATGATAGCTATTACAGAGACATGGTTGTAAAGTGACCAAATCTGAGAAGTGAATATTCAAAGATATTTGATATTTTGGAACGGTAGGAAAAATGTAAAAGGAGGTGGGGTAAAGGACGAGAACTATACAGTAAAAGGAAACGATCAAGATGTAGAATCAATTTGAGTTATGATAAGAAACAGCAAGAAGAAATAATTCACTGGTGGGAGCAGTTTATAGGCCCCAGTCGGTACACTGTGTAAGAGTTTACAAAGCTAGAAATAAGGGGATTTGTAAGAAGGATAGCACGATTCGTACAGATTGGACAGGTCAACTTCCCAGAGATAGCCTTGAGATGAATTCACAGTGTATTGGTTTCTGAGAACAATGCATTCTGAAACCAACCAGGGAACAAACCATTTTAGATCTGGTAAATGCAATGAGACAGGATTGATTTATGATCTCATTGTAAAGGATCCTCGTGAAAAAAGTGATCATAACAGGATAGAATTTCACATTCAGTTTGAGGGTGAAAATCTTGGCATAGTGATGGAAGAGCCTGGGACACGGACTAAAAAGTATGATGTTATGTGCATAAGACTGTCATAGCGTTGTCCGACTAACCTGTCGTCAGATACTGTCCCAATTTTGAACTCACATCTAGAGTATTGTTTACAGTTTTGGTTTCCTTATTTAAGAGGGGATTTAGTCACATTTGGTAACAGTTCGGAAGAGGTTCACTAGGTTGATTTCTGAGCTCATGATTCTATCTTGAAGGTTGAGCAGCTTCGGCCTATACTCAATGGAATTTAGAAGGATGAGTTGAATTGACACTTAAGATTCTGAGGTGGCTTGACAGGCTAGATGTCAAGAGGTCATTTCCCCTCATAGGGAATCTAGAACAAGGGGGCACAGTTTCAAAATAAGTTAAGATGGAAATGAGGAGAAATGACTCCTCTCAGAGAGTTGTCAATCTTTGAAAATCTTTTCCACAGAGCAGTGGAGGTTAGGTCACTGAATATCTCGGCGGCACGGTAGCACAGTGGTTAGCACTGCTGCTTCACAGCTCCAGGGACCTGGGTTCGATTCCCGGCTTGGGTCACTGTCTGTGTGGAGTTTGCACATTCTCCTTGTGTCTGCGTGGGTTTCCTCCGGGTGCTCCGGTTTCCTCCCACAGTCCAAAGATGTGCTGGTTAGGTTGATTGGCTATGCTAAAATTACCCCTTAGTGTCCTGAGATGTGTAGGTTAGAGGGATTAGCGGGTAAATATGTAGGGATATGGGGGTAGGGCCTGAGTGGGATTGTGGTCGGTGCAGACTCGATGGGCCGAATGGCCTCCTTCTGCACTGTAGGGTTTCTATGATTCTATTTCTATGATATATTCAAGAATGAATTAGACAAATTTTTGATCAACAAGGGAGTTGGGGGGGGGGGGGGGTGGGAGGGCAGGAAAGGGGAGTTAAGGTCATAATCAAGTCAGCCACAATCTCACAATCTTGCTGACTGGCACAGCAGGGTTGAGGGGCCAAATAGCCTACTCCAGCTTCTCTCCATGTTCTTATGCACTGCATTATTCTAGTCCCAATGTTTACCTGCACAGCTGGTAAAGTTTATATTACTACCTAAACTTTAAATGGAGCTTGTAATATTTCCTCATTGCTTGTAAAGGTGCATATTTTGAGTAAGATAAACAGGGCAAGCTGATAAACAAGTTTGTAGAATTAAATAACTGTGCAAAAAGCAAACCAGAGAACAGTCCCCAAAAGGCTTTTCATGTCACATCCTAATGGAGGAATTGCCAGGACAACATCGTTACACAAAGTCTAAACTCTGCCAATAAAGAATTACCACCTCCAAAACAGAGGGTTATGATAAATTATTAAAAGGAAACGTATTCAAAATATTACCCATTGGCTTCGCTGGGTAAAATATACCAACATAATTGCTGTACTCTGACATGACATGGCAATTTTATGACCGGGTTTACAAACACTATAAATATTTTTCTCCTCCCCGAACATCTATCATGTGCAGTTTATAGTAAGCCTTCTCCATAAATAGGTAGACAGCACTTGGACCTTTGCCTCCCTTACTTATTTGAAAACAAAATGTAACCACTGCTCAGTGTTTTTAAACAAACGGATCGAGTCATTCATTAGTTAAAACAAAAAAAACGATGATTTCAGTGTGGAAGCTGTAACCGTGGGATTTTTTTTGTGACACTAATAAACAAACTTAAACTTTTTAGCCAGCCCGCAGTATCATAATAAAACAGAAGTTAATCCAATAAACTAAACACCCACCCAGCAAGGACACACAAGAGCTGTCTGTCCCTCTCAGCTTACTGCAGGATCGAAGTTACAGAAACTGTTCCCCTGTCATTCAATGGAGTGCCTCTGCCAGCCCGAGGTCAGGGCAGAAACAGCCCTCACTTCGGCCCAGGGTGAACTATATGAAAGAGGAGGCAGCAGGAGGAGGACTGGCAAACAGGTCAGCCTCAAGCCGCCAGCTCCTTGCACTCAAACCCCATTTCCCTTCAGTTGGCTGGGCTTCTCTCTGTCTCTCTCCGAAGTTCCTTCACTCACCCCATGAACCAATCCATCGCTGAGCGGATTGAAGAGCCGCCGGCACCTCTTCAAGCTTCCTCCAGCCCCTCTCCACGGCGCAGTCCCACACCATCAAAGTGGAAGCCGTGCCAAAAGGCGAGGGACGGCAGGCATTTAAAGTGGAGTGAGTGACTGAGTGTCAGTCAGGAGGCTGCTCTCTGTGTGTGTGTGTGTGCGCGCAAGGAGGGAGCCCCAGCTGCTGGAACTGTGGAGCCGGCCACAGACACTCCACTCAGCCGATGAGGCGCTTCCAGCCAGACCGGAAGTAAACACTCAACCGCCCACCCGCCCCCTGCTAGGGTCACCGGCCGCTTCCGCCGGAAGCGCCGCCGCCCGCTGGGAAATGTAGTTTCCTTGCTTGCCAAGCCACCAGGTGAGCACCAGAGCAGGTGAGGGGGGAACCTCCCTACCTGAGGAGAATGGAAAGGCTCACACACACATAGCGCTTTTCATCAGCACCAGGTGTCTCAAGACACCGTGAAGCCAATTGAGCACTTTTCGAAGAGTTAATCACTTGTTGTGTTGTAAAGTTTTAAGTTTATTCATTAGTGTCACAGGTAGGTTTACGTTAACACAGCGATGAAAGTTACTGTGAAAATCCCCTAGTCGCCACACTCCGGCGCCTGTTTGGGTACACTGAGGAAGAATTTAGCATGGCCCAATCCATCTAAGTGGTCTTTCGGACTGTGGGAGGAAACCGGAGCACCCGGGGGAAACCCACGCAGCAGACGTGGGCAGAATGTGCAGACTCCACACAGACAGTGACCCAAGCCAGGAATTGAACCTGGGTCCCTGACGCTGTGAGGCAGCAGTGCTAACCACTGTCCCACCAAAACACAGCAACTAATTTTCACACAGCAAACACGATTTGATTTAGAGTCATCGAGTCATAGAGGTTTACAGCATGGAAGCAGGCCCTTTGGCCCAACTTGTCCATGCCGCCCTTATTTTTTTTTAAAACCCCTAAGCTAATCCCAATTGCCCACATTTGGCCCATATCCCTCTATACCCATCGTACTCATGTAACTAAATGCTTTTTAAAAGATAAAATTGTACCCACCTCTACTACTATATCTGGCAGCTTGTTCCAGACACTCACCACCCTCTGTGTGAAAAACTGCCCCTCTGGACACTTTTGTATCTCTCCCCTCTCATCTTAAACCTATGCCCTCTAGTTTTAGACTCCCCTACCTTTGGGAAAAGATATTGACTATCTACCTTGTCTATGCCCCTCATTATTTTATAGACCTCTATAAGGTCACCCCTCAGCCTCCTACGCTCCAGAGTAAAAAGTCCCAGTCTATTCAGCCTCTGCTTATAACTCAATCCATCAAGTCCCGGTAGCATCCTAGTAAATCTTTTCTGCACTCTTTCTAGTTTAATAATATCCTTTCTATAATAGGGTGACCAGAATTGCACACAGTATTCCAAGTGTGGCCTTACCAATGTCTTGTACAACTTCAACAAGATGTCCCAACCCCTGGATCCAATGTTCTGACCGATGAAACCAAGCATGCCGAATGCCTTCTTCACCACTCTGTCCACCTGTGACTCCACTTTCAAGGAGCTATGAACATGTACCCCTAGATCTCTTTGTTCCGTAACTCTCCCCAACACCCTACCATTAACTGAGTAAGTCTTGCCCTGGTTCAATCTACCAAAATGCATTACCTCGCATTTGTCTAAATTAAACTCCATCTGCCATTCGTCAGCCACTGGCCCAATTGATCAAGATCCCGCTGCAATTGGAGATAACCTTCCTCACTGTCCACCATGGCACCAATCTTAGTGTCATCTGCAAACTTACTAACCATGTCCCGTATATTGTCATCCAAATCATTAATATAAATGAAAAATAACAGTGGGCCCAGCAATGATCCCTGAGGCACACCGCTGGTCACAGGCCTCCAGTTTGAAAAACAACTCTCTACAACCACCCTCTGGCTTCTGTCAAGAAGCCAATTTTGTATCCATTTAGATATCTCACCCTGGATCCCGTGAGATTTAACTTTATGCAACAACCTACCATGCGGTACCTTGTCAAAAGCAATTGATTTGATTTGATTTATTATTGTCACATGCACTGGGATACAGTGAAAAGTGTTTCTTGCGAGGTATACAATCAAAACATACCATTCATAGGGGAGAAGGAAAGGATAGGGTGCAGGATATAGTGTTGCAGTTACAGGTAGGGTGAAGAGAAAGATCAGCTTAATATATGATAGTACCATTCAAAAGTCAGATAACAACAGGGAAGAAGCTGTTCTTGAGTCTGTTGGTATGTGTTTTCAGACTCTTGGATGTTTTTCCCAATGGAAGAAAGTGGAAGTGAGTATGTCCGGGTGCGTGGGGTCTTTGATTATGCTGGCTGCTTTCCCAAGGCAGTGGAAAGTGTAGACAGAGCCAATAGAGCAGCAATGTGATAATCACCAGATAATCTGCATTTTGTGATGTTGATTGAGGGATAAATTTTGGTCAGGACACCAGGTTTAACCCCTCTGCTGTTCTTTTGAAATAGTGTTATAAGCTCTTTTACATCGACCAGAGTAGGCAGATGGGGACTCAGTTTATTGTGTCATCCAACTCTTTTTGAACCAGGTTCCTCTGGTATCCTCACAAGGAAATGCACAATGGCCAATTTTGAGGGAAAAATGATGTGAATTCAACTAACTTTCCTCTGAGCTGCTAACAAGTAAGAGCAATATGCTTCCAAGTTATTATCTTTATAAGCCTAGCAGGTTATTTGTTCATAATTCTTAAAAATTATACATAGGAGCACTTTCTTTTGGAAAATACTACTGGTGATTGAGCCTGTTCTTTTTGTCCTTTCCACTTGTTATAAATGATATTATTTCAGATAATGGGGTAATTTAGTAGATTGACTTTTGAAAATCCTAAAATCCAATTTGTTATAAAGAGAGATACAAGATAAGTTGTCACCAGCATCTCTACACACATGGTTCATTTACAGCTAATTGGCATGTTTTAATTGGAAAGCATTGAAGACCTTTCTGGTAGTTTTGAATAAATGTAATTAAAGAGAAAAAAAGACAGCACCTCCAACAGCACAGTTTCTCAGTACTGCGCTGGAATATCAGTCTTGATTTTTGTGCTCAACTGTGGAGTAGGAACTGAACCTTGTTATTCAGAGGAGAGTGTGCTACCAACTATACAGCAGCAAATGCTGGAAATATTCAGCAAATCTAGCAGCAGCATCTGTGGAGGGAGAGAAACAGAGTTAATGGTTTGCAGTCAGAGGGTGGGATTTTCCGGCTATGCTTGCCCCGAGACCGTAAAATCTTGCCCGTGGTCAATGAACCTTTGCATGGTCTGTGTCCCATCTGCTACGACTCCCGTAAATTTGGAGAATTGGAGACACTGAATGAGGCAAGGTCCTGGAGGGATATCTTGCTGCAGGATGTTTGTAAAATTTGGTAACTTGCAAGGCTACAAATAGCATGCAAGACTTTAAAACCTCAATCATTTCTTAAAGAAAAGCCACTAGCTTGAACAAATAGGTTGGCTTAATGGCTTCATGAGGTGTGAATTGTTGCAGGTGCACAGTAAATTGTTTAAGGTATATTTTATATGGCAGGAGCCGTCACAATTGTAGATTTCCTTGTCATTATCAAAAATTACTTGAAATCAATACTGATAAGATATTGTTTATCTAAGAGGATTATGACACACTCACTTGTCAATGGTCTTTTGTTTCTGTGCAACTTCAAAGCAGCTGGGAATTTATTTCTATGGGAAGTCTGTTTTACCAAACAATGTCACTTTCAGCTTATAGTCAGCAGCAGAAGGGCTTTTTGTTTAAATTTGTGCCAGTTTAGCAGGGAAGCTTAAGCAGGTGAAAGCTACAAGAAAACTTTTAAAATCATTGTTTGGAGAAAAAGTGCACGGTATCTCCATTTTGTATTGTGAGGAAAGTGAAGTTATGCTTCACTGTCTTATCATGCAAACTGTTCAATTACCTATTTTGTTGAAAAAGAAGAGATTAATGTATCAATATTGAACATTTCATGACCACCAGCACCTGATGTTTGAAGAGCTTTACAGTTAATGAAGTACTTTTGAAATTTGGTCACTGTTGTAATATAGAAAACACGGTGGCCAATTTTGCATTTAGCAAGTTCCCACAGTTTAAGTTTTATTTATTAGTGTTACAAGTAGACTTACATTAACACTGCAACAAAGTTTCTGCGAAAATGTCTGCCACACTCTGGGGAGAACTTAGCATAGCCATCTAACCAGCATGTCTTTTGGACATGTGGGGAGGAAACCAGAACCCCTGGAGGAAAGCCACGCAGTCACGGGGAGACTGTGCAAACTCCATATAGACAGTCATCCAAGCCTGGAATCAAACCCAGGTCCCTGGCGCAGTGAGGCAGCAGTGCTTGCCACCGTGCCGCCCCAAACAACAATTTAGTCACCAGATAATCTATATTGTTTGTATTTTGTTGGAGGTGGAAGCATTGACCAGTTCAGCAGGGATAACACCCCTGCTCTTCTTTGAAATTCTGTAGTGCTAACATCCACCCAAACTGGCAGATAAGGCCTTGATTTAACATCTCATCCAAAAGGTGGCATCTCCAACAGTGTAATTAAAAAAACAATTCTCTCAGTAGCTATCTGGAATGTCAGATTGTAGATTTGTGTACTCAAGCCGTGGAGTGGGCCTTGAACCTAGAGCCATGTGATTCAGAGTATGCTTGCCAAAGCTGACACACATCAAAAAAAGGTTTAGAGGCTCAATTTTGCTCTGAGGGTATGTATTCTGTCTGCATTTCAAAATGGATAATTTTGTTGTCGCACAAAATAAATGGTTTGCAGAATATGGATTCCTTTTTACTGTCCTGTGATCTTTCTATTAGATAATCTAAGGCATGCTCTGAATTTTAGAGGATGCAAGATCAGCTGACAGAAAATGCTATCATCATTACATCCAAGAAAACAAACATCAAACAAACATGATAAGCATATACAAGAATTTCAACTCACAGTAGAAGTGGAGAGTGTCAGGCAGGTGGAAATAGGCAGTCCCAGTGATGGACAGAATGCGGGGTTTAAAGCTCAGTTCAAAGTCTAACAAGATAGCAGATAATCTAATTCAGTTTAAACACATGTTTAGGAAGGGAATGGGACCAGTAATAGACTTGGACTGGAAGAGAGAGGAGATGCATTGGAGAATGATGCTGTCAAATGTGTCAAAAGCTGAGGAGGATGAAGGTGGGTGCATCACAATGACAAAGGTTGTCATTTGTTCAGTGAGTGCCAGTTTGGTGCTGTGAGAAGGGCAGAAGCCACATTGGCAGAGTGAACAACCATCTGTCCCATAATTTGGCTTTTAATCCTGTGTCCTAGGTCATGCCATTCTGGGACATGTTTTGTCCCGAAACTCATCTGTCATTCCACTTTTTATGTTTGCTTATGTGTTAACCAGTCTTCGTGTTTGTGCATGCATCGGCTCCAGAAGTACCGCGATTTGTGCTTGAGGCCTATCAGTGGTTGGGAGGAGAGCTATAGCGAGCTCGTGGCAGGTCATGTGGCTACAATGGTAATACCCACTCCAAACCCACGCCCCCCCCCCCGCCCCCCGACCCTGCTCTCACAAATTTGCCAACCCCCACATGCCTCCTCTTCTCATAGCATCTCCAGCATCCCACCTCCCATCTGTTGGTGCTGCCATCTATCAGATGACTTTTTAAACTGAAACCCTGTCTGCTCTCTCAGAAGGACGTAAAAGATCTCTTATCACTGTTGCTAAGAAGAACAGGGAAGATCCCCTCGTGATCCGGGCCAATGTTTTCACTCAACCAGAACATCTGGTTATTATTGCATTTGTGGGACCTTGCTGCTTGCAAGTTGCTTGCCACATTTCCTACATTGCAGTCGTGTCCTTAAGATATCCAAGGGTCAGTTAGCTCAGTTGGCTAGATGGGTGTATTGCAGAATGATGCCAATTGCGCGAGTTCACTCCCCATACAGACTGTGGTAGTTTATGGAGGTCTCCTTCCTCACCTTGTCCCATGCTTGCTGACTGGTGTCGCTCAAGCTATATATAAGCAATTGTCTCCTCACTAATGTAGAAATATGTCCATGGTCCCTTATGGACTGTGGCTAATTATTAATTATTCCTTGAAATGCCCAAATATCGGTTCACATCTAGTTCATTATTTTAAAGTGTAGAAGCCACTGTTGTTTTGTGGGCAAAGATGCAACCCAATATGTGCACAACAAGGGATTACAAATTGCAAAACTATAAATTATCAGTTAATTAATTTGATGATGTTAACTGAGCCATATGTGCTGGCCAGGATACTAACTGAACTCTCCTTCTCTTTGAATAGTAGGATCTTTTACATCCAACTGAAAAATAACACCCTTGACAAGGGACAACTTCCCCACTACTGCACTAACAGTTACCAAGCTACGGTGGCTTTTTAACCTGTGGATTAATTTTAGGTGTTTCTCCATTAAATTTTGAGAAATTCACAAGAAAATGATTTCTGATTATGTCAATGTTCCTGAGATGTGCGCTTTGCCAATTTCTAATCGTTTGATAAGTCTGCCATATAAATAATCACCTTCCCAATCAAGTAAGTGAGTAATACAGAGTGACGTCACTGTTTAAAAAAGGAGGTAGACAAAAGGCGGGTAACTACAGGCCGGTTAGCTTAACATCCGTAGTTGGGAAATTGCTGGAATCCATCATTAAAGAAGAAATAGCAGAACACCTGGAAAAATGTGGTTCGATCAAGCAGATGCAGCATGGATTCATGAAGGGAAAGTTGTGTTTGACGAATTTACTAGATTTTTATGAAGATGTAACGAGTGCGGTTGACAGGGGAACCGGTGGATGCGGTGTTTTTGGATTTCCAGAAGGCGTTCGATAAGGTGCCTCACAAAAGGTTGCTGCAGAAGATTAAGGTACACGGAGTTGGGGGTAAAGTGTTAGCATGGATTGAGGATTGGCTATCTAACAGGAAGCAGAGAGTGGGAATAAATGGGTGCTTTTCTGGTTGGCAGTTGGTGACTACTGGCGTGCCGCAGGGATCAGTGCTGGGGCCTCAACTGTTTACCATATACATAGAGGATCTGGAGGAGGGGACCGAGTGTAGGGTAACAAAGTTTGCGGATGACACAAAGATGAGTAGGAAAGCGAATTGCGTGGAGGATGCGGAAAGTCTGCAGAGAGATTTGGATAGGCTAAGCGAATGGGCGAGGATCTGGCAGATGGAGTATAACGTTGACAAGTGTGAGGTTATCCACTTTGGAAAGATCAAAGAACAATACAGCACAGGAACAGGCCCTTCGGCCCTCCAAGCCGCGCTGCTCCCTGGTCCAAACTAGACCATTCTTTTGTATCCCTCCATTCCCACTCCGTTCATGTGGCTAGCTAGATAAGTCTTAAACGTTCCCAGTGTGTCTGCCTCCACTACCTTGCCCGGCAGTGCATTCCAGGCCCCCACCACCCTCTGTGTAAAATACGTCCTTCTGATATCCGTGTTAAATCTCCCCCCCCCCCTTCACCTTGAACCTATGACCCCTCGTGAGCGTCACCACCGATCTGGGAAAAAGCTTCCCACCGTTCACCCTATCTATGCCTTTCATAATTTTATACACCTCTATTAGGTCATCCCTCATCCTCCGTCTTTCCAGTGAGAACAACCCCAGTTTATCCAATCTCTTCTCATAACTAAGCCCTTCCATGCCAGGCAACATCCTGGTAAACCTCCTCTGCACTCTCTCTAAAGCCTCCACGTCCTTCTGGTAGTGTGGCGACCAGAACTGGGCGCAGTATTCCAAATAATAGTAAAATGGACTATTATTTAAATGGTGAAAAATTACAACATGCTACTGTGCAGAGGGACCTGGGGGTCCTTGTGCATGAATCGCAAAAACTCAGTTTGCAGGTGCAGCAGGTGATCAAGAAGGCAAATGGAATGTTGGCCTTTATCGCGAAGGGGATGAAGTATAAAAGCAGGGAGGTCTTGCTGCAATTGTACAAGGTACTGGTGAGGCCGCAACTATAGTACTGTGTGCAATTTTGGTCCCCTTGTTTGCGAAAGGATATATTGGTCTTGGAGGGAGTACAGAGAAGGTTCACCAGGTTGATACCGGAGATGAGGGGGTTAGCTTATGAGGAGAGATTGAGTAGATTGGGCCTGTACTCATTGGAGTTTAGAAGGCTGAGGGGAGATCTTATAGAGACATATAAGACAATGAAGGGGCTAGACAGGGTGGAGGTAGAGATTCTTTCCACTTCGAAAGGAAACTAGAACGAGAGGGCACAGCCTCAAATTAAGGGGGAGTCAGTTTAGAACAGAGTTGAGGAGGAACTTTTTCTCTCAGAGGGTAGTGAATCTCTGGAATTCTCTGCCCATTGAAGCAGTGGAGGCTACCTCATTAAATATGTTTAAGACACAGGTAGATAGATTTCTGATCGATAAGGGAATTAAGGGTTATGGGGAGCGGGCGGGTAAGTGGAACTAAACCACTATCAGATCAGCCATGATCTTATTGAATGGCGGGGCAGGCTCGAGGGGCTAGATGGCCTACTCCTGCTCCTATTTCTTATGTACTTATGTACTTACGTACTTAGAACATCTCTGAAAAGACCAGTGTAGGATTGCTAATGGATCTGACTGCTGACTTAGATTGTGCGTTGCATTAGAGAGAAAATGGTCTCTCTGCTTAGCATAGAGCAAATCCCATTTCAACTGCATTTAATCATTTTTTGAATTCAGCAGACTCTTTTTGGCTAAATGTCTAAATATACAATCTCTAGATTAAAAATTTATTGAGTCTTTAGATTTATCCCTTTGACTCCCCGAATGTATTATGACTCTGAAATCAATTATTTTGAATTAAAAGGTTGTTAACAGAAACAGTTTAAATTTCCCAGTAATGACCCAGCTAAAAATTAATGTACCGTTTATGTTTTTCTAACTTCTTTTCCTAATTTCTTCATTCACTGGATGTGGGTGTTTTTGGCCAGGTCATCATTTACAGCCCATTCTTAATTGCCTTTGGGAAGGTGACAGTGAGCTGCCTTCATGAACTGCTGCATTTTGGATGTTGAGGGCACTCCATCATGCTGTTGGGTAGGGAATTCCAGGATTTGGACTCAACGACAATGAAGGAGCAGCAATCTGTATTCAAGTCAGGATGGTGTGAGATTTGGAGGTAATGATGTTCCCATGGGTGGGTCTGGGTGAGATGCTCCTTCGGAGAGTTGGTGCAGACAATGATATGAACTCGTAATGATAAAGAAATCAGTTTATTCAGAAATACTGGCCGCAATTCTCCCGTCCCGACCCGCAGCTTTTCTGGCGGGTCTGGATGGGAGATGCGTGTCACCGGCTTTGTTCCGGGATTTGCGCATGCGCCGGGAACGCATGCACATCTCCCAGAGTCGGTGAACAGTCGGCGGTCAGACCATGCTGGAAACTGGCGGGAACATAAGAACTAAAAACATAAGAACTAGGAGCAGGAGTAGGCCATCTGGCCCCTCGAGGCTGCTCCACCATTCAATAAGATCATGGCTGATCTTTTTGTGGACTCAGCTCCACTTACCCGCCCGCTCACCATAATCCTTAATTCCTTTACGGTTCAAAAATTTATCTATCCTTCCCTTAAAAACATTCAGTGAGGTAGCCTCAACTGCTTCACTGGGCAGGGAATTCCACAGATTCACAACCCTTTGTGTGAAGAAGTTCCTCCTCAACTCAGTCCTAAATCTGCTTCCCCTTATTTTGAGGCTATGCCCCCTAGTTCTGGTTTCACTCGCCAGTGGAAACAACTTCCCTGCTTCTAATCTATTCCCCATATAATCTTATATGTTTCTGTAAGATCTCCCCTCATTCTTCTGAATTCCAATGAGTCTCGCCCCAGTCTACTCGGTCTCTCCTCATAAGCCAACACTCTCAACCCTGGAATCAACCTAGTGAATCTACTTTGCACCCCCTCCAGTGCCAGTATATCCTTTCTCAAGTAAGGAGACCAAAACTGTACACAGTACTCCAGGTGTGGCCTCACCAGCACCTTATACAGCTGCAACATAATCTCGCTGTTTTTAAACTCTATAACTCTATCCCTCTAGCAATGAAGGACAACGTTCCATTTGCCTTCTTACTTACCTGCTGCACCTGCAAACCAACTCCTTGAGATTCCTGCACAAGGACACCCAGGTCTCTCTGTACAGCAGCATGCTGCAATTTTTTACTATTTAAATAATAGTCCATTTTGCTGTTATTTCTACCAAAATGGATGACCCCACATTTACCAACATTGTACTCCATCTGCCAGACCCTCACCCACTCACTTAGATTATCTATATCCCTTTGCAGACTTTCAGTGTCCTCTGCACACTTTGCTCTTCCACCCATCTTAGTGTCATCTGCAAATTTTGACACATTACACTTGGTCCCCAACTCCAAATCATCTATGTAAATCGTAAACAATTGCGATCCCAACACTGATCCCTGAAGCACACCACTAGTCACTGATCGCCAACCAGATAAACACCCATTTACCCCCACTCTTTGCTTTCTGTTAGTTAACCAATCCTCTATCCATGCTAATACATTACCCATAACACTGTGCACCTTTATCTTATGTAGCAGTCTTTGGCGCGGCACCTTGTCAAATGCCTTCTGGAAATCCAGATACACCACATTCACAGGTTCCCCATTATCCACTGCACATGTAATGTTCTCAAAGAATTCCACCAAATTAGTCAAACATGACCTGCCCTTCATGAATCCATGCTGCGTCTTACCAATGGGACAATTTATATCCAGATGTCTCGCTATTTCTTCCTTGATGATAGATTCAAGCATTTTCCCTACTACAGAAGTTAAGCAAACCAGCCTATAGTTACCTGCCTTTTGTCTACCTCCTTTTTTAAACAGTGGCGTCACATTTGCTGTTTGCCAATCTGCGCGAACCACCCCAGAGTCCAGCGAATTTTGGTAAATTACTACTAGTGCATTTGCTATTTCTCCCGCCATCTCTTTTAGTATCCTGGGATGCATTCCATCAGGACCAGGAGACTTGTCTGGAAGGCAGGTAAGTAATTTGAATCTGTTTTTAAAATGTATTAAATGTCTTTTAAATGTGATTATTGGGAACTTAGAGGTCCCGATTGAATCTTCCACCCCGCCAGGAGTACTTCATTCCGGCAGGGTTTAGAGTAGCTCCCCACATTCGGGGAACTAGCGGGAGACCCCGTCGCAATGAAGGGAGGAGCAATTGGGGGCTGGGCAGTGCCAAGGGGGCAGGGCCTACTGGGGACGGGGTCGAGGGGCGATCGGTGGGGGTGAGGGAGTCCCGCTGCCACTTTGCATGGGGATCAGTCTGGCATGGAGGGAGGGCAGTGATTGGGGGGCTCTGGCGGGGGTGGGCCTGCCTCCCGGGTGTGGGGGGGGGGTCTGACCCCAGGGGGGACCAATGGGGGGGGGGGAGGTCTGCCAGGGTGAGGGGGATGGAGGGATCGCCACTGCTGGGGGGAGTGGGCTGGACATTGGGGTGCTTTGGGACAGGATGGGTCAGGGCTGGCCCGGGAATTGTTGTGTGGGTGCCGCGATCGGGCCATGAGGGGGACTGGAGGGGCAGCACTGCGGGGGTCCCAAGCTGGCCAGCAAACGGGGAGACTGACAGATCGGGGCCACTGCGCATGCACAGAGTTCCAGAACTGTCAGACTCTGGCGCTAATAGGCCCCGCCCCCTGGGTTTTTAATGAGAGTCATGATTGGGACCTCTGCAGTGCACAGAGTGGGGAGATTCGGGTGATAAGTTGAAATGACAAAACAGTCAGGATCTAGAACAATTTTCCCACCAATTCAGCGCTTTTGGAAGAATCGCGGCCACTATTTCAGTGCTGTAATTAGAACATCGTTAACAAATTCAAACCTTGCTGTGTGGAAATTCCTTGCGTGTTCCCGACATTATAACAGTGACCACCCATCAAAAAACAGTTCTTAATTAACTTTGAAACTCCTGGTGGTCATGAAAGGCACTACACAATGCAACTCTTTCATTTTGGTTTTTACGTAGCTGCCCTCTGAATGGCCTAAGAAGCCATTATGTAAAACAGCTGCACACTGTTCAAGAAGAAAGCCCACTTCTACTCTCCTGAGGGAAATTGGGAATGGACAATAAATGTCAGCATTTCCATCAATACCAACACCCTGAGAATGATCAAATAATCATTCTAAAATGAGAGAGGATTTTCATTTGTGCGCGAGTAAGTTTAATGAATGCAACTCTTGAATCTGAAAGCTGATGGTAAATTATCGATGATGGATATGATGAGTTAAATGGTGAACTGACCTGGTAAGTTGCTATTTACTCAACATTGCATTTTGCTCTGATCCACTGAATTTCAATTGAATGTTGCAAGCTTCTCTAGTAAGACTGTAACCAAACTAAATATAAGTAAATGTGACATCTATGAACAATCGATTCAGTTGGAAAAAAGTGGGTGCGCCATGGAACTGTTTGTCCCATTGAAGTGTACCTTGTTACTGAAAAGGTTGGGAACCACTAACCTAGTCCACCAGATATAAAGACCAACTTTCCATTAGCCTTTTTGATTATTTGTGTACCCGTTCATCACACTTTATTTATGTAACTCCACTGTTACATAACCTCCACTGTTTCTAGCTTTTCATCATTTAGTTAGTATCGTGTTTTATTCATTTTGAGGTCCAAAGTGGATGATTTCACATTTGCCAACATCGAAATCCATTTGTCAAAGTTTTGCCCATTCACTTAATCTATCAATACCTCTTTATAATTTTACCCATTCAGCTCCAGAGCTTGCAATGCCACCTATCTTTGTGTCATTGGCAAGTTTCAACATGTGTTTTTTTTAGCCCCTCATCTAAGTTATTAACAAATGCCGTGAATAGTTGAGGCCTTAACACAGATCCTTGCAGGACACATCATGTCAATTAGCATACCTGCTCATTATCCTTACTCTGTCTCCTACCATCCAATTTCCAGTTAATTTCCAATCCAGTTCAATAACTGGCCTTCAATTTCATTAACATCAACTTTAGACAACCGTCTCTTATGAGGAATTTCATCAAATGCCTTCTGGAAGATCATATAAATAGCAGCCTCTTATTAGACATTCTCTTATCTACACCTTCAGTCACCCCTTCAAAAAATTCAGTCAGGTTTGTCAGGCATGATGTACTACAAGTTCATACTAGCTCTCTGATCAGCTCAAAATTCAAGGTGGTGAATGACTCTAACCTTAATAATGGATTCTTGTAATCGCCCAACAACTGATTTTATTCTAAGTGGTGTATAATTCCCCAGGTTCTTTCCCTCACCTTTCTTAAAAGCAGTGTGACATCTACAATTTTCCCACCTGAAGGAACGACTCCCTCATTGAGAGAGTTTTGGAAGGTTAGGGCATTTGCAATGTTCTCACCTGCTTCCTTTGAAAGCCTGATGATAGAGTGAAGGATATGCCAAGCCACATGGTTACAGATTACATTGGAATGTAATTCTGCTGCTGATGATGGCTCACAGCGATGTTTCCTCTAATTTTTTTTCATCCATGTACAGAATGAATTTTGCTGTGTATCAAAATGTCAAGGTAAAGCATGAATGTGTGCAGCCAGTAGAAACAAAAAAAACTATATATAATATGTAATTTAAAAAAGTTATGAAAGGAAAACAATACCATCCCACCATTAACATGGTAACTTAGAATCCACAAATTACCAGATTTACTGAATTCAATTTTAAATTTACAGCGGTAGCATTTGAACTCACAACTTCTAGATTTTAAGTTCAGTGCCATAGCCACTAAGAGGTCATATGGGCAGTGAGTAGTGTCCCTGGGCAGAATTTTCCCCCAAAAAAGGCTGAGAAAACCGGAGTGAACTGTGCCTGTCTGGCGCAAACCAGACTGCAGTTGTCCCATACTTAAGTCATTTTTGGGGAGAATGATGGGTTGTGCACAGGTTCTGGGTGAGGCGGGTCCTAAACATTCCGGTAAGCCCAGCTGCAAAGTAATCAGGCGTTGTTTTGAAAGGGCGCCCCGATCTTTCACTGCACCACAAGAACTCTTTCCTCCCCCCCATGGACATTGGGATCCACCCAACTCTCACCCCCTCTTCGACACGGATCCCAGGCATTGTGGTCCTCCCAAAGGGTCTTTCTTCAGGACTCCCAACATGCCACCCCTTCATGACCTCAACTCAGACCCCACCCTCTTGGTACTGTCCCGGGCACACTGGCAGGTGGGAACCGCCCAGCCATTTACCTGACCACTTGGGGGCTTCAAAGGACTCTGTGGCCTCGGGCGCAGCCATCATGCCTGGTCTCCGCTGGTGGCAACCAGGAGTGATTCTTGCTGAGTTCTCGTTGTGCCTGAGGATCAGAAGATTCTGGGAGCTGAGAGAATCCAGCATCGAATGAGCTAAGCATAATTAAATGCTGCTTCAAATATACTAATTGGCCTCTCGCACTTTCTGGGCGAAGTCCGATTTGCGACAGTAGCAAGGGACTGGGACGATTGCAAATGGTTTGGCGCCGGGCGCAAAACCCGTTTTTAGGGCCCACACCCAATTGTCCTGGATTAGCCCGATCTATGCCAGGCGCAATGAGGCCAGAAAATCACAGCCCCTGCCTCTGATTCACAAAATCCGGGTTCAAGTCCTTGTGTTTTTAACAAGTTGAATGTTAGAATCCCTACATGGTGCAGAAGGAGGTCATTTGACCCATCGAGTCTGTCCCCACTCTCCGAAAGAGCATTCCACCCATGTTGGGGTGGGGGGGGGAAGATGGTTGACTAGTCACTTGATATAGTTTACATACCTTCCCTGCTGAAAATGTACCCAGCAAGGGACCATAAAATCCAGCCCAAGAAATCCTAGACTCCCTTAATGGTAGATATTTCTGAATTTCCTCTTTTCCACACCATAATTATGTTTATTGCTTCTTTCCAAGCAAAGTGCATCACATTCATTAGTAAACACCACTTTTAATTTAAAGTACAGAAAATGTTGGAAATGCTCAAAAACTCTGACAGAATCTATGGAGAGCAAGAAAGAGACAGAGTTGACATTTCAGGTCAATGACTTTCCATTAGAACTGTGAAAAGCTAGAGATGTGATAAGTTTTAAGCAGGCGAATGGATGGTGGTGGCAGCAGCGGCTCTGGTGACAATATTGACTCTGGGCCCCCATGGAGTCTCAGGGCATAAGGTCAAACATCAGGAAGGAGACCTTCAGCTGGCTACAACCTTCTGCCTTCCCTCAGCTAATGGGTGGCTTGGTAGCAACACTACTGATCTCATCCTCACCAACCTGCGTGCCACACATGTATCTCTCCATCACAGTTTTCGTAGGTGTGACCACCTTTGTTGAGGTGAAAACTCCCCCCCTCCTTAACATCGGGTGCCATGTTGGCACAGTGGTTAGCACCGCTGCTTCACAGCACTAGGGATCTGAGTTCGATTGGGTAACTGTCTGTGCGGAGTCTGCACATTCTCCCCATGTCTGCGTGCGTTTCCTCCAGGTGCTCCGGTTTCCTCCCACAGTGGGCAAGATGTGCTGGTTAGGTGCATTGGCTGTGCTAAATTTTCCCTCAGTGTATCCGAACAGGTTTCGGAATGTAGCAACTAGGGAATTTTCACAGTAACTTCATTGCAGTGTTAATGTAAGCCTACTTGTGACACTAATAAAGAAACTTAAACATTGAGGATACCATCTATTCTGTTGTGTGGCACTACCACTGTGCTAAATCGGATAGATTTCCAACGGATCTAGAAACTCAAAACTGGACATCCATAAAGCGCTGTGGGCCATCAGCAGTCGAAAATTGTTTTCAACCATAATCTGTAGCCTAATGGCATATCCCCCACTCTATGAAGCTGGGAGATCAACCCTGGTTCAAGGAAGAGTGGAGGAGGTCATGCTCGGAACAGTACCAGGGATATCTAAAAATGAGATGTCAACCTGGTGAAGCTACAACACAGGACGACTTGCATGTCAGGCAGTGAAAGCTGCATGCAATAGACAGAATTGTGTGATCCCACAACCAATTATCCGATTAAAGCTCTGTAGTCTTGCCATCTCCAGTCGTGAATGGTGGTGGATAATTAAACAATGAACCAGAAGAGAAAGCTCCACAAATGTCCCCGTCCTCAATTGTAGGAGAGCCTCACACATCTATGAAAAAGAGGAGGCTGAAGTATTTGCAGAGTGGATATCACCTTGGCCTCCTCCTATAAGTCCACAGCATCACAGATTGCAGTCTCCAGTCAATCTGATTACCTCTGTCTCTATGATATCAAGGCACTTGATACTTCAAAGGTTAAGAACCCTGACAACATTCTGATAATAGTGTTGAAGCCTTGTACTCCAGAAGTAGCCAGGATCCTAAGCCAAGCTGTTCCAACACAGCTACAACACCAAGTGAGTGCTGCAATATTGGAGGTACTATCTTTTGGATAAAACATTAAATTTAGCCCCCATTGCTGTCAAGAGATTTATTTAAAAAATACAAAGAGAACCAAGAACAGTACAGCACACCAACAGGCCCTTTGGCCCTCCAAGCCTGCGCCAATCACGTTTACCTGTCTAAACCAACTGCTTATATCCCTCTATTCCCCATTTGTTCATTTGCCTATCAAGGAAAGTCTTAAATGTGGCTAACGTAACTGCCTCAACCACCTTACTTGGCAGTATATTCCAGACCCCCGCCCCACACTGTGTAAAAAAAACATCCCCCCGCACATCTCCACTGAACCTTTCCTCTCTTACCTTGAACTTGTGCCTCCTTGTAATTGTCATTTCGGCCCTGGGAAAAAGCTTCCAACTGTTCACCTTATCTATGCACCTCCATAATTTTATAAACTTTCATCAGGTCACTCCTCAGCCTCCATCTTTCCAGGGAGAACAATCCCAGTTTATTCAATCTCTTCTCATAGCTAATACCTTCCATACAATACAACACCCTGGTAAACCTTTTCTGCACTCTCTGCAAAGCCTCCATGTTCTTCTGGTAGTGTGGTGACCAGAATTGGACACAGTATTCCAAATGTGGTCTAACCAACATTTTATACAACTGTAACATAATTTGCCAACTTTTATACTCGATGCCCCTCCGATGAAAGCAAGCATGCCATATGCTTTCTTCACCACCTTTTCCACCTGTGCTGCCACTTTTAAGGATCTGTGGACCTGTACTCCCAGATCTCTCTGTGTGTCTATGCTCCTGATTGTTCTGCCATTTATTTTGTAGCTCCCACCTGAATTGCATCTACCAAAATGCATCACCTCGCATTTGTCTGGATTAAATTCCATCTGCCATTTCTCCGCCCAATTTTCCAGTCTATCTATATCCTGCTGTATTCTCTCACAATCTTCATCACTATCCGGAACTCTGCCAATCTTAGTATCATCTGTAAACATGCTAATCAAACCAGCTACGTTTTCCTCCAAGTTATTTATATATATTACAAACAGCAGACGTCCCAGCACTTATCCCTGTGGAACACCACTAGTTACAGATCTCCATTCAGAAAAACACCTTCCACCGCTACCCTCTGTCTTCAATGGCCAAGCCAGTTCTGAATCCATCTAGCTAGTTCACCCCTGATCCCGTGAGATTTAATCTTTTGCACCAGCCTGCCATGAGGGATCTTGTCAAATGTCTTACTAAAGTCCATGTAGACAACATTCACAGCCTTTCCTTCATCAATCATGTTTGTCACCGCCTCAAAAAACTCAATTAAATTAGTGAGACATGACCTCTCATGGACAAAACCATGCCGTCTGTCACTAACAAGACCATTCAGTTCCAAATGTGTATAGATCGTATTCCCAAGAATCTCCAACAATTCTTGGGAATTCTTATTCCCAAGAATTCTCCTACAGTTTCACTATTACTGACATCAAGCTCACTGGCCTATAATTACCCGGGTTATACTTGCTACCCTTCTTAAATAACAGGACAACATTGGCTATCCTCCAATCCTCTGGTTCCTCACCAGTGGCCAACAAAGAAACAAACATTTCTGTTAGAGGCCCAGCAATTTCATCTATCGTCTCCCTCAGTAATCTGGGATAGATGCCATCTGACCCTGGAGATTTGTCTACCTTAATGCTTTCTAATTCACTAACACTTCCTCCCTTATAATGATGAAAAGAACACCAGAGTTATCCATGGTGTCCTGGTCAATATTTATCCATCAATCAACATCACAAAAACATATTGGCCTGCTCGAGCAGCGCAGCGGGCTGGGAGACATCAATGGGGGACCTGTAATGGGACTCAACACCGGCTGATCGCAAGTCTCCCATGCCCTTTTTTTCCCACATAATCAGCCCTATGCCGGAAATCGACACTGGGCCGATTACCACATGGAAATCGCTATTTCCATATGATTAGTGAGCCCAGGACTGTAGTCTTCAGGCACGCTAGTGTCTGCCCCTGCACCGGGAGAGGTTCCCATCAGTGAGTTTTACAACTGTTCCCCACAAATGGGGACCAGGCATGCTAACCCCGCTGGTGGAGACGGAGGCCATTGAGGACCCCTCCCAGGAGGTCGGGAGTGGTGGGGGGGGCGACTCTTGGGCAGTGCCAGCCTGGCACCCTCGCACATCATGCACCAGGCAGTGCCAAGGAGGCACTGGTCAGTGTCAAGGGGGCAGGGCCTACTGGGAGCCCAATCAGTGGTGGTGGGTGGGGGCGGGGAACCTGCTGCGTGCTCTGCAGTGGGATTGTTGGGGGAGGGAGGGGGAGGCGATCGGGGCTGGCTATGGAGTGGGGATAGACAGATCGGTGCATGCACAGTGGCCCTCTGTGCACTATGCTGTCGGCCTCTCCAGCGGAAGTCCTTGATTTCTTTCATTACTCACAGGTTGGAACACTTTGCTTGCTGGTTTTTGTGCATTGTTGTATTTTTGTTATGAACTATGTATTAATTCTTTAAATGTTTGCTATTGCCAGTCTACCTTTTAACATAGTTTCTCAAGGTACCAGATCCAATTTGCCCCTCATATGCCCATTTAATCTCTGATTGAACTATATCACTTTCAAACTTAATGTAAAATCCTATCATATTATGGTCCTAAAAGTTCCTTTACAGCAAGATGATATACTAACCCCTTTGCATTACACAGTGCTAGATCTAATTTAGCCCATTCCCTATTTGGATCCTCAGTGTAATGCTCCATCTTGCATACACTCCAGGAAGTCACACTCTACAACATTTGTACTAATTAAGTTTATCCAGTCTATACATAGATTGTAATCCCCTATGGTTACTCTATTTCCATTGTTATGTGCACCTCTAATTTCCTGATTCATACTGTGATTTACATTACCGCTGTTGTTTGATGGCCTGTAAATAACTCCTACCAATGTTTTCTGCCTTGCTGTTTCTTAGTTCCATCCAAACTGATTCTACTCCTTGATATTTAGAACTAAGGTCATCTCTCACTATGGTACTAATGCCCTCTTTAATTAACAAAGCTACCCCACCACCTTTTCCCACCTTTCTGTCCTTTCTGGATGCCACATATCCTTGGATATGTAGGCACCAGCTTTGGTTTCCTTGTAACCACATCTCTGAAATGGCTATCAGGTCATACATATGAATTTCTATCTGAGCTGATATTTCATCTGTTTTATTGTGAATGCTGTGGACATTTACAAAGTCTTTAATTCAGTTCTTTTACTATTTTTGTTAACTCTGGCGCTATCTGCTGGCACTATCTTAAGTTTGCAATCATTGTCCCTTCCTCCCATACTCTGATTATCATTACCTTTATTGCTACCTTGATCTATTGCCTTGTCATTTTACTTACGTTTTCTCAATCTTCTCTGGTTGAACAAGTTGGGCCGAAGGGCCTGTTTCCATGCTGTAAACCTCTATGACTCTATGACTCTTCTCCTACATGATCTCTTCCAACCTCTAATTAGGTTAAAGCCCTCTCTACTTTCCTAGCCATACAATTCACTAGAACACTGGCCCCGGCACAGTTCAAGTGTATACAGTGCCAAAGGTACAGCTCCCACTTTCCACAATACATGTGCCAGTGCCCCATGAACTGAAACCCATTTCTCCCACACCAATCTTTGAGCCACACATTCATCTCTCTGTAATCTTATTTACTTAGCTGTGGGTCAAATTGTATTTTTAAAAAGTGTAACTCTGTATCAATGTTTGTTAATGCAACACAAGAGTAACATCAGTCAAAAACAGGTTTAAGGTTAAAATTCTGGAGTTAGAAATGTTTCAATTATTTCAATGTTTCTCATTGTGATGAAGGATTTATTCCCTAAATACTGAGTTCTCTTTTCTGACTCACAGATACCGAAACAAATGCTGTTTTTTCCCCCTGGATTTTCTGTTCATATTTTATGTATTTATATCTATTCTTCCTGCATGCTTCTCTACAAGGGGTGAGTCTTGTTGCCACAATTTTCTTCGGCTAAGAAAGAATAGATTGGTCTGTCTGAATCAAGAATTTCTCCACAGTTACTATTAATACCAATGTGTGATCAAGGGGCAGTAACAAGATTTACTTGGCATGATAGCGGGTACAAATGATTGCATGTAAATAGTTGGACAGCAATGAATGTGACTATTTCTGTCAGCTGTGCCATTACTAACAAATTCTATTATTACATTTCCATTCTACAGGATGATAGTACTACAGGATGATAGCACTTTTAATTAAAAAAAATAATTTTCATATACATTTATTTATAAGTTTTATATGAAGCAAAGAGATAGCAGGGGCAATTTTCCGACCTCGCCGTGCCTGGCACAGATCATGTTGATCCCAGAAAATAGCTTGTGAGTCTAAAAATCGGTTTGCAATCTTCCGGTTCCTTTCTCATGGCATGAACTGGGTGCGAGGCCGATTCGCATATTTAAAGTAGTATTTAAATATGCATAGCCCATTCAACACCAAATTCTCCCAGCACCTGAGACCTTACAATCTTCGGGCACAGTCGGAGACTGGCAAGAATCACTACTGGTCTTCACTAGCAGAGACCAGGCATGATAGCCTTGCCAGCATGCTCGGTGGCCATTGAAGGCCCCACATGGTCGGGGTCATGGCTAAGCAGTGTCCACCTGGCAGTGCATACATGGCACCCTGGCAGTGTGTATCTGGCATCTTGCCAGAGGCAGTGCCAAGGGGGTGGGTCTTGAGTGGGGTTGGGGCCTGTGTGGGTGGAGCTATGATGGGGGGAGGGGGGGGGGGCGATGTGGGGGCGTCATGCAGGGTGGAGCTTGGAGAGGACATGTCGGGTTTATGAAGGGGGCATGTCAGGGGTCATGAAAGGGGCCCCATTGGGATGGACCCAATGCTGGCATTCCATGTCAGGGAGGGGGTGGGGCAACATGTCACCAATGAGGGGGGAGAGCGGTCCCGATGTCCATTGGGGGAAGGGGGCGTCTCCCAGTGCACTGAGAGATCGGGGCACACTTCGAAAACAGCGCCTGGTTGCTTTGCAACTGGCCTCACTGCCATATTTAGGCCTTGCCCCCCCCCCCCCCCCAGAACTGGCACGCAATTCACCACTCTCCCAAAAAATGACTCAGTGTGGGACAATTGCGGTCCGGACCAGATCGGCGCAGATCGCTCTGATTTTCTCACCATTATGACACTTAGTTTTTTTTGGAAAAATCACAGCCAGTGGTTCTTTTTTCATTCCTGATCAAGGTGCAACAGATAATAATTATTAAATTGTAACATTTTTTGGAAAACTAGCTTTAAGTACACTTCAATATTTTAGATCAACATAGGCAAAATTAAATAAAAGTTCAAGTGCAGGTGACAGCTAGTTCTGGTTTTGGTGCACAAGAGATGATGGTGAGTGCTGCTATCATGTTTCAGTGCAAGTCTGCTGTACTATGAAAGGATTTTACAGTTATTAAGACTAATAATCTCAGTCTTTGTCCTCATTAGATTACAGCAATTGAGTAATGCCCATGTTGATAATATACAAGGAGCTAATGCTGCAATTTAGTTTTTAATTGTCCTATTAAGGACAATTGTCATCTTTGAAGTTTGGAGGAAGAAGCGACTCAACTGAATTGATTTTTAACATAAATACATTTTCATAATGCAATGGTGCCATTCAAATAAAAATGTATCAAGTTGTTGGCAAAACACTCTTTGATATGTCATGTATAGCAACTGAATTTCAAATTTCAAGAATTTTTATGCACATATAGATTCCTACATTTGATGGAAACTGTTCTCAGAATTTAAATATAGCAAGTTTGGATTAAAAACCAAAACTAGTGCAAGCTGCCTCTGAGTTTGATGGTTATTCAAGCAAAAGCTAAAAGCCTGTCAGACAACTTAGAAAATGAGTAAGGAGAAAGTTGCAATCATAGTCGTGGATAGTTTTGAGGGTTTCTCGAAACGCCCTATCTGCATAATATTAAAGTGGCCAGTGAAGTGGTTCGTGATGGAACTGAAACAGCTGAATAATTCCCTATTTGAAGCGAACCATTGAAGACAGGGATTATTCACTGAAACAAGTCTTCCATATTGATGAGGTGGGCTTCATTGGAAGCATATGTCTCACAGAGAATGTACATTTCCAAAGAGAAGACAACATCAGGATTTCAACATGCCAAAGATCATAGAAATCATAGAAACCCTACAGTACAGAAAGAGGCCATTCGGCCCATCGAGTCTGCACCGACCACAAACCCACCCAGGCCCTACCCCCATATCCCTCCATATTTTACCCACTAATCCCTCTAACCGACGCATCTCAGGACACTAAGGGGCAATTTTTAGCATGGCCAATCAACCTAACCCGCACATCTTTGGACTGTGGGAGGAAACCGGAGCACCCGGAGGAAACCCATGCAGACACGAGGAGAATGTGCAAACTCCACACAGACAGTGACCCAAGCCGGGAATCGAACCCAGGTCCCTGGAGCTGTGAAGCAGCAGTGCTAACCACTGTGCTACCGTGCCGCCCCTTAATTTTTCATGCAGGTTTATGAAGGGGGCATGTCAGGGATCATGAAAGGGGACCCATTGGGATGGACCCAATGCTGGCAATCCATGTCAGGGAGGGGGTGGGGCAACATGTCACCAATGAGGGGGGAGAGCGGTCTCGATGTCCATTGTGGGAAGGGGGCGTCTCCCAGTGCACTGAGAGATCGGGGCACACTTCGAAAACATTCTGGGATCACCTTGACTGTTCGCTGGATGGGAACACCAAAGCAGATTTCAAGTTCAGGGTCTTAGTGATATACCAGTCCGTGCTTTTCAGGATTAGACAATGGAACGTCCATATGTTATTTGGCATTCCAGAAAGCCTGAATGATGGATTGTTTCTCTCTGTATGCCATCCCATATATATTGCACCTGTGAAAATATTGCCTCGAAGATATTGCTCCCCTTAGATAATATGGCAGGTTATCTTATCAGCATAATGGGCGGGATTTTACAGACTTTCTCGCTGGCGGGATCTTCCGGTCCTGCCGAAGGCAACTCCCCACTCCCCCTTGGCAGGTTCCCTGGCGGCGGGGCGAGCAAGCCGCTCAAAACGTTGTGGACCTTGTTAGGACTGGAAGATTCTGTGAGCGGCCATTGGCAAGCTGCCTCCACTGCCAGAAAACACTTTGAAAATGTAAGGCAATGACTTGTCCAAATGTGAAAGTGATTTTCCCAACATGACTTCATTGTTGCAGCCATAGATCAAGGAAGAATAGAAACATTCGAAACCTACTATCAAAGCCACTCCTTCTCCAAAAGCAAACTCATCAATGCAACAGATGGTGAGAAAGCACCATCAGTCAGGGATTTTTATGCTGCTAACATCCTCAAGGGTATCAACAAAATCGTTGATTCATGGGATGAAGTTATATCGTTGTATTAGACCACAATGTAGCAAAAATGGATGGCCCGAATGTGCAGTGACCATGGAAAATCTCAGGACACTGGTGTCTATGTTCACTCAGAAAGCGTATGGGAAAATAAGCCTTTCACTACAACAACCGGAAAATTCTGTTTTCCAACCAGCTCGCGCAGCAAAACACCTCTTTTTGTCAATTAAAATTAATGTGAATCTATTCTCCAAAACTTGCGAGCCTCCTCTTGATAAAGGCAGATTCAGACAATGAAGAACAGGATCTTAACCTGAGACTAAGGTCATGGTTCACTGGGCAGCTTTGATCTCCACACTCCTACATATGTTTCTGAGACTGGGACAACCGACAGCAAGCAACTGGAAACATCACCGGTTGTGTTTTTGAAAGATCCTCCAAATCTAGTCGCAAGAAAAGTAGCCCAACAGCAAGATCCTCCAAACTAACATGTTCAGCGTTGAGTCATTAATCATTCAATGCCACCGACACAGAAATGCTTTAGGGATGTACTCAAAGCATCCCTGAAGAGGTCAAACATTTCTACTGATCCACGGTGAACAAACAAAATGAAGAAGGTTCATTCGGGAATGTAGTGAACACTTTGAGAGACCTTGTCAGGAGCATGCAGAGGTGAAGTCAAGGCAAGAGAGAGAGAGTGCACAAACTTGTCTGAAATAAAGAAATCTTCTCTGATAGTTGTCAATGTGAATTGTCAATTTAATCAAATGCTTTCTGGTGAACAAGCTATATAATATCCACTGGATTACCATTATCTACTGATTGGGAAGTTTCTTCAAAAAAACTCATTCAGGCTGGCCATCCATTTTCCAAAGTCATGCTGTGTTTCTTTGCTAATCTGCTGCACGATATCATATTCTCCCATACTGACCTATTGTTGTATATGCAATGTCCCCTTCTACACTGACATGAACTCTATTAAAGAAAATCATAAAGACAAAGAGAGGAATTGTAACAAATGCTAAATTCTCTAGCTCTTGCACAACACAATCTTAGGGCTATGGAACCTGTATACAGTCATATTTTCATGCAGCTTTAGTTTTTCTGATTCTATTCAAGTATCACTCACAACATTAACCCTAGCGCAGCTACAAGCAGCAGGAGAGAGTCAGAGGGGTTAAAAAATTAAATGCAGTAAATATGTCACCAACATGCTATGAACATGCTCGCCACTTTATTCACATTGGTAAATGTTGAGATGTTCTTGACTCCCACCATAGAGAGATGAACAATTGGTTAACAAATTTAAACCAGGTTCCCATTTGGGAGCCTGATTTAGAATTAGATATTGCGATACAGGTTTTCCAAGACCAGGAGACAAGAGTTCTTGGTTCTAGAAGGCCTTTCTCTACACTTCTTATGAGCCATGAAGACTGGCAGTGCTCTCCTCCCTTCAAGAAAGCCTTGATTTCTCCAAGACCTGATTATTGCCATCTTGATTGCTGACCTCTTTTTTTCCTCCACTTCTGACTGTGACCTCTTTCTCACCACCCCACCTCACTCCCAAATCACCCCTGATCGCAGCTTATCTCCTTCCTTCAAAGTGCAGTGCTTCCCACTGCCCTTCAAGTTGCAGGGGACTGTTTCTCAGGGTCTTGGCTGTGATCACCTGTCACTCCTGTTCTCCCTTGGCTACCAGTCAGGCTGTCTGTTTGGCCAGCTGCTGAATGGCAACCAAAGCTAAAAAAAATAATTAAGTTCTGCCATTATGGTCATCAGGAAATCTGCAACACCAACAATTCCTGGTGATTCAGCCTATTTTTGGTGATGTCCTCCTTGCCTCCCCATGAATATCAGAGCCAACATTTTTCATCCCACAGCACAAACTCACATAAAATATTACAAAAGCGGAATATTTTTTGGTTAATTTTGTGTTATAAATTTTATTGCTAATTACTTTGGCAATGATTACCTTACTGCTCCACCAGCACATTAGAATTATAGCTTTACATTTGTGCCATGAGTGAACCAGTTGGAAAGCTGCCCAGTTGGAAGAGCACAAAACTAGGAATTTCACTGTATCTACAAGGCCAGCCGAAAGCACGTGTTTTTTCTAAAACAAATGTGAAAATATTGAACTTTTGTCTGAAGAGAAACGGAAATCTAATTTAAGATGGAGATTTAATATTAATGAACCAAAGCTCGTGGTAGAGCATTGTCTTTGCTTTGAGAAAGTGTTGAGCTCCTGTTTACATATTTGTACAAATGGAACCATTTTGTCCAAAGTAGAAAGAAGGATATTGCTTTTTCTGACTGCCAATTCAATATAAATTGTCACATCGGTGACAGAGGATGAGCTTCTGATTTTGATTTCTCACAAAGTCGGCTCTGGATTTGTTTTTTGCTGGAATATGAAGGACAGGACAAGCCAGTTTGGGTTTGAATTTTAGGTATGCATCATTGACTCATGAAGCAGTATTTTTTTTTAAGAAGTAGATTTTACCAAAACCTACCATACAACGTGGTTACAGGTCACACTATTGGCAAATATATTATTCTCTATTTATTCACTTATTATAAGAAACCTCTAAACTATTGTTGACTTTCCTCCACAAACAATACTGTGAGAAACAGATGAACTGTTTTTTTGATTCATTTGCTGTTTGAAATACCTTCCTGTGCACAAAGTACATTCAAACTCCACTACCTGCTGTGGCAGGATTCAAACCCAGGTTCCCAGAACATTAGCTGAATTTCTGGACTAATAATGTTGCGATAATACCACTAGGCCATTGCTTCCCCTATGTGTATGGATATGGCATGTAGGAGAAAAGATCTTCTGGATTGTCATGCATCATAATCCAAATTGCAGGAAAGGATTCTCTATTGCACTCGTTTAATCTTTTCTTTCCCACAAAAACTGCCCTCTCAACTCACTTGAGTGAGATCATTCATTTGGCTCTAATCCATTCAGTCTCTTCAAAAAGTCATAACATATCAAATGACAAAATAATACATATTCATGTAATAAATTGTTCTACCATTAACCACACACTAGTTTTCATTGTTGTTCTGAAAGGTCATTTTCTTTGTTGTTGAGTAATTTAGATATTGCTTAATGTGCATGATGACCATGCCCACAGAGCTCACTTCCCATTGAGTGATCATGTCTTTTGTTTAAAGGTAATCAATCCTTACAAAATGGATGCATTTCCTTTTTTGTAATAACTGAAATAAGATACTGAAATAACTCCTCAGAGGCAAACTTATATTTATCTACATAACCAGTAACAGTCCGACATTCCTTGTACAGAGTATAAACCCAGAGTGCCAGTAACTCTGACACTCCACATTATATACATGAGCAGGGTTCCTTGATAGACCAACTCATTACTATCTTAATCAGGGAGTTCATATTCTAACAGGTCCACCTTGTAGGCCTCGTTAAAGTAATTACAGATAATAAACCATTGGATAACTATTAGTGATGGAGTCTGACTGCTGCTGATACTTGCTTGGTAGGTTGTCTCAGCATTGAAAAGTGCAAAAACTCACCAGGAATTGGAATTGATTCTGACATTTAAAAAAATTAAATCCAGGAAATCTGAAATAAGAATAAAAATGAAAATTAAGGACAAAATGTATAGTGGACTCACAAATGAAATTTAAGCAGAAATAGTTTGGGCAGGATTCTCCGTTTTCGTCCTTGGCAGGACCTGTTACAAGCCAGAATGGAAAATTTGGCATTCCAGCCAAAACTCCATTAACTTTCAGTGGCACCTGAAAATCCCAGCCATGATCGAGGACAGAGGATTTTGGCCATTGAGTGTGTTGTTTGAACAGATCTGGTCTGAATCCCTTTTATATAACAAAGAAACAAAGAAAAGGGTAGAAATTAGAGTTGAGACATAGTTAATGCTTTCACACACAGACAATATCTGATGAAGTCCGACCTTCAACATTGATCCACCTTGCTCTTTCAGATGACAAATGCATTTCTTATGTTTTCTGTTTTTATTCAGACATATCATTCATATTCCATTCAGATGCAGTCAGATTCTCTGCATTGTTCCAAACATTCAATACTTGTATCCCATAGGAAAACAAAGTAATTTATAAAACTGCATAATTTTGGGACTGTGGCATCCTGTGTTGAAAATGATGCCTTCCAATTGCTTAATGTTTTGGAGAATTGCTTTGCTAATTCTTTATAGATCTATTACATGTTAACATTAAGATGAGACTTCAACCAAAGAACTTCAGTATTTAGTGTTGTGTGAGTAGTTAATAATTCATGATACTGCAAAGTAATTCCATGAAAATATTTCACAATCCTAGCTTCTGTCTGATTAAGCTTTGACAACTCTAAATCAGTGTAAAGGCTCACACACATTTAGAGGCCTCTTCAAATTATTTTTTCCCCCTTAATAACCTGAACTCATAATTAAAATTAATAGAGCACAGTTCTTACATAAGTGAATTATAGAAATGTGTGAACAAAATACACTTTTTTTTCTCCATTATGATGGCTTGTCTTTGCAAAGCCTTGGGCGTTGTAGCTCAGGTTAACATCAATTATATCTGCTCGACTGACAGCAGGGTCACCGCTAATGGGGAGGGATGAATACCAGATATTCTTACGTTTCTGACATATAGCATGCCAGGCAGTCCCTCAGCTCTGTGATCATTGAATTCTGAAATTATTATGTTAGTTTGGCTCAGTGATAATGCACTTTGCTTTGAGTCAGAAGGTTGTGGATTTAAGGCTTGCTACATAAGCAACATGTAAGGGGTGTCATCCTTCAAGTGAGATGTTAAAGTAAAATTTTATATAATTGGATGCTAAGCATGGAGTTTTTCTGGTGTTCTCGTTCCTTATCTAATATAACCGAAACAATATCATCGATTACTCATTTCATTGCTCTTTGCAGGACATTAATGTGTGCAATATTACAATGAACTTTCATGAGGTTAACTTTTCCCTAAATCTTACCTGACTTGATGAGTGTTTCTAGCCCTTTCTGGTTTTATTTCAGATTTCTAGCATCAACAGTATTTTGTGCCTTCTTTTCCATGTTGAAATGTTTGTTTATAAAACACCAGAAATTAAGCTGACAGCAAAAGGTTCAATAAAATGTAAGTTGTCAATGGCAAACAGCTGTTAGGTGGCATGCCATTTAAAAGAACACAGTTCAAGTTAGAAACCTGGCAGATAAATTGATCCATTTTCTGATCACGATTAGCAGTCTGTGTCAGCTTATGTGTGTGTCAGTTTGGCTCAATTGATAATATTTTTGCCTGAGTCAGAAGTTGATCTGCTGAAAGGGCTGGTTAAGAATGTATGGGATGATGCTCATGTGGAGCGATTATGTCCATAGTTAGGCCAGTTGGGCTAAATGCCTCATTCTTCTGCTGTGGACTCTTAAGGGCAGACTTTGGGCTGGCCCATCACAGTGGGAAATATGGCAGCCAAGGACACTAAATCCACAGGAGGCCATGCGTGAGTTTGCCAGCGGCGGGATGGTGTTGATGCAGGAAGGTCTCCCAGTCACTTGTTAATGAGCCCTGTTAATAAACCTGTTAAAGCCATTTAAATTTGAATTCAATGTTGTACATTCCAAATTACATGAAAACCCCAAGGGTCTCCCATGGCCGCTGGAACCCACCCAGTTAAATCTGGTGGCATATAAAGGGGCTGGTGTCACTTTGAATCTGACCTACAGAAACGGAACCTATCATTAACTTGTTATATTCAGCCTGAATAATTTAGCAATCCCAGAATGAGGTATGTGGGGGTGTCACAGAAAGCTGACTTTTTGACCTTAGATTGGCCGCGCTCACTGCAGGAGCAGAAATCCACTTCCTTAAGGGCCAGTGCAAATGTGTGGCCTCTCTTTGCAGGGACATGCAATGGTATAAATTCATCCTGTAGTGCTAAGTACACACCAGGTGTAAGTTTCCATTTTTGAGATGAAATGCAGTGGCACGTGGGTTTTGTTGTGCATACCCTGCTTTTTGGAATGGCAGGAACTTGCACCCAATTTTGCATTTGTAAGTCCATTAGTTATGCACAGGTGAGAACCTCTCTGAATCACCTGGTGGGTCAGGAGCTGCTTCATCTGCCCTGCCGTTAACTGATGGGGTCGAAGGTTCATGTGCCAGATTTAAATGCCACCCAAACACAAACATCTCACTCTCTCCAGCACACCTATTTCCTGGAGGTCATTAGAGATGCCTGCGAACAAGACTAAGAAGGCAGCGCACCCAGCTTTACCCACCAAGCCCTCGAGTGCATAGTGATGTGCTTTATTCCAGGGATAGCTCCAGAAAGCATACTAGCCTCACCTCTCCATCCTGGAAAAACAACGCAAAGGAGGTCGGTTAAACAGGACGAATGACCACATCTGCTCCCACTAGGGTAAGTCATCCTTCAGCTCCCTCCAATATCAAACATTCCTCCCACACAGCCTCAGACCCCCCTCCCATTCAGATTTGCTTCCACTTTCAAATTAAAACTGCACGAAAGCTCCAGTGGAGCAAGATGGTAGTTCTGCACTATTTCAAAATGGGCTTCGACCTTAAGACGTAGGAGCAGAAGTAGGCCATTCGGCCCATCAAGTCAGCTCTGTCATGCAATGAGATCATGACTGATCTGATATCCTCAACTCCACTTTCCCACCTTATCCTCATAACTCTTGATTCCCCTACTGATTAAAAATCTGACTATCACAGCTTTGAACATACTTAATGACCCAGCCTCTATAGCCCTCTGTGGTAAAGAATTCCATAGATTCACTACCCTGTGAGAGAAGAAATTCATCCTCATCTCTGTCTTAAATGAATGATCCCTTGCTCTGCAAATATGCTCTCTGGTCTGAGACTCTTCAACAAGGGGAAACCACATTTCAGCATCTACCCGATCAAGCCCCTTGAGAAACCTATCTGTCTCAATAAAGTTGCCTTTCATTTTCCTAAACTCCAATGAGTACAGGTCCAACCCACTTAACCTCTCCACATAATAAAATCTCTCTGTACCCAAGATCCACCTCGTGAACCTTCTCTAGACTGCCTCCAATGCCAGCATATCCTTCCTTAGACCAAGGGGACCAAAACTGTTAACAGTATTCCAGGTGTGCCTTGTATTGTTTTAGCAAAACTCCCCTATTTTTATACTTTATTCCCTTTGAAATAAAGGCTAAGATTCCATTTGCCTTCCCAATTATCTGCTGAACTTGCATGCTAGCTTTTTGTAATTTATGCACAAGGACCATCAAATCCATTGTGTTGCAGCTTTCTGCAGTCTTCCTCCATTTAAATAATAATCAGTGCCATGAGAGCGCTCTTGAGTTGTCCAGATGCCACTCCTCAGTCCACTCAGTATGGGGTGGCACCTCCCTGCTTTTCGTGATGTGCTCTCAGAAGCATGTCTCGCTGGTCCACTGCAACATTGTTGTCACAATGCTAGTGATGGTCTGCAGGTTTCTGCTAACATTAGGTTTCCACAGAGTGGTCTCCTGGCTCAACTTCTCCCCAGAAGAAACAATGTGTTTGCATACCAGAAACATGGCAGTGGTCATGGCCCGGGTGGACTCCACCATTTCCCAAACATGTCTGCTCAGTGACTCAGGCAGCACTGCCAGATTCTCCCCCGTTTGCCTGGGCAACTCCAGCAGCCTGAAAGTGGGCCTCATCAAAGGCCTTTCATTTGCCAAAGGCTCATTTAGGGCCTAACTTCCAGCAGACCTCCAAATGTCAGTGGCCTTACTTGTCACTGCAATGCATAGCTATGACACGCTCACCAGGTTGTGACCCAAGGCCAGCTCACTATTGTCTCACCAGCAAGTAAGGTTGTCTACATTGGTGCTGGGTGCAGGGTACAGATGTTACTCTGTGACTTCAGAGACATTGGGACTGTCATCCTCAGAGGAGATATCTGAGGTGATGCATAGATGAATTGTTCCAGTCTCTGTAACAGTCAAAGCAACAAAGGAAGGAGAAACACAATTACTTGAATGATTATTCAGTCTACTGCCACCTATTGATGCAGTAGACTTCCATTGTCTTCAGAGATGGGGGATAAATGCAAATCCTCCTCACTCTCCACACCTGCCACAGCAAATTCAACATCGAGATGGAGTGTCTGCCCTGCTCCCTTACCAGTTCTAGTGCTTCCAGGTCAGCATCAGTTAGCTGTCTGATGTTTAGGCCCTCTTGTTCTGCAAGCATAAGGGGCAAGCTAGTGAGGCTTCTGGTGATGCTGAGGAGAACCCCATGCTGCCGGACTTCTCCCCATGAGATATGATGATGCCCATCTATCATTCTAAAGCTCACATTCTCAAGAAATATGGAGACAAAGACACAGATTCCTATGTGACACACACAGGCAGCTAATGTGATTAGAGAAGCTGGTGAGGGGCCACAATATAAACCTCAGCACCAGGGCAAGGCTATGATAATTGAGTGACCCTTCTGTTACTGCCATCTTTAATCCACGTTTTGCCAGTCTGTCACTCAAACTCACCTTTGTGGGTCATTCATCCTGCTCCTGCAAAGGACCCAGTCTCTTGAATGCACTTCACTACTGCTCACCTCTGCAGTGACATTTATCTGACCTCCTTGGTCATCCAAGAGGGCTTCATGCAGCTATCACCAGGATACAAGTTATGTCTGCGCTCGCAGATAATCTGGAAGAGGTCACACAGTGAGCCGTGGGGCAAATCACTGGCTGGGCTGTGACATTTCTGACCTATTCAGTTGTCCGTTTAGTGCCACAGAATAAAACTGTGTGACGGCACTGGACTCTTCTCCATGGACCTTGGAAGGCCTCTTGGAGAAACAGAATTTTTTTTGCCAGAGTTTTAAACTACACAGTTTCAGATATAGGGCTGACTGCCCTTTAAATAAGGCGCCTGCTCCTGCATGGCCAACAGGTGATGAGGGCTTCTCGATGTCAGGGCTGCCCCCTATCAAATTATCTGGCATCAAGCCAACATCACTCGCACTAACTGACCATATTATCGGGTTTATCAGGCTGCCAGGAACCTGCAGCAGATTGAGGAGAGGTAGTGGCATAAGAGTATTATCACAGGACAACTAATCCAGAAGACTCGGGTAATGCTCTGGGGATCTGGGTTCGAATCCCACCGTGGCGTGTGGCGATATTGAATTCAATAAAAATCTGTAATTAAATGTCTAATATTCGATTGTCGTAATAACCCATCTGGTTCATTAATGTGCTTTAGGGAAGAAAATCTGTCATCCTTACCTGGCCTGGCTGACATATGATTCCAGACCCACAGCAATGTGGTTGACTCTTAATTGCCCTCATGGATGGGCAATAAATGCTGGCCCAGCCAGCAATGCCCACATCCCATGAACGAACAAAGATCACCGACGACTTGTGGTCCTGCTGGAGGGAATATTAAATCCACCTTTATGTAATTCTTTTGTTGGTTCAAGCACATTATTCCAGCCTTATATAATCATTTTGTTACATCAAGTACATTCTGGGATTTGATGGAAGGTGACATGTTACTGAGAGATAACTGCATTGTTGAAAATGCCATCTTACAAATGAGGCCATTCCCCTTTTGACAATATGTATTTTGTACCTGGTATATTATTTTTGTTCTACTGTTTCATTACAGTAGCTTTTGGAGTTAAAACCTGATTTAGTGTCTGTTGTGTGAGCCAGAATGGCATTACCCTCCTAATGTCTTAATTGCACTGTTGCGTATGTACACGCTTTGATCTTACAGTTGCTGGAAAACATAATTGCCTACAAGATGAGAGAACATCTTACAGTTTATCCAGAGTACCAAGACCAATTTATTTTCATCCTAGGATAGAAATTCAATTTAAATTTGCTGGTTCAGCAGGACATTCAACAGCCTTTTGAAATTGATAAAGATGCATATTTGATTCCTGATTTATCTTCAAAGGAGTAAGAAATGGTATCCTTGAAAGTCTTGTTCTAATTTATCACCTTTTCTGAGGTCATCTGAACCTCAAGCTGCTGTCACAGGAGCACATCTCAGGCCTAATTTTATTTTGTGTTTTTTTTATTTTTGAGAAGGAGTAGTATTTTTATTGTATTATTTTATTGTTTTTTTATTGTAAATTTAGCTATGCTAGTGCTCATGCACAGAAGTGCTTTGCTGAAATACAGTAATGTAATTTTATGCTACTGTGACAATGACAGTTGAGTTTAATTTCTACAGATCTGATCTCACTGTAGCAGGTTCACAGCAACAATGAATACAGTTCTGCATTTGCAAATAGCCATTAGGAGCAGGAGTAGGCCACCCAGCCCTTCAAGCCCGCTTCGTCATTCAACAAGATCATGGCTGATCTGATTGTAATCTCAACCCCACATTCCGGCCACCCCCTGATAACCTTTCACCCCCTTGTTAATCAAGAATCTATCAAGCTCAGCCTTAAAACATATTCAAAGATTCTGCTTCCACCACCTTTTGAGGAAGAGAGTTGCAAAGGCTCTCAACTCTCTGAGAGAAAAAATTCTCCTAATCTCTGTCTTAAATGAGCAACCTCTTGTCTAGATCCACCCTGTCAAGACCCCACAGGGTCTTAAAGGTTTCGATCAAGTCGCCTCTTACTCTTCTAAACTCCTGTATTTATGACCTGATCTGAATGCTTCTATCCCAAAAAGAAAAAATATTTCATGTTCAGTCAGATGGTAGTTCTTATTCAAATCTGTAATGCCATCTGTGTACAATCAGGTTGAAAACACCTGACAACTGTTTAAATGTGAGACTTACGGAAAATGCTTTGCTACTTCTTCGCAAGTATTATAAATATAATCACAACCGAATTCAGTTGCGAAGAAAAGAGCCATCTTGGTTTTATTTATAGAAAATTATTTTTATCATTTATCAACACGTCAACTTTTTGCAATGCTGGCTATTTCACAGCTTGTCCCATGCCCAGCATGAATTCACTTTTACATTCTGAATGTTAGTATGGAGACAATTGATAAAAGAAAGAAATGAAAGAGTTGAGCATGTTGGAATGAAAAAAAGAGATTTTACAATTTGCTCTTGAGATTGTATGTTGAATGATGTGACAGAGGGGAGGGATTTATTGCGAGTGGTGATGGAAGGGTGAAAGTGTTAGGGTGGGATTCTCCCCAAAAAATTCTATGCCGAATTCGCGTAAAAACTGGAGTAAATCCCGTTGTTTTTTTCAGCGGGATTTTCAAAATTAATATCCCACACTCTGTGCATCATAGAGAGCCCGAGCATGAATCACATAAAAAATCAGTGAGCGGGGCCTATTCCCACTGGAGAGGCCGGCAGCATAGCACTGATCAGGCTACTGTGCATCGCTGGCCTCTCACCAACCCCAACCCCCGCTGGCAGGCCAACCCCCCCACACTGATGACCAGCCTTGATCACTGGCCTCTCTCCCTCTGTCACTGATCCCAAGTGCAGAGTGGCAGCGGGTCCCCCCATCCCCACTGATCTCCCCCCCCCACCTCCTGAGGACCCACCCCCATTAGGGCCCGCTCACCTCTGCCCCCACCCCACTGGCACTGCCTGATGCCTGGTGGGCAGTGCCAATGTGCCCCCTGGACATTGCCACTTTGCCTCTTGGGCAGTGCCAGGAGGCCTAGGTTGGCAATGCCAGGCTGGCAATGCCCAGGGACACTCCCTTTAACCCTGACCTCCTTGGGGGACTTCCACGGCCCCACCTTCACTCCAGTGGGGTCGGACCACCAGCTCCTCGCTAGTGGGGAGCTGCTGTAAACCCCGCTGGAGTGAAACACTGCTGTTTGGAGAGGGGGGGGCGTGGGGGGAGAGAGACGCTAGTGGGCCCGGTAATGAGATGTGAATCACAATTTAAATAATTTATTTGCCTCCGCACTGATTTCTGGCGCAGAGCTGACGATGCTAGAAGTCCGGTGGCCAGAGACACGTGGAGGCAGTGGCGCCCAGTGGGAAGCCCGCTAAACTGCCTCCTCTTAAATCTCCCAGCTGGGAGAATCGCCCCCTTATTGAGAGGTATGGAGAGGCAAAGACCAGTATTGATTCTTAATTTTCTTGAGAGATAATTTACCATTTCCTGTCCTGAAACTAGATCCAGGGAGTGATGTTGCTGGCGCCAATCCCTTCAGGCAGCTGTATATGGTATCCTGTCCTGGCAAAAGTCCTACAGGTGTTGGGGAACTGAACCTCACTCCTTATTCTGATAGCATCGAGAGAGGCATTCCTCTGACTCATTACAACAACAAGTCATGCTTATGTGTTTTATATAATAAAATTTCCCAAGGCATTTTGTGTCCATTATAAGACAAAATTTGACAGCAAGCCACATGAGGATATATAGGCCAGATGATCAAATCATAATCACAGTGGTATGTTTTAAGCAGTGTCTTAAAGAAGAAAAGTGATTTGGAGAGGATAGCGTTAAGGGCCCAAGCAGCCGAAGGCAAGGCCATCAACAGTGAAATGATTAAGATAAGGGATCGTCAAGGCCAGAATTAGAGGAGCGCAGATATGGAGTCCCTACAGTGCAGAAGGAGGCCATTCAGCCCATCGAGCCTGCACCAACTCTCTGACAGAACATCTTACTCAGGCCCTGTAACCCAACATAAATACCCTGTTAAACTGCCTAACCTACACAACTTTGGACACTAAGGGGCAATTGTGCATTGTCAGTCCACCTAACCTGCACAACTTTGGATTGTGGGAGGAATGATGTGGAGATGCCAGCATTGGACTGGGGTAAACACAGTAAGAAGTTTAACAACACCAGGCTAAAGTCCAACAGGTTTATTTGGTAGCAAAAGCCACAAGCTTTCGGAGCTTTAAGCCCCTTCTTCAGGTGAAGAAGGAGCAAGACTCCAAAAGCTTGTGCTGCCAAATAAACTTGATGGACTTTGACCCGGTATTGTGAGACTTCCTACTGTGCTTACCGCAGTCCAATGCCGGCATCTCCAGATCATTTATATACACGCAGTATACCCCCGATTTATACTTCATTACTTTCTCCCTCACTCTAACTCCACCTATTAGCTTACTAATCTCTATTCTCACGCTATCTGTCTCTCCCAGCATTTTATGCGCCATGGTATTACTGTCTGATGTTATCTCCTGGTTCCAACATCCCTGCCAAGTTAGTTTAAAGCATCTGAACAGCACTAGCTTCACAAAGAACTTAGTCCAGCTCAATTGGGTACCTGACGTGGAGATGCCGGCGTTGGACTGGGGTAAACATAGTAAGGAGTCTCACAACATCAGGTTAAAGTCCAACAGGTTTATTTGGTAGCAAACGCCACTAGCTTTCGGAGCGCTGCTCCTTCGTCAGGTGAGTGGGAGATCTGCTAGCAAACAGGGCATATAAAGACACAAACTCAAGTTACAGAATAATGAATAATGATTGGAATGAGAGTCTTTACAGCTAATCAAGTCTTAAAGGTACAGACAATGTGAGTGGAGAGAGCATTAAGCACAAGTTAAAGAGATGTGTATTGTCTCCAGACAGGACAGCCAGTGAGATTTTGCAAGTCCAGGCAAGTTGTGGGGGTTACAGATAGTGTGACATGAACCCAAGATCCCGGTTGAGGCCATCCTCATGTGTGTGGAACCTGGCTATCAGTCTCTGCTCAGCGACTCTGCGCTGTCGTGTGTCATGAAGGCCGCCTTGGAGAACGCTTACCCGAATATCAGAGGCCAAATGCCCGTGACCGTTGAAGTGCTCCCCAACAGGAAGAGAACATTCTTGCCTGGTGATTGTCGAGCGGTGTTTATTCATCCGTTGTCGTCGCGTCTGCATGGTTTCCCCAATGTACCATGCCTCGGGACATCCTTTCTTGCAGCGTATCAGGTAGACAACGTTGGCCGATTTGCAAGAGTATGTACCGTGTACCTGGTGGATGGTGTTCTCACGTGAGATGATGGCATCCGTGTCGATGATCTGGCACGTCTTGCAGGGGTTGCTGTGGCAGGATTGTGTGGTGTCATGGTCACTGTTCTCCTGAAGGCTGGGTAGTTTGCTGCGGACAATGGTCTGTTTGAGGTTGTGCGGTTGTTTGAAGGCAAGAAATGGGCGTGTGGGGATGGCCTTGGTGAGATGTTCGTCTTCATCAATGGCATGTTGAAGGCCCCGGACGAGATGTCGTAGCTTCTCCATTCCGGGAAAGTACTCGACGACGAAGGATACTCTGTCCACCGTGTCCCGTGTTTGTCTTCTGAGGAGGTCGGTGCGGTTTTTCACTGCAACCGCTGCAAGACATGTCGGATCATCGACACGGATGCCATCATCTCACGTGAGAACACCATCCACCAGGTACACGGTACATACTCTTGCAACTCGGCCAACGTTGTCTACCTGATAGGCTGCAGGAAAGGATGTCCCAAGGCATGGTACATTGGGGAAACCATGCAGATGCAGACACTACGACAACGGATGAATGCACACCGCTCGACAATCACCAGGCAAGACTGTTCTCTTCCTGTTGGGGAGCACTTCAGCGGTCACGGGCATTCGGCCTCTGATATTCGGGTAAGCGTTCTCCGAGGCGGCCTTCACGACACATGACAGTGCAGAGTCACTGAGCAGAGACTGATAGTCAGGTTCCGCACACATGAGGATGGCCTCAACCGGGATCTTGGGTTCATGTCACACTATCTGTAACCCCCACAACTTGCCTGGACTTGCAAAGTCTCACTGGCTGTCCTGTCTGGAGACAATACACATCTCTTTAACTTGTGCTTAATGCTCTCTCCACTCACATTGTCTGTACCTTTAAGACTTGATTAGCTGTAAAGACTCGCATTCCAATCATTATTCATTCTTCTATAACTTGAGTTTGTGTCTTTATATGCCCTGTTTGCTGTTTGTTAGCAGATCTCCCACTCACCTGACGAAGGAGCAGCGCTCCGAAAGCTAGTGACGTTTGCTATCAAATAACCCTGTTGGACTTTAACCTGGTGTTGTTAGACTCCTTACCCAATGGGTACCTGACAGTATTATGGGCATTCCTTGACAAAATGTACTGCAGCAGCCTAAACAGAAGGCTCACCAAAACTTTTGCAAGGAAAACAATGAGATGAGTGATAAATGTTGGCATTGCCTGGAGCCCATATTTCAAAAATGAAGTAAGAAATAAAAATCTTGTTTTCAGTTGGCTTTGGATGACCGCAAAGCAATTGCATGAAGAAAGTAGATGAGCTGTTTATATCCAACATATTGCACAGTCAGCTTGACAATCATATTGAAATAAGCCCAAACATAAAATTGCCCACGCCTTATGCTGATGGCTTCCCATTCTCCATTTTGCGACCTCAATGATGCAAGTCCCACATTAAGATCTGATGTTAAGTGTCTCACATAGGAAACAGAGAAGTCTCTTTTGAAAAATATGAGCAGAACTGCAAGCAGTGTTTCATAATTCTGTTTGCAGCAGAAAACGTTATCTTTGTCTCAGAAACCTATTCTCTTTGGTTTACTCCAGGTATACTATAGAGTGTTCAACAGGGTCAATCTGGAGCTGGCATTTGTAATTTGCCTCAGTTGTTCCACTGCACTTATATTTCCAGCTGGTGTTGAGAATTTGTCTTTTCCCACTGAAGAAATCAGATGCCAAATTGCCAAAATGCTTTTATCCCTCTCTGCTAAACTGGGCAGGAAGCCATTGATAATTATGATGGAATAATAGTCTATAATCTATACCAAACTTGTCCCTTAGAGCCTATTTTTTGAAGATGTCAAGTAAAAGGTTTGCTGGTATAAACGCTTTACATATTATCTCTGAATCTATGCAATGGCAAGCATTGAAAAAAACGAGTCCACTTAATCTTCCTCAGCCCCTGCCAAGCTATAAAAAGGCACTAATATAAGGGACATTGCAACATGTAGGGGATGAAAGAAGAAATGTAAGGTGTTTAATGATTGGAATGTCCTAACTATGTCAGGGGTTGTGGGTTTTAACACCAAAAGAAAATACATGGTTTGTACATGTAGATTCAAACTAACGCACAACAGGTTTTATTCTAGGACATGTTCTCTGCATTGCAGAATACAAAACTGAAAGTTAAACAGCAGCCTGCAACACCCTAATGACATCAAATCATGTGATCAGCTCTTAAAGCAACCTGCAACCCTTTTAAATATATAACAATGATGTAGGTCTTCCTTTAAAAGAAAATATCTACTTTTGAGGTTGAGAGGAGTAAGTTTTATATTTGTCACGGCATTCCAAAATTTAATTTAGCAGAAATTAAGCAAACTTAGAGATTTTTGATGGAGTATAGGATAAAATGGCATATTAATGGAAGTAGGGCATTCCTTTCTCCAATGTTCCCAGTTTTATCCATTTGTTAGGTACCTTGTCAGAGTCTAAAATATTATTAGTAATATCTATGTATTTTGCCATTGATTTTTTTCTTATTCATTCATGGGAGGTGGATTTCGCTGGCTGGGCCATCATTTATTGCCCATCTCTAATTGCCGTTGAACTGAGTGGCACTTAATGGTCAACCACATTGCTGTGGGCCTGGAGTCACATGTAGGCCAGACCTGGTAGAGATAGCAGATTTCCTTCCCTGAAGGACATTAGTGAACCAAATGGGTTTTTATGACAGTCAACAATGGTTTCACGGTCATCTTTAGACTGTCAATTCCAGATTGAGAATAGATAATTATATGTGGGAAGAATTAGCAGTTTATTGAGACTAGATTTGCTGAGAATGAATAATGAAAGGTCACTGGAACTGGAAAAATTCCGCTATGTCCTTCAATGGTAATTTAATATACGTTACTGTTGAAACAGTGAGAAGGCAAAAAAAGCCCAAATATCAGATTTATACAAGGTGATAAATGTTTACAAAGGCCACCATGCAGCAAGATTGCAATTAAACTGTACAATTTGATCTCATGTATTTTGTAGCCTGAAGTTTTTTGTTTCTTCTGGTAAACTAATGAGTCCTTCATGGCATTACTAATGATAAACCTGAGGATGTGCTCTTTTATAATGCCAGGAGTTTTATATTATGTAGTGCACAAGTATCATTCTGCTGCTAAAGTGATGTTGGCATGTGTCCTTTTAGATTGTCAAGTCAAACTGCTCTAAATCAAGGCAACCTAGAGACCATTTAATTGCTGTTCAGCAAGGGACGTTTGCAGATTGGAAGGTATGTATAAATTCATGGTGCTGGGGTGGAAAATAATGCGTAAAGGCTTTTTTCTTTCCAAAAATGTTGTCAAATGTAATGAATATTCTCAAAATGCTGGATATCAAATAAAAAGTGGTCAAATGTATTTGGCAACATTGTGAAATGGTAGAATGTCTCTGTACGGAGTACAGTGCTATTAACAGAAAAGGGTCAGGAGTTCTGTTTGTTGTCTTTATTGGACAGAAAAAATGCATGAAACATTTCCAGTAAAATGAATGCTCGAAAACAAGAATGCAAAGCACTCTAATATATAGATTGTCCAATTGTAACAAGCACGGGGAGTTTGAAATCAATCAACCCTATCAGATATTGTTGAACATAAAAGGAAGCCATTCTAAATAGAGTCTAAGCTTCCTGTATGAATACATAATGCTCAGAAATTAACAAATTTATCTGCAGTGTGCAGATGCTATCGTACATGTGCAGATAATATCTTGACAACTTTCAAAATACCAGGAAATATTAAGGATTTATTTATGGGATGTGAGTGACCCTGGCAAATTTGCAGTTGTTGCTTATCTCTAACTGCTCTGAAAAGGTGGTGAAAAAAGTTTCTTATGGAAATGGAATGTAAAATCGTAAAAAACAGTTTTCCTTACAAATCAATGATAAATTGTTCTCTTATTTCCATTGCTTTTATCTGTATATCTATTTCCTTCCTTTGTGCATCATATAAACTTGGAAAATGTGTTTTTCCCCTTTTCTATTGCGGTGCTGACATGTTTGCACACCTGTTGATGCACAATTGCGCAGGCTGCTCATTAACGTCAGTGGTGTACCTTATTTTAAAAACTGTTAATGTTTTCTTCAGAATGGCAACACTTTGAAAAACAGAACCCTCTCCAGTATATTTTAAATTGCTGATTAAAAAAACGCTTATTTTATAATAATTGTCACTGATTTTCACATCCTACTTCAAAGTTTATTGCCGTAGCAGGTTTTGGCTTGTTGGCTCATATAGAGTGTACTACTATTGCAGACTTACCAGAAAACTGATTAATAAAATGCAAAATGTTCTGTTAAAAAGTGAAAAGTTCTAAAAAGAAACACAAAAGCACATTGCAACAGGGAAACCAATAAATCAGTCAGGTGTCTGTTTAATTTAAATTACAGTTCATTTCAAGTCTGTTCAGGAAGTGTGTTCCTTACTGACAATGCTTGCTGTGCTGTAGTCAGTGTTGTGGAGTTTTCACCATAGAATCAGCCGTGTTGTTAGGAGCAAAACTTCACTCATCACAGTCTCAACATAACTGTGAACCTGCTTACAGTTCTGGGTGCAAACATGCATAAATCATCAGTGACCTGATATCTGGCGTTTGGGTGTTCTGTCTACAAGGTCGTGAGTGCAAGCTTTTGATTGAAGAATAGATCATGATGAGAAGGTTAAGCAGTGCATGGCCAATTCGTTGCTACTAAAAAGGTAATGGTAAGGCCAGGGAACTTCACAGTACCAAGTTCAATTTGACAGTCATCAACGAAACAAGTTTCACCAGCCAAATGAGTTTCTGGCAGTCCTGTTACTTTAGCTAGTTAGGGTGTAAAACGTGAAGTATTTGAAGTATGCAACAACCATATTTATCATGCTGTCATTTATTGTGAAGGCAACTGCACATGTTAAAGATAACTGTCAGAATGATGGAGCTATTTTATATTTGTGCTAGTCTATTTATAAATGCTGACTGCAGATGAAGATAGCAGTGTTGATATTTCAGAATGAGACTTACAGAAATAGAACCAAAATAACTCTTCCAGTTTGATCCAGTCTTCATTCTACTTGTTCAGTTCTGCCTTATGATTGTTTCTTTTTTGTTGGTTTTACATGGCTTACTGTGGAGAATAGGCATTTATTGATTTCCTGTAATTGCATTTGTCCATTGTTTATATAGTCCAGCTGAGACACTAAATTCAGTAGATACTTAAAAACACTCACAAATTATATGGGATGCTGGAGATTATATATGCTGTAGGTATTTCACCATGTGATAGATTGGTTACATGAAATAATGAATAGTCAACTAACCATTGGAATTACAAACATATGAAATTAACAAGCAGGAAAATTCCAGCTGGTGCACAGAGGCTGCCCACATCTTTTGGCTACATCATTTTGAATAGACACCGCCCACCATTCTCAGCCAGCACTTCTTTCCCATTTCCAATTGCCTGTGGCAGTTTGGTACTGTTGGAATGCTTATTAGCTAAGAGTAAACCACATTGCTCTGGGTCTGGAGTCGCACATCCGTCAGACTGGGTAAAGACAGCAGATCTCCTTCCCAAAAGGGTATCACTGAACCAATTTTTTTTGGCAACATTCCATTAATTTCACATAATTACTGACAGTAGTTTTTAAATTCCAGCTTTATTTAGATAACTGAATTAAAATTCCCCAGCTGCTATGGTGGGATTCAAACTCATAATCGTCTATCCAGGCCTCTAGATTACTAGTCTAGTTACATGACCATGATACTTTTGCTTGCGGTGTGAACAATAAAGTTACTGTTGTTTATCGTTTGTTATGGATCTGACTGCTAACAGCAGTAACAAGAATTTAACAAGGCGGGATGCGATCTTCCCCAGCAGTAGATAGAAATCTGTCCAGTGACAGCAATAGCCAGGATTCAAAAGATGTGATTTTCCAAGTAATGAGATTATAAGGAATTTGGACAGAATCAGGTGTAAATCACCCTATTCATGGAAAACAGCTAACCTAGAAGACTGAGAGGTTGGTGGAGGTATACACAGGCTAATTTCGAGAGTCAAGGAATTTGAGAGATGCAGATAGCCAAGTACACAGAATGAAGAATCAAAGAGGAAAAATGGTATAATTGCCAGCATCCTTAGAAGGAGGCAGGCCAGTTTACATCTAGCAGTCGAGAGGTGTTTTCATATCTAACAGCTTGTGGGGCTAGTCCAGAACTCACGGCTTGGAGGCTAGTCCCACATCTAAGTCTTAGAGCCAAGGCTGTTCAGAAACATTCATAAAGGTAGTTTAAATATCTTGACTGGACCAGGAGAAAATGTTACCCAGACTTGATCCTCAGCTTTATTGTATGGTAACTATAAGCTGAATTTGATTTATATAATTTGGCTGTTGTTTGGGGAAGGGAGAAGTCTTAAGACATTCAGGGATTGTAGCTAGATATTGGAACAAGGAGAGAATTTCCACAGAAACTGTGTGTTTAGTGATTCATATACTTAATTGACTTAGAGAGTACTGTAGTCCTGTTCATGTGTATTTGCCTTTTCTTTAACTTAATAAATCGTATTTAATAATTGTTATACGACAACTGAACTGGTTCTTCTCACTGGGGTTTGACGTGACTCCTCACACCATTCCAAAAACAAAACTATACACCACCACGAATTGGTGTTTCAAGTTGGGACATCCTTGCAGATCATATCAGCGTGGTTCATGGCATTGTTAGAACGGAATAAATTGAACAGTATCTTCCTGAATCCACACATGCACAGTTAGACATGAAAATCTGGAAGTTGCAGTCCCAGTTACTCTTGTCCTCCATAGATTTGTGCTATACAGCTATGTCACCAATAAACCGAGCACTGAAATATCTGTGAGGACACAAAGTTGTGGTACTTACTGACTATTTATCCACTAATAGCCTCTGTAGAGCCACTGTGTGTCAGATACCTGATGACAGCAAGTTTCCACTTGCCTGCAAAAAACTGTTTGCAGCTGTCGGCACTGTCATGGGCGAGCACCACTCCTTTGTTACTGCCCACAAAATCTGGGCCATTGTCTCTGAGCACATTTTCATTCAGTCACAAGAAGAACAAAATAATCAGGGTAATTTTCAACTTAGTCTGTTACGACCAGGTGAGAAGGTTCCCCTCGATTCAACCTTTACGGTTGGTAACAGCAAAGGTTTAAGTTTCTTTTTCACAAGGATATGCCTTTTACAAATCAAAATGTATTTAACTATTTAAGCTACGAACAATATAGAACCAAATAAGGCTTTCTTGAATCAAAGAGCATGTTTATTACCCACTAAATCTGACAAAAATAATAAAAACGCAATGTCAAGCATTTGGCCCTCATGCAGTCATTCAGGCTGACCCCACACAAACACATATCAGAAATAAGGAGAGTTACAGTCCAATTAAAAAGGGTAAAATAATATACAGTATAATGTCCTTTGATTGTTCTTGGGGTGTAGATTTTATATGCTGTGGCCAATTTGAGTTACCTGGTTTCTTGGCTGCAATCAAATGTAGAAAATATTACAATTATTACAAGAGCCTGGTTCGTTGTTAGGCTTCTGCCAGAGTTGGCTTCTTGAATCATGCAACATACTTATTCCAAAAAGGGGAGAGACACATAAAGAGAGCATCCTGTTTCTCCTCTTGAAGTATTTATTGATGCCCCTTGTGTGACCTGCAATCTCTCTCAAGTGGCTGGACAGCCTTGCCTTGAAATACTTTACCCACTGTGTATTTCCATGAGATTTCGGGTTTGTCTCTCTGTGGCAGCCATTGTTTCAACTGCTGGCAGAATGATTCTGTATGGTGTACAGAGATTTAGACATCCGGTGAAACAGCACTGTAGACAACGGGTGCTTGAATAAATTACAGTGATTTTTGCATCAACATAACTGCCACAGTGATTTTTGGAACCGTGGTGGAAATGGGTTCTGACACCAAGGAAGACAATCTGGCCTGTGTCTTTGCCAAAGAATGTACATAAAGTGCTGGTGCAGATCAAGAGCAAACAAAGGAGTTGAATTGCTTAGCAGAGGAGGAGCTAAGGCCAATAAACAAGAAAGGGGACAGAGCTAAAATGACCTTTCTGAATGGCCCCAAGTACAGACATGTAATGTGTTATCTTGCCTAGTTCTCTGAGGATATTACCAGACTTAAGTTATCATTGTGATGGAAAAAGTGAGCTTGAACTTGGAATCAAAGCAGGATTGACTGAAGGAAAATATTGGAGAGGAAACAGGGTGTCACGAATGGGATAAAAGAAGGAATGTTCGATGGTGGAAGACAAGGACTGAAATGGGCTATATTGCTGTTACGTTTGCATGTTCTAATCTTGTAAAATGGATGTATATTTATTGTAGAGTACTAGTAGTGTGAAATTGAAAGAGTTTGAGAAATGAAACCATTTTTGAATCTTGGTGGTTCATTCTTTTTCTTAAAGGGAGAGGTTCGTGTACCTTTAAGAAATGTTTTTTTTATCATGTTCTCTGCAGCTATAAGAGCTTTGTTTTTTTTTCATTGTCGGGCTGTATGGAGAAGTCCCTATATTGCTGATTCAATAGCTTAAATGGTTTTGTTAATTTCTACTCTGGGGCCACAGGGATTTTTTATGAACTTGCATTGTGAGAGGGAAGATTGATTGACAAGTCAAAGTCAGGTGGTTCCACCCCAGAAAAAAATCTCAGGATTCATTTTCAGTTTTGGTTTAGAAGCGGGATGGTCAGCAGACTGGAAAGCAGTGTTTCTCTCTCTTCCTGGTTTTGGAAATTCTGCAGTTAGCTGGAAACAAGGTCCCTGGCCTTCCTGGAGTGAAAAGTCTGCTGTTGGTGGTTGGCTTGCCTCGAGTCTCTCTCTCTCTCCCTGGTGTTTTGGGAAGGTGTTCTGGGTGTATATCCAGAGGACTGCTAGAAGTTACAAGGCTGGGAAGTCAGGGTTTCGATTCTCCACCCAAAGGACTAGGTTCCAGCATCACGTGAGCATTTGTATTTTCTGTGCTGAACCTATGGAAAGGATTTGTATAGGGAAGTTGTGTTAAGGCTTATACAAAATCATTGTTTTTTTGTTTGTAATTGGTAAAAGTTATTGTTTTTTTTCTATACATGTTAACTGTATACTTCAAATAATAAACTTTGTTTGATAAAAGCTCCTTAGCGTGTCATTTGAATCATATACGAAGTGAAATATCCCATGCTCACCCTAGCCAAATACAAAGTGCAAAATGTATGATCCAGCTGGACTTCATAAAACATTTTGTAGTTTCTGACCTGAGTTCTAACACATTGTCAACAATTCCTTGTGGATTATCCTCCTTATTAATGTTTGAAATTTGAAACAGTCACAAAGTAAAGATTTTCTTAATGCATTTCTAATAAAAATGAATAACTCCAATTGTTAGGAAGAATATTAAAGGGAAATCAAAATTCCCTGGCTGTTAGCAGCAAAGAATTCAAAAACATAATTAATTCATAGTCCAAATGTCATTCATGGCTGATGCAGCAATATGTACAAGTGGAGAGATTTTTGAGTATCTCATACAGCACTCATCAAATCTGACTTACCCATTTGTTTTCCTTTGGGTTCTTCGCTACTGGCAAACTAAGTTGATAGTATAGGTCTCAACTGAGGTTTTGATTGACATCCATTTTAAACAATACCAAGTTGTTCTTGGAATTGATTTAATTTTTCTGCATGCCCCATACTAATTCTCCAGAAATTAGGTCAACAGTTAAATCTGACAACTGAGCCTATATGAAGGTGAAAATCTGTGTTTCTATTTTTACTTAACTAAGCTTTTAACCAGTAATAATAATTCATATATGCATACAACATAACCAAATCAGAACCAAATTGATCTCATTTGCATTTCACCATTCTACTTCATTAATTGAAGCAGAATGAAAGCATAAGAAGAGACTATAGTTGCTCTGTGAAAATCTGAACCATCAGACTTATCAGCCATCTCAAAACCCAATGAACCTGAGTGAAAGCAGGTCACGCTCGATCCTGAGGGGACTGCCTAATAATAATGAACATTAAGGAGGAGGAGTGTGAATTAATGGATGGTATGAAAATAGGGAAGAAATATGAGGGGTTTAGCATTCCTGAAACTAGATAAACTTTTAGGGGGAGGTGATGGCCTAGTGGTATTATCACTAGGTTATTAATCTAGAAACTCAGCTAATGTTCTGGAGACCTGCGTTCGAATCCCACCATGGCAGATGGCGGAATTTGAACTCAATAAAAGAAATCTGTAATTCAGAATCTCTGGAGGACCATGAAACCATTGTCGATTGTCAGCAAAACCCATCTGGTTCACTAATGTCCTTCAGGGAAGGAAATCTGACGTTCTTACCTGGTCTGGCCTACAAACGACTCCAGAGCCACAGCAATGTGGTTGACTCTCAACTGCCCTCTGAAATGGCCTAGCAAGCCACTCAGTTGTGTCAATCGCAAGAAGGCAGCTCACCACCTTCTCAAGGGCAACTAGAGATGGGCCAACCAGCGATGCCCATGTCCCATGAATTAATTTTTAAAAACTGCTAGGCCCAGATATAATGTTTCCCAGATTATTAAGAGAAACAAGGAAGGAGATAGTGAAGGTTATGATCATAATTTTTAATCCCTACTGGCTACAGGTGTGTTGCTGGAGACTGCTAACATTGTTTAAAATGGGAAGAAGTGATAGAATGCTTCATTACTGTCATCCATTGGTGGGGAAATTATAGAAACATAGAAACATAGAAAACTACAGCACAAAACAGGCCCTTCGGCCCCACAAGTTGTGCGGAACATATCCATACCTTTTAGGCCTACCTATAACCCTCCATCCTATTAAGTCCCATGTACTCACCCAGGAGTCTCTTAAAAGACCCTATTGAGTTTGCCTCCACCACCACTGACGGCAGCTGATTCCACTCGCCCACCACCCTCTGTGTGAAAAACTTCCCCCTAACATTTCCCCTGTACCTACCCCCCAGCACCTTAAACCTGTGTCCTCTCGTAGCAGCCATTTCCACCCTGGGAAAAAGCCTCTGAGAGTCCACCCAATCTATGCCTCTCAACATCTTATATACCTCTATTAGGTCTCCTCTCATCGTACGTCTCTCCAAGGAGAAAAGACCAAGCTCCCTCAGCCTATCCTCATAAGGCATGCCACTCAATCCAGGCAACATCCTTGTAAATCTCCTCTGCACCCTTTCAATCTTTTCCACATCCTTCCTGCAATGAGGTGACCAGAACTGAGCACAGTACTCCAATGGGATCTGACGAGGGTCTTATATAGCTGCATCATTATCCCCGGACTCCTAAACTCAATCCCTCGATTGATAAAGGCCAGCACACCATACGCCTTCTTAACCACCTCCTCCACCGGCGGGGCCGATTTTAGAGTCCCATGGACCTGGACCCCAAGGTCCTTCTGATCCTCTACCGTACTAAGAGTCTTTCCCTTTATATTGTACTCCTTCATCCCATTTGACCTGCCAAAATGGACCACTACGCATTTATCTGGGTTGAAGTCCATCTGCCACTTCTCCGCCCAGTTTTGCATCCTATCTATGTCCCTCTGTAACTTCTGACATTCCTCCAGACTATCCATAACTCCACCAACCTTCGTGTCGTCGGTAAACTTACCAACCCATCCCTCCACTTCCTCATCCAGGTCATTTATGAAAATGACAAACAGCAAGAGTCCCAGAACAGATCCCTGGGGCACACCACTGGTGACCGACCTCCAATTAGAAAAAGACCCATCTATATCCACTCTCTGCCTCCTTTGGGCAAGCCAGTTCTGGATCCACAGGGCAGCAGCCCCTTGGATCCCATGCCCTCTCACTTTTTCCAGAAGCCTTGCATGGGGGACCTTATCGAACGCCTTGCTAAAATCCATATAAACCACATCTACCGCTTTCCCTTCGTCAATGTGTTTAGTCACATTTTCGAAGAACTCCGCCAGGCTCGTAAGGCATGATCTGCCTTTGACAAAACCATGCTGAGTATTCTTGAGCATACTAAACTAAAATATTTCTGAGAGACAGTATAAATTATTATTTTTGAAAGGCATGGATTAACCGAGGACAGTCAGCATGGATGTATTAAGGAGAAATTTGTGCCTATCTAACTTGATTGAATGTTTTAAGGAGCTGACAAGGAGGATTGATTGAGAGTAGCATGTTCGATATCATATAATTGAATTCTAACAAAGCATTTAGCAAGTTTCCATATGGAAGTCTGGTCAGGAAAATAAAAGCCTATGGGATCCAAAGGAAAGTGGATCCAAAGAATAGTTGGATACAAAATTGTCTTTGTGGCAGGGAGAAAAGAATAATGTTTGAGGAAATAGCACAATACTAAGTTCCTTGCTTTTTGTGTGATTTAAATTGAAATGCAAGGGGCATGATTAACAAGTATGCAGATGAGTTAGAAGTAAGAGCCTGAGAAGCAAGCAGGTTGATATTGGATGTGAGGGAGAAACTTGACTTGCTTCTATAGTGGGCAGAAAGGCAGTGGAATGATTGCCAAATTTTGTTTTGGGCCTTATTTAATTGCAGCTGGTGAGCTGCGTGCATCCTGTGATCTCACTGCCAGAGCTCTTCCGTAAGAACGATGTGAAATTGTCTAACTCCTACACTGAGTAGTTGCTAGGTTGAGTTGAATGAAGTGGGATGATGATTCCAAAGAAATCTTGAATGGATTGGTAGCAGGCAAGAGATTTTTGGTGGGACCAGGAGGAGCACTGTTTGTTTCATCACTCAGAAAAAACCCCAACATTTCCCTAGCCATTTCTTGAGTGTCCTTTGCCATGTCCAAAGGTCTTGGTTACAACACTTGTATCTCAATTTTGCAATCCTACAAATGATATAGGACCCTGGTTTTCAATTAAGTAAACGTTATCTCTTTCAGATGGGCAAGCTGCTCCCCAATTTATCAGCCCATCTTAAAATGACATCAAGAAGGTCTTGAATGTCAATGTGATAAGTAAGGCGTCTCCCCAATGTTCAAATGCTGGCTGCTTGTTTTTGAGATGAGAAACAGGCAATTGTGTGTTTAATTTTTTCTCCTTTGCTTTATTAAGCCACATTTGTTTCTGACAGTGAAATGTCACCATCATTAAAGAGGGGTGAATTCCTTTGAATTATCTGATACATATTCTGAATCTAGCTTGAAACATAAATGAGATATTAGATATCGATGTTCCATGATGGATTGAGCTTTACAGTCATGGATCATAATGTGTATAATTTTGTGATTCTGGCGCTTTATTTTCTGATATAAATTGGGAGGTACTGCTGTCTCACAGCACCAGGGATCCGGATTCAATTCTGGACTCGGGTCACTGTTTGTGTGGAGTTTGCACATTCTCCCCATGTCTGACTGAGTTTCCTCTGGGTGCTCCAGTTTCCTCCCACACTGAGCAGATTAGGCTGATTAGCCATGCAAAATTGCCCTATAGTGTCAGGGGGACTATCAGGGTAAATACGTGGGGTTACGGGGATAGGGCCTGGGTGGGATTGTTGTCAGTACATGGCCTCCTACTGCACCACAGGGATTCTGTGGTTCTATGAAATTACAAAATACCTGAAATAGATTCCAGTTGGTTGAAATATGTTTGATTAAAGTAGTACATTGCAGTATCAACCTTTAGAGGATAGAAAATGTTGCTCAAGTTAAGAAATCCAATGTTGCAGAATGAAATTGTAGGACAGGGGATTTTTCTTATAATTCCCTCATGATGCAGCCTCAGTTGAACATTTTCTTCCTGCGGGAAAATAAAAATTGTGGAAGGTGTTGATTCTACTCTGTACAACTATTTTCGAGTAGTAGGCTCTTGGGAAAGTTGAGTTTTGAAGAATGCTGTCTGAACTCTCAGTAAGAGAATTAAGCACAAGATGCACATGAAACATTGCCAATTGAAATGTAGACTTATACTTCTTGCAGAATGTATAAGAACAGTTTGCTGAACACTCCAATATCCAGTGCACAGGACAAGAACATAACTTTATATTGTAATTAATTATTCTACATGGGTCAGCACAAGAGATCATGCACCTTTAAATCTATTTGTATGCCATTCCAAATATCAGTTAACTTTGTTTATTTTAGTCAGTCATGCAGCAAACTGCTAAATTTGTGTCAGTGCTACCTGATATCAGCATTTAATGACTGGAGGAGCACTTGTGTTGTAAGTCAACTTTAACTTAATGCAGGCAAAATGATCAACTTTTGAAACTGTTGGGGTTGAAAAATTTAAAAATTACTCAATTGGACAGAGGTTGCACTATCTTCATCTTTGTAAAGCTTTCTTTATTATGTATTTTGAAGCAAGTGTGCCATCTAGTGATGGTAAGGCAGTTTGTCCTTCTGTATGTATCTGCAGGGAGTTTTCATTCCTTTCTATTGAAATAACCAGAACTCGAGTGAACTGGTTGACTCAAAAATTCAAACTACTTCTGTGGTGAACCATCGTTGGTTACCACTGTGGGGTTATTCCAATGTTACTGTTGGGTTAGGGTGTTGCCACTGTGGGGTTGTTATAATGTTGTTGTTGGGTTAGGGTGTTTACACTGTGGGATTAATATACCTGTGGTGGATGCTGTTATGGTACATCCCGGTCGGGGAGAGGTATAAGACCCTCTGCTCAGGCGGGACCCCTCCAGTCTGGATTGGTGTACTTGTGTTGGATAGTTCCATTGTTTGTCAATAAAAGCCTTCAATCGCTGAAGCCTTGTACCTCGTGCTTGATTGTCGCGCATCAACTTCATTAAAACAAAAGCCCAATGGTGTACCATTGCAGTTAACATGCTGCACAACCTACATCTTTAGTACTGCTGTCAATGATATCATTCAATTATGTGCCAAGGTTAGAACCGACATTAATGTTTTAATATCATGCACAGAATGCTGACCACATCTTTTTGATCTTGAACAGCTACGTTGAAATGTTTCTAAATCATTTTCAAACAATGACTATGTAGCATTTGTAGTTAATAATAGCTTTTTATGATACCTAGAGGTGAATTAACAAGGCAGGGCTTTAAACTAACAGAGGGGGATAGAAAGGAAGAGGATTCATGTGACAGGAGATTTTGAAATCCAAAGAGAAAAGTCGAGGCAACAGAACAGTGTTGCAATGTGGGTAAAATAAGCAGAGTGGGTCAGGAAGGGCAGAGATTATAATAAACTGTGCATTCGCGAATAAGATCAATACGAGGAATTTTAGTAAAAAATGAAATTAAATGTTCTTTATCTGAATGCACAAAGTATCTGCAGTAAGATTGTCATGAACATGTAATTATGATGTTACAGATTTTAAGGACACAGTTTTAAAGGCACAGGCGGTGGGTGTAATCTCAAGTTTGCCCCTGCCAGGAGTCTACCTTCTACTAGAGAATGACCTCACTAGATGGGAGGTGTTACCCCGCGAAACTCAAAAATAATCCAGAGAGGCTGAGCAAACTGAACAATTTCAGCAGTGGGAATGTGTAAAGTTTTAGACAGCTGAAAATGTTTCTGAAGCCCGACAGCGGGTGGTGTTACAGCACATGAAGGTTGAAATGGCTAAGCAAGAGTCCACAGAATTAAACAGGAAGCAGGGAAATCCCCTAACAGACCAAGGCACAGTAAGGAAAATGCCCCACATCATCGAAGAGCCTGAGGGAAAGGGCTACAGCCAAGCCCAGTGAGTGAAAAGACATAGCAAAGGGAAACTCAGACTCCCCAAATCAAAATGCACGAGAGAAAGGATTGAGACATCAGGGTGATCCTAAAGCATTAATGGCAGCTACATTGAATTGAAGCAACACAGGGAATAGCCATGTCCATCAGTGTGGAATCGCAGAATGCAGCTGAAAAACCCAGAGTCCCTGAAGTCAGCTACAGCCCATGATTTTGATAAACTGTGAGTTAAATGATAGACTTAAGATGTTAAAGAAAAAAAGCAAAGACTCAAAACACAGAAGCTGTCAGCCCAGCTTGAAAATAATTAAATAAGATACGATCTGAGTGGAATGAGGAAAGCTGATAGATTTTAAGCTGTTCAAAGAAAGAAAAACGGACAATAATATAACACATTCTTGCTAGAACATAGAAAGCATCTTGTAACACCAAAAAGAAACTGTGACCAAAACAGGGGTGAGTTATTGGCAGAGAACACGGCCATTACTAATTTGCTCACTCAAAGGGAGAATTCAAAAAGTTTAAGTCTGGGAAGTGAACAGGAAATGTGTCCAGATAAAAAAGTAGCAACTGATTCAGCTTTAGATTTGTCTGGCACATTCTTTGATGCCATTAATGATGAAAAGGCTATGGATAGCAAGTCCAGAGAAGCTCCAAAGTTGAAATCAGTGCAAACTGTTGTAAAAATCGATAAAAAGAGAAGGAAGCTATTTACCAGATGAAACATAATTGAGAAATATTCGGAGAGGAAGAAGACAACAGGAAAGTGCGTTGTATCTGTTAGTGCTAAATATGCTAAATGATCCCTCAGTGTACCCAAACAGGTGCCGGAGTGTGGCGACTAGGTGATTTTCACAGCAACTTCATTGCAGTGTTAATGTAAGCCTACTTGTGACTAATGAATAAACTTTATTTTACTTTAGTGTCCTTATACAAACATTTCCTATGGGAAATTTCAGAAAACTCTTATGCTTCGAGTCAGTGGACTGGTCAATATTTAAGAACTCAGTGACCAACCTGAATGAACACGCCACTACAGTAATAGATTTCATTAGTAAGTGCACAGAAGATTGTGTGCCAAAGAAGCAAATCCGCGTGTTTCCCAACCAGAAACCATGGATGAACAGGGATATCCACTGCTTGCCGAAGTCCAGGTCTGAGGCTTTCAAGTCAGATGACCCTGACCTATACAAAAAATCCAGATACAATCGACGGAGAATCATCAAAGATGCCAAGTGAATGTACCGGACCAAGCTAGAGTCCCAGGCTAGCCACATGGACTCCCACCGATTATAGCAAGATCTGCAAGACATAACAGGCTACAAGATGAAGGCATGCAGAATCGCCGGCAACAATGCACCCTTCCCCGATGAGGTCAATGCATTCTATGTCTGTTTTGAGCAAGTCAGCGAGAGGATGCCTTCCACCCTGGAAGCCTCGGACAAACCGGCATCCAAGGTTACCATTGCAGACGTTAGATCAGCCTTCTTGCAAGTCAACCCACGGAAAGTGACTGGCCTGGATTGGACACCCGGATGAGCACTCAGCTCCTGCACAGACGAGCTGGCAGAGGTATTTGCAGACATCGTTAACCCCTCCTGACACCGATCTGAGGTCCCTGCCTGCTTGAAGAAGACGACCATCATCCCTGTATCAAAGGAAAGCCAGGCAGTGTGTCTTAATGACTATTGTCCGGTGGCTCTGATATCCATCATTATGAAGTGCTTCGAAATATTAGTCATGGCACCGATCAACTCCAACCTCCCAGATTGCTTGAATCCACTACAGTTTGCCTATTGCCACAACAGGTCCACGGCAGACGCCATCTCCCTGGCCCTACACTAAACCCTGGAACACCTGGATAACAAAGACACTTATGTCAGACTCCTATTTATTGACTAAAGCTCAGCCTTCAACACCATTATTCCCACAAAACTCATCTCCAAACTCCATGGCCTAGGACTCAGCTCCTCCCTCTGTGACTGGATCTTAAACTTCCTAACACACAGACTGCAATCAGTAAGGATAGGCACCTCCACGATTATCGTCAACACCAGTGCCCACAGACACTGTCCTCAGCCCCTTACTATTCTCCTTATGCACTTCTAACTGTGTGGCCAAATTCTGCTCCAAGTAAATTTTCAAGTTTGCTGATGACACCACCGTAGTGGGTCAGATCTCAAACAATGATGAGACAGAGTATAGGAAACAGACAGAGAATCTGGTGAAATGGTGTGATAACAATAATCTCTCCCTCAATGTCAGTAAAAAGGAGATAGTCATCGACTTCAGGAAGTGTAGTGGAGGACATGCTCCTGTTTACATCAATGGGGATGAAGTGGAAATGGTCAAGAGCTTCAAGTTTCTAGGTGTCCAGATCACCAATCTATCACGCAAACCAGCCTCCCATCCATTGACTCTGTCTACAATTCCCACTGCCTCGGCAAAGCAGCCAGCATAATTAAGCACCCCACGCACCCTGGACATTCTCTCTTTCACCTTCTTCCTTCGGGAAAAAGATACAAAAGTCTGAGGTCACGTACCAAGCGACTCAAGAACAGCTTCTTCCCTGCTGCTGTCAGACTTTTGAATGGACTGACCTTGCATTAAGTTGATCTTTCTCTACACCCTAGCTATGACTGTAACACTACATTCTGCACTCGCTCATTTCCTTCTCTATGAATGGTAAGTTTTGTCTGTATAGCGCGCAAGAAACAATACTTTTCTCTATGTTAATACATGTGACAACAATAAATCGAATCAAATCAACAACCTGTTCTGGTCCCTCCATGCTGATGTTATAGTTAAGAAAGCCCATCAACACCTCTACTTTCTCAGGAGGCTAAGGAAATTCAGCATGTTCACTAAGACTCACCAATGTTTACAGATGCAACATAGAAAGCACCGATCCGGATGTATCACAGCTCCTGCTCTGACCAAGACCGTAAAAAACTACAAATGGTTGTGAATGTAGCCCAGTCCATCATGCGAAACAGCCTCCCATCCATTGACTTCAGCGACACTTCCCATTGCCTTGGAAAAGCTTTTGATTCTTTCACGGGATGTGGGCAAGATCAGCATTTGATGGCCATCCCTAATTGGCCTTGAACTGAGTGGCTTTCTAGGCCATTTCAGAGGGCAATTACAAGTCAACCACATAACTGTGGATCTGGAGTCGCATGTAGGCCAAACCAGGTAAGGGTGACAGATTTCCTTCCCTAAAGGGCATTAGTGAACCAGATGGCTGCTTACAACAATCGCCAATGGTTTCTTGGTCACCCTTACTGAGACACGCTTTTCAATTCCAGATTTATTAATTGAACTTAAATTCCACCAGCTGCTGTGGTGGGATTTGAACCCTTGTCCCCAGGGCATTAGCCTGGGCCACTGGATTACTATTCCAGTGATAGACACTAAAGTTAAGAAAGCCCACCAATGCCTCTACTTTCTCAGAAGACGAAGGAAATTTGACATGTCAGCTGCAACTCCCACCAACTTTTACAGATGCACCATAGAAAGCATTCTTTCTGGTTGTATCACAGCTTGGTATGGCTCCTGCTCTGCCCAAGACCGTAAGGAACTACAAAATGTCGTGAATGTAGCCCAATCCATCACGCAAACCAGCCTCCCAAACCATTGAATCTGTCTATACTTCCTGCTACCTCGGCAAAGCAGCCAGTATAATTAAGGACCCCACGCACCCCGGACATTCTCTCTTCCACCTTCTTCCGTCGGGAAAAAGATACAAAAGTCTGACATCATGTACCAACCGACTCAAGAACAGCTTCTTCCCTGCTGCTGTCAGACTTTGGAATGGACTTACCTTGCGTTAAGTTGATCTTTCTCTACACCCTAGCTATGACTGTAACACTACATACTGCACTCTCTCGTTTCCTTCTCTATGACCGGTATGCTTTGTCTGTATAGCATGCAAGAAACAATATTTTTCACTGTATGTTAATACATGTGATAATAATAAATCATATTAAATCAAAATACTATGCCACCGTCTCCCCTTCAGAGAATGTGGTAGAAAGTCAACGCAACCATTTTCAGGGCTTGTTGGTTTGTGCAAGCTTGGAAGTGTCAAAATATATTTGTTTTAGGGATTCTTGTAAACACAGGAATGATTCCACATTTAAGGTGCTGATATGGAAAGTTGATCTATCTGGTGCCAATAGAAATGGTAAAATGGTAACAGAAGCAGTATACAGTAAATTGTTTCAGCATTCAATCTTGGAACCAATTCTTAAATTGTTAATTTGATATAGTATGGTTTTGAAGCAAGCATTTTGACAGTGATGGGTTGAGGGATCTTTAATGACATTTATGACACAGGAGAAATACCAGAAGACTTGAGTAAATCAATGTTTATTATGCTCCCTAAAAAGCACAGAGCGATTGAATATGAGCTCCATTACACTATCAGTCTGATAACTCAGATTGATTAAGATCTTTCTTCAAATATTGATGAATTTGGCCAGGAGCTAGATAAAACCAGAAATTTCAGCTCTTCAATGTGATTTTGTAAAAGATAGAATAGTGAGAAATGTTATCTTTATGGTACACATGCTATCAGAAAGAGCCATAGGGATGAATAAAGATGTGTTCCTGTGTACTATTGATTTTAGAAAGGCATTTGATGAAGTGAAACATGAAAAACCGATGAGCATGTTACAGTCCTGATGGCAATGATTTTAGAGTGATATGAAATCTTTATTGGGAACATACTGCAGCTTTAAAAGTTGAGAATGATATAAGTGATTTTGTCAAGATTAAAAGAGGGTCATACCAGCACATCTTCAATAATTGTTTGATTAGTAAATAAAATTCTCCTTCTTCATGGTCATATCTTATGGTTTTAAGGAGCATTTTAAACCTGTGAAAACTGTGTTAGTTTATAACACACTGTATTCATCTAATTCATTTTCAAATCCTTTATATGGCAAAAGGTTCAAACGTTGTGAAACATGATTGTGTCTTTGTGTATGGTTTTCTTTTCTTAAAACTTAATAAAGTTTTAGGATCAATTTTAACTTGACAAAGTTAATGTTAACAAGTTGCGAATGGCCTCAAAATTGAGTCAGTAGGCTTACGACCCCATCAATGCCTGGACTCTGTTGTGACGTCAGTGTACTTTAAGAAAGGATTTTTTTTAAATCTTGTTCTCTGGAGTTGTAAGCAAACCTTTTTCAGTTTGGTTTCATTGCTACTGAGTTGTCTATGAGGGCTTGTTTTATTGCTACTTCAATAGCTTAAATGGGAGTTTGTTTATTTTTACTCTGGGTTATTTTATGGCCCTGCATCGTTAGGAGGAATGTCATGTGTGTTTGGACAGTTTTGTTTTCCTTTCTAGTGAGTTTAAGGTTTCATTTTCTGTTTGGCTACAGTTAGAGTTGAGTTTTAGAAGGGACAGCAGGCTGAAAAAAAGTGGTTCTCTCTCTCTCCCTGTTTTGTTTGGAAATTCTGCTGGTTATCTGAAAGCAAGATCTTGCCTTTCTGAAGGAGAGAATCTGCTGTTGGTGATTTGACTAGAGTCGCTCCCTGTTGTTCTGACTTCAAGCTGGTCTGAGTGTCAGGAGACCCACAGCATTCATCCAAAGGACTCAAGTCCAGTATCACATCAGCATTTGTCTTTGCTGTATTAAACCTGTGAAAAGTGTCTTTTGTCTATGGGATTGGTTTGATTGGAACACATTATATATGTTTGTTAAGGATTATACATTATAGTGGTTGTTCTGTTTCTTGTTTGTAATTGATAAAAGCTATTGCTAATTTTCTTACAATACATGTTAACTATATTCTTAAATAAACTTTGTTTGATAAAAGCTCCCTAGTGGGTCATGTGAATCATACCTGAGATAAAATATATCATATTTTTCCTAACCAAATTCAGGATACAAAACTTATGATCCAGGCAGGCTCCATAGAACACTTTGGAGTTTCTGACCTGAACCATAACACTGTCTTCTTCCACTTTTATAGAGGCATACCTCAGGGTGGCTGAAGCAGCTGCCTGCTTCGGGCAGAAGACCTGTTTTAATGTAGAGCTTGGGATCCTATGATGTAAAAATAAGATCTTTGGACAGAACTAATTAGCACATGCACAGTGCACTCCCTAAAACTCTCCATGTCTCCCCAGATTCCCTGCATACTTCTGGCTATGAAATGGAAATTTCTAAATTCCAAACCACTATTTATTATTAGAATAATCCTCCCATTACTAGAACCATGCAAACATTAATTTTGTGAGTCAGCATTTCACAAGTGTAGAATTATTTTCCTCCTTCATGGGATGTGAGCATCACTTGCAAGGTCAACATTTATTACAAATAACTAATTTCCCTTCAGAAGGTTCTGGTTGAGCCGACGTCTTGAACTTCTGCAGTCTGTGTGGTGTATATCCCACAGTGCTATTAGGTAGGGAGTTCCAAAACTTTCACCAAAGAACAGTGATATATTTTTTAATCAGGGTGCTGTGTAAGTTGTGATCTTGCAGATGGTGGTGTTTCCACGTACTTTGTGGCTTTGTTCTGGGTGATAAAGGTTTCAGGTTTGAAATGTCAACTTTTAAAATAGATACTTCAGATACATGACTTAAATTAGGATTAAGAACTGAATGTTCTTGGACACAATGTATTCAAAAGAAATAATGTGAGGGGGGAAGAGAAAACGGCAGTATTGACCAAAGATTCCTAACAGCACTACAAATAGGAATGATCTGTGTAACAGTGCAACATCTGGATCTTTTTGTTTTGAGCTAAGGAATAAAAAAATGAATCTTTGGGTGTATATTATAGACTACAAAACTAGTTCTAGGAAATGCAGTAGAGCAAGTAGGAAATATAAGGTTAGAAGAGCATTTAAGAACAAGTGACTACTGCATAATTAGGTTATAGTGTCAGGAAAATGAGAGCCTTAATATTTGTTTTTTGCAATATCCTTGCCACAAGGACCTATACTGGGAAACAAAATTGTATGAGTGTGACTGGTTTAATTGAATTGGCGCTAGAGCGACTGCAATGGTCAAATATCAACTAAGGAGGTTTGACGGCATGTTTGAAACGTGAATGAACAGAGAGCCAGGAAAGCTGGAATAGGAATTTACATAAGGCAAACAAAATAAGTGGTTTAAAGTTAGAACGTTTACGATTGGAAGATGGTAAATTGATGAGGCAAAATGGTGTATGTTTACTTTTAAAATAAAGTAACATAAAGTAAACAAAGGGTTAGTCAATTCTGGGAAAAGGAACTTCTAAAAAATTGCAGAAAATGATAGAATGTAAGATCAAAGGGAATAACTGTTTTAAGGAAATATCGAAGACTGTATTGTAGTGATGGCTGCGAGATCTTGAACAAGACAATGCGTGTGTGTGTACCATAGTTTTCTGCCACCCTTAGAGAGCACCCTAACAGCAGCAGGGCATTGTGTGGTAATATTACTGGAATTTAAGAACATAAGAACATAAGAAATAGGAGCAGGAGTAGGCCATCTGGCCCTTCGAGCCTGCCCCGCCATTCAACAAGATCATGGCTGATCTGAAGCGAATCAGTTCCACTTACCCACCTGCTCCCCATATCCCCTAATTCCCTTATCGATCAGAAAACTATCTACCCGTGATTTAAACATATTCAACGAGGAAGCCTCCACCACTTCAATGGGCAGAAAATTCAAGAGATTCACTACCCTCTGAGAGAAGAAGTTCCCCCTCAACTCTGTTCTGAACCACCCCCCCCCCCCTTATTTTGAGGCTGTGCCCTCTAGTTCTGGTTTCCCTTCTAAGTGGAAAGAATCTCTCCACCTCTACCCTATCCAGCCCCTTCATTATCTTATATGTCTCTATAAGATCACCCCTCATCCTTCTAAACTCCAACGAGTACAGACCCAATCTGTTTAATCTCTCCTCATAAGCTACACCCCTCATCTCCGGTATCAACCTGGTGAACCTTCTCTGCACTCCCTCCAAGGCCAATATATCCTTTCGCAAATAAGGGGACCAAAGCTGCACACAGTACTCCAGTTGCGGCCTCACCAGTGCCTTGTACAGTTGCAGCAAGACCACCCTGCTTTTATATTCTATCCCCCTCGCGATAAAGGCCAACATTCCATTCGCCTTCTTGATCACCTGCTGCACCTGCAGACTGAGTTTTTGCGATTCGTGCACAAGAACCCCCAGGTCCCTCTGCACAGTCGCACGATGTAATTTTTCTCCATTTAAATAATATTCCAATTTACTATTATTTCTTCCAAAGTGGATAACCTCACATTTGCTAACGTTATATTCCATCTGCCAGATCCTCGCCCACTCGCTCAGCCTATCCAAATCTCTCTGCAGACTTTCCGCGTCCTCCACGCAATTCGCTTTCCACTCACCTTCGTGTCATCAGCAAACTTGAATACCCTACATTCAGTCCCCTCCTCCAGATCATCTATGTAAATGGTAAACAATTGAGGCCCCAGCACCGATTTGTTACAGTTTTTTTAAAAAATGAGGTCTGTTGTCATCAAAATGAGATTTAGCTCTGAGCTCATTTAAGACAAAATCTTTTTAGAAATGTTTCAAAAGTGCTGCTTTAAGTGTTATTTTCTTTTTCCTTTATTCTAATAAATGTTTAATTTTAATGTATGAAAACATTGCAATCTGAGAGTTACTTATCTTGACTTCAGAAAACTCCTCATAATACACAAATTACAAAATAGTTCTGGCAGGTAATTCAAGTTTCCCTTTGGGATTTTGGCAGCCTAGCTACTATGATGACCACGAAGGCCACAGAAGGATCATCAATAGATCTACCCGTAGGCTTCGTGGAATACAAGTTGCCTTGTTGAGTGAGTGGAGGCTCACTCAACTGGAAGCAGCCAACAGGTGTTTTTAAGCTTGAAACTTTACCTGCACTGGGGTTGTAGATCCCACCCAAGGTGAAGACTAGTTGACTGCAAACCATGGAAGCGGCCTTTTCCTTTGGTGCACAATAAAGGGTGTTGGTGACAGGAAACTGGCATTTGGCTGAGTTACTATGTTTGCGACGAGGAGGAAAATTATTTATTTTCCTCCATCTTTTCCTCCGGAGAACGTCTGAACGTCAAGAATTCCTCTGAAAAGAAAAAGCCAATATACCTCTTTTCAGGAAACTTGAGCCCTATGACACCAGTGGGGAAGACTGGGCCCAATATACTGAGTGCATGCATTACTTCTTCCGTGCTAACACCATTGAAGGAGACAAAAAGGAAAAAGTGATATTGCTACCAGCATGCGGGACCCCGGCTTTCAGTGTTATAAACATTCTGACACATCCGGATGTCCCTGACTCAAAAGCTTTAAATGAACTGGTTGAGCAAGTAAAAAAACCACTACGACCGGAAGCCCCTGGTAATTTCCAGCGAAAGTGCTTCAACATGGCTGGGAGAACCATGAAATCTTGGACAAAGTGCCGGTGCATAGAGGCAGACCTTCTGCTCAGCCCACCTCCGCTGCCTCCACAATCATTCCAGTGTCACCCAGCCCGACTCCCAGAGAACTCCTCCACTCTGGAATGAAAATCCCAACTTCTCCTGGGTCAGATGTGCAGAGCAGGGAAACGTTATGACTCTGGGCTCCTAACCCGGGAGCATTAGGGCTGATAGGCCTGCAGTGGCCTGGTTCTGATTTGTTTTCTTTTTTGAAAATAGGAACCATTTGAGCCAACTTGCAATCTAAGGAAACTGTTGTTGATTCTATTGAACACAATAGTAGCAGGAGTAGGCCACCAAGCCCTTCAAGCCTGCCCCACCATTCAATATAATCATGGCTGATCTACGCCAGTCTCAACTCCTTTTCTGTGCCATTTCGCCATAGGTCTCTATTCCTCGATCTATCAAATATTCATCCACCTCCACTTTAAATGTTACGAATGGTCCAGCCTCCACCACCTTTTGGGCCAGGGAATTCCAGAGATTCACCACCCTCTCTGAGAAGAAATTTCTACGCACCTCAGTTTTTAATGACCAGTCCTTTATCTTGTAGCTATGTTCTCTCCTTCGCCTCTCCCATGAGTGAAAACATCTCACCATCTACCCTGTCATGCCCCCCTCAGGATCTTATATGTTTGAATAAGTTCATCCCTCACTCTTCTAAACTCCAAGGAAAACAGACCCAGACTATTTTGACTCTCTTGATAGGACAATCATTTCATCCCAGGAATTAGCCTGGTGAATCACCTTTGGACTGCCTCCATTGTTACTATATCCTTTTTTTAGATAAAGGGACTAAAGCTGTATGCAGTCTTCCAGTTGAGGCCTCACTAATGCCATGTGCAATTGCAAGAAAACCTCCCTATTATTAACTCCAACCTCTTTGCAATAAAGACCAAAATGCCGTTTGCCTTCTGAACTACTTGTTGGACTTGCCTGCTAGCTTTTTGTGATTCATGCATTGGAATGCCTAGATCCTTCTGTACTTCACTCACCTGCAACCTCTCTCCATTTAAATAATAATCTGCCTTTTGATTCCTCCTACCAAAGTGTGTGACTTCACACTTTCCCAAACTGAACACCATCTGTCAGGTTTCGCCCAGTCACCCAATCTATCTATATCCCGTTGCAGTATCACAATATCCTCATCAAACATGCTCTTCCAACTATCTTTGTACCATTGGCAAATTTGGAAACATTACATTCAGTTCCTTCCTCCAGGCATGAATGTAATTAGTGAACAATTGCAGGTGAAGAACTGATCCCTGTGGTACTCTACTAGTTACGTATTTCCACTCTGAAAAGGACCCATTTATTCCAACTCTGTCTTCTATGTGACAGCCAGTTTTCAATCCATGAAAACAGACTTCCTCCAATTCCATGGGCGTTTACATTATGCACCAGCCTCTTATGCAGCACCTTGTCAAATGCCTTTTGGAAATTTGAATACGCTATGTCTACAGGTTCCCCTCTATCTACTCTCCCTGTTACATCCTCAAAGAATTCGAGTAAATTTGTCAAAACATGATTTTCCTTTCTTAAAACCATGTTGATTAGGTTTGATTTCATTCAGCTTTCCTAAATGATTAGCTATTTCCTCTTTGATTATTGACATCAGCATCTCACCAATAATAGATGTTAAACTAACTGGCTGAGAGTTCCCTGCCTTCTGCCTATGGGAAGGGACTCAGAGGGCACCTATCCAATCTCTTTGATCACCCTTGGAAGAATATTATCTGGGTCAGCAGCCCTATCAATTTTGTGCTTTCCTAGTATATCTAGGAGTGACATCATTATCTATTTTAATATGAATAATGCTATTCAATACTGATCACCCTCAGTGGAAACATAAGCATCATCCACAGGAGTAAAGAAGGATAAAAGTAGTCATTCAGCAGCTCTGTCACAATCTGAGATTCTGCCTATGGTTTTCTTACTTCTGACATTGCTTTATAAAAGAACTTTTGCTATTACTACTACAATTACACGTCGTCTTGTTTCCCTGAGAGCTCTTCTCCAATTTCATGGTTGTTTGTTGCCTTCCTTAACTGCATGTGATATTTTTCATGTTCCCCTGGAGTGAATGCTAAGTAAATGCCTTCTGTTCAATTGAATTTGCCTCTGTACATTCCTTGTCAAGTGTTTGGTTTTGACATGTTCCCTTTTAATCATTGGTATATACTTGGTTTAATCTGCTTGAAATGGTTTTAGATAAGACTCACTCATCATCGGTATTGATGGCCAATCTAGTAAGGTTTCCCAGTAAACGTTTGTCAGGTCTCTGTCATTTTTATAATGTTAGCCTTTTTAATTAGATTAGTCTACTTGGTTCAAGATTAAGGCTGCAGCCTTAGATTGGTCAATAAGATTAAATTTACTTACATTTTGATCAGAGTTGGCAGATATTCCCCAACACGTGGTTTCAACATTGGGTCAATACTTAAAAGAAATCTGGAATTTGTCTATCCTTGAAAGCCTCATCAATATACTCTGAAAGGAAACAATCACTGATGGTGTTCACAAAATACTCGGCCATTCTCCCCACTACACTAGATGGTTCATCGACAGATGATTTAACACAAGGAAAGTCTTCCATAATATAAATTGGTCTCAGGTTAGGAAACTGAGTAAGTTGTGAACAAAGTTCCTCATGATCTGTGATGTCTCTCCTGCGAGTCCGTAACAAGTGCAAGTTGTAAACTTAAGATTTAGAGTAATTGATTCCAAACAGTTTCAAGCTCCAACTGATATATTAATATTTCTGTGCATAGCAGGCAAAATATTGCTGACAAATAATGCTATACCTCCTACTTTTTCGCATGTTCTACCATTCCTAAGATTGTGCGAAATGCCATATTGCAGGATATAACTGTCATTTATATCAAACCATTGTCTCTGTCACACCAATAACATATGTGTTTTGTAATGCTGCATGAGATTGTAGTCCCAGCAGTTTATTTCTAAGTCTTCTCATTTAAACATGGGTGCCATTTATATTTTGTACATTACTTCTGAAAAATCTAGGAAGTCTATTTGTGCTACTTTCTGGTTTAGCTATTTTACCCTTGGTTTAAATCTCCCCAAACCAAAGGCTACCTCAAAATTGTTGGCCACATGTGTGCACCTAGAAAGTTAAGATGAAAATCCGTCCGAGAAAGTTTACCCTGTAACTGAAAAAAAAATCCATTTGCCTTTCAAAGTAAGTCTCTCTCTTTCTCTTACCAAGATCCTCGAGCCCACTGATTCTGTTGTTCCTTTCTGTAGAATCCTATAGCCTTGGAAGAAGGCCTGCAATTACTACCTTTGCTCCCTTGTTCTTTAGTTCATGTGTGGACTTCCTCTAGTTGTTCTGCAGGAGAAGGAACATTTTCTCTAAGATGTCATTTGCTTCCAGGTAACCGCTCTGTTACAATGAGATGATATGGTAAACAGAATTAAAACTGTTTTGAGTCTGCATGTGGTTGCAAGAATTGACCAATGGGTTGCACTTCTCCACAAATCATTCAAATTGTTTTATGAAAAATCTTCAACTAAAATTTTTGCAGAACAGCTTATTTACCAGTAACTCAAATGTCAGATAAATTTTCAAGGCAACTATTTTGGTACAAGTTAACAGCTAGAGAAATAAATTGTTAATTATTGCTTGAGACATATTCTAATTACAACTGCCTGTGAAAAGAGGGCTGCGTTTTCTCAATCTAACTCCCTTTAAAAAAATGAATTTTGACGGATAAATACAGAAAAAAACCAAAAAGTTATGAACGTAACATGGAATTTGGTTTTTCAGCACACTGTTAATTTTCCCTCTTTTCTGTAGCAACATTGTAAATTTATTCATTTTCTTCAGAGATTCTCACATATTTGGAAAACACCTCAAAGTACAGCATTGCCTTAAAAATTGGATCATAAGAGAATCCTGAGAGGGATGTATCACATTTAGCAACCTTGTAAAAATGTATCATTAAAGATGAAATTGAACATTGAGGTGCAAGTACTTCATCTCGTCCGACCTTTAACTACTGGTGCTGGTGACGTTTGAGAATACCAGCACACAGCTTTGTCTTTTCAGCTTGGCTGTTGGTTCAGAACTTAAGAAACAGCAAATGAGTATTTGTTTAGCACCTTAAAATACATCAAAGCATTCTACTCGCTGAATTTATACTTTTGGAGTGTATGACAGATTGACATATGCAACACATTACTGGACATGTGCTACAGACTAGAGTTTCCACTCTTAAATCCAGATAAAATGAACAGAGAAGTAGGGCAGAATATATGATCATAGTTTCAGTTCTGACATGTCCTTTATTGCCAATAATAAAATAACTAAAACCTATGTTCATAAAGAGAGCCTTTAATTGTTTTCCTCTCTGATTAAGTTGCACTCAGTTTCTTATTTTTTTAATAAAACACTGTGGGCGGCCTGTTTATATTTCACCAATTTTGTAACACTCCACACATTAACTGGAGTGACTCGTCCCAAAAGCAAACAGGTAGCAACCCAATGTCAGCTACTGTTTAATGGTTTGGCAGCGATCATAATTAACAAGCCTGTTGAGAGCCAAGACATAAACTGGCAGAGTTACTTGCTGAACTAAGGCAAAGAAAGGAGGGGGGAAATTCCGTTTAAAATTATACTTTTGGTTTGAAGGACCAAGCAGCAGCATGGCTTTTAAACTTTAAAAAGTTGACAATTAGGTTGTGTGTCTCACTTCTTCAGTGATTCAAAAATCTGACCAGTTTTGTATAAATTGAGCCAAAGTGTGACAGATGAAGGGCTCCCAGCCTCTGAGGCGTGCTGTGTGCCTACGTGCCGGCTAGCCTGCTCCACACTGCATTTCTCCCGCACACACATCTCTCTATTCCTGTTTGCAGTGGCTCTCCTTGTACAACAACCAAAGACTGGCACGGACCAAATTTATCCCGGAATAAGGACAGCACGCATGTGCCGTCAACCCGGATGTAAATCACTTGTCTAGTGCAATCCTTGGTTGAATTTTGGCATTGTAACCGGGTCCGGACCGAGCTGTGCCAGGTCGGACCGCGTTTAAAATGGGAATAAAGGTAGCACCGGCAGGGGCATCGCGCCACATCAATCCCATGAGTTAAAATTGGCCAATACAACCATCTGACCAATTGGGGAAAAGTCGGCGGAATTGGGCGAAATAAACCCGGGATAACTGGAATGGAAATAGAACCTGAGGTCGGTGTATTTGGTACTTGGGGGGGGGGGGGATTTATCTGATGACAACTGTTTCAGGTGATGTGAACTAAACAGGATACTTGGAAGTCCTGAAATAAAGGGCAGATAAAATTCCGAAATACAATACTGCAGAAAACTGAATTGGGGAAATAAAAAAATAACCAAAAATATACAAAGCATTTTTACTTTTGGCAGTTTGAAGATGGCAATTTCCTTTCTTTCCCCTGTCTTGCAGGTTCTGCCAAACTTTTTCTTCTGAAGTGCTGCCGGCTGCAGACAGTGTTGCACTGTTATTGTGGACTTCGTTTGTCACTAACAAGGTTTATTGCCAAGTAGATGTCAGTTAGCCCCGCTCCACCCGCACCACAGTCTTCATTCATCCCCGAAGTAACCAGCTCCAGTCGTTGTGAAAAGCCACAGCAGTGCTCCCTCCCTCTAGCCCACATTGACTAAGTCTGTATTTCTCAATGGTGAGAGTTTCCATACATAAACGCCTACATGTGCTGAAATGATTAACTCGCATTCAATCCATCACATTAAGAACAATCCTTGCCCATCCAATTTTGGTTTCATTAAGTTAGTGGAATGTAAAAATGGTTGGTTTCTTTTTTGGGGGGTTGCAAGAGAGAGCAGCACAACAATGTCTTGACAGCTGGATTTATCTGATGATAACTATTTCAGGTGATGTAGATGAACCAAAATCCTTCGGAGTTCTGAAGCAAAGGGCAAATGAGATTCCGAAATATTGCATAAAATATGTTTCGATGGATGGGGGAATTGTTTCCTTCAGGTATGGTAGACCGTGCTGGAAGTGGGTTATGCAGCTGTATAGATCACAATGATGCCTGAAGGTCTGCCTGACAATGACTGTTTCAAGCTATGAGTGGAACTGCCACTTAAGGAGTCACCTCCATTCCTTTGACCACAGAAAAGATTTGGGACTATATGGAGGAGAAAAATGCAAATCCATCCCTCCCCCATTGCATCATCCAATTGGTTCTAAAATTAATCCAGTGTTTTTATGTTCTGGACTTAAAATTTCAATTCTCTAAATCTTATATTCCTCTTCAATATCACCTTTCAGATGCCTTCTTTCGTTACTGGAAAAAAAAACAAATCGCTAGATTATTTTCCTCAGTTTAAATCCTGAAGATTAGGCGTCAGGTCTTGGGCCACCTCTTTGCAATGCTTCCCATGTTTCAATATCTCCTTTGTGTCTCAGTGACTAGAACTAAACAAAGTATTCAAGATGTGTTCTAACCAGAACCTACATAGTTTGCTCATAACTTCCTCTTGACCAGGGGAATTTCACAGTAACTTCATTGCAGTGTTAATGTAAGCCTTACTTGTAATAGATAAACTTTTTATTACTTTTTGTATTCTGCTGTTCTGGCTAAAACATTCAACATTCTGTATTAGTTGGATGTATTGAGTGTTGGGTTTCGGAAAACTCCTGGGTCACTTTCAACTTTGTCCCTAGTTATTTGAATGCCATTCATGGACTATGTGTGTTACCCAGTTTTCATTCTAATATGCATTTCATCTAATAACATCGTGGATTCAAGTCCCACCCCAGGACTTGAGCACAAATCAAGGCTGACACTCTCAGTGTAATACTGAGGGAGTGCTGCACAGTTGAATGTGATGCAAAGTTAAACTAAGTTCCTGTCTGTCCTCTCAGGCGGACGTAAAAGATCCCATGGCACTATTTTGAAGAAGAGTAGGTGAATTGTCCCTAGTGTCCTGGCCAATTTCTCCTTCAGTCAACACAGCAAAAAATATATAATTTTTACATTGCTGATTGTCAGAGCTTGCTACGTGCATACTGACTGCTGCATTTCCTACATTACAGCAATGACTGCACTTCAAATGTACCTTGTAGCTGTACAGTGTTTTGGGATGTCTTGTGGTTACAAAAGGCGCTATATAAATGCAAGGTTCTCTACTTATCAGAGTTACTTAAATTTCATAATTGTCTAGCTCAATCTAAGTTTTGAACTTCTATTTAATTGCCCTTTCTAATTTAGTACTATATACAAACTCAACTTGCATTTGATTTCTGAGTCCATGTCTTGATTAAAGGTAGAAACAATAATGATCCCAATATTGTTTTGCTGAGGCATCCAACTCAGTGCTTCTCCCCCATTCCAGCATAACAAGTGCCCATTATTTTCCATCTTTCAGCCAATTTCTTATCCATATCAAAAATTTACCTTGAATTCCCACAGGGGACACAGCATTTACCTGTAACTACACAATACCATGGTGGCACAGTGATTAGCACTAGGGACTCAGGTTCAATTCCCGGCTTGGGTCACTGTCTGTGTGGAGTTTGCACATTCTCCCCCTGTCTGCGTGGGTTTCCTCCGGATGCTCCGGTTTCCTCCCACACGGCACGGTAGCTGCTGGTTACCACTGCTGCTTCACAGCTCCAGGGACCTGGGTTCGATTCCCAGCTTGGATCACTGTCTGTGTGGAGTTTGCACATTCTCCTCGTGTCTGCATGGGTTTCCTCCGGGTGCTCCGGTTTCCTCCCACAGTCCAAAGATGTGCGGGTTAGGTTGATTGGCCAAGCTAAAATTGCCCTTAGTGTTTTGGGATGCGTAGGTTAGAGGGATTAGCGGGTAAATATGTAGGGATATGGGGGTAGGGCCTGGGTGGGATTGTGGTCGGTGCAGACTCGATGGGCCGAATGGCCTCTTTCTGCACTGTAGGGTTTCTAAGATTCACAGTCTGAAAGACATGCTGGTTAGGTGCATTGACCCGACCAGGCGTTGGACTGTGACGACTAGGGGAATTTCACAGTAACTTCATTGCAGTGTTAATGTAAGCCTTACTTGTGACTAATAATAAATAAACTTTAAACAAATATATATTTATACTTATTTTGCTATATTTCAACATGGCTGGAATATCTGAACTATAGTTGTATTCCTTTACCTTTGATGTATAGCTTGAAGTATTTCCTTCTGAGGAAATGGGATCTGATGCTGGGATCTGAGTGATCCCAGAAAAAAATCCCAATATACATGGAAACATACATCGAAAACAAAAGCAGGAATAGACCATTCGGCCCTTCGATCCTGCTCCACCATTAATTATGACCATGGCCGGTCACCAAAGATTCAGTACCCTGATCCCCCCCCCCCGTATTCCTTGATCCCTTTACCCCTAAGTAGCCCCATGAGCTACATCTAATTCCTCCTTGAAATCACACAATGTTTTGGCCTCAACTTCTTTCTCTGATAATGAATTCCACACATTCATCACTCTCTGAGTGAAGAAATTTCATCTCACCTCAATCCTTATCCTCAAACTGTGACCCCTAGTTCTGAATTCTCCCACCATCAGGAACATTCTTTCTGAATCTAATCTAAACCTGTTAGAATTTTATCCCCTTTCACTCTTCTAAACTCCAATTAATATAATCCTAACCAACTTCGTTTCTCCTCATATGACAGTCCTACCATTGCAGGAATCAGCCTGGTAAACTTTCACTGCACTCTATCTATAGCAAGAACATCCTTCCTCAGATAAGGGCACCAAAACTGCACACAATATTACAGGTGTGGCCTCACCAATGTCATATACAATTGCAGTAAAATTTCCCTATTCCTATCCTCAAGGCCAACATACCATTTGTTATAAAGGCCAACATACCATTTGCCTTCTTTACTGCCTGATGTACCTGCGTGCTTATATTCAGTGACTGATGCACAAGGACACCAAGGTCTCACTAAGTATCCACCTCTCTCAATTTACAGCCATTCAAATAATAATCATATTATGGTCACTCATTCTGAAGAGTTCTCTCACAAGCAGATTGCCAACTGATCCCCTCTCATTGCACATTACCCAGTCCAAGATGGCCTATTCCCTTGTTGGTTCCTCAACATATTGGTCCAGAAAACCATCCCGCATACACTCCAGATATTTCTCCTCTTTTGTACTGTGACTAATTTGACTCACCCAATCAATATGCAGATTAAAGTCACCCATAATCACAAGTGTCCCTTTATCACATGCATCTCTGATTTCCTGTCCAATGCTATTCCCAACATTACCACTACAGTTTTGTGGTCAGTATACCACCCACTTGAATGTTTTTTGCTGCTTCGTGTTTCTTAACTCAATCCATGCAGATTCCACATTGTCTGTTCTAATATCTTTCCTCAATATTGTATGAATATCTTCCCTCAATATTGTATGAATATCTTCTTTAATCAACAATACAACTCCACCACATTTTCCTTTCTGTCTGTCCAACCTAAACACTGAATAGCCCTCAATGTTTAGTTCCCATCCTTGGTCACTTTGGAGTCATGTCTCTGTAATCCTGACTATATCATACCCCTTTATCATCTATCTGCACAACTAATTCATCCATTTTATTTTGGTTGTTTTGAGCGTTCAGGTGCAAAACCTTAACATTAGTCCTTTTAACCCTTCCAGCTTGTCCAGGTTCCACCTTCCCAGAACTGGTCTCAATGCCCCAGGTATCTGAAACCCTTCCCTTCACCCTCTTTTCAGCCATATATTCATCCTATATATCCTGCTGTTTTTACTCTGACTAGCACGTGGCACTGGTAGTAATCCTGAAATAACTACATTTGCAGTCCTATTTTACAAATTGCTTCCTAGCTCCCTACATTCTGCTTTTAGGACTTCATCCCTTTTTTTATCTATGTCATTTGTACCAATGTGTACCATAACAACTGGCTGTTCACCACCCCCCACCCCCACTTCACCCACTTCAGAAATACATTCTATAATCACACAATGATACCTTAACAATTGTAACCTACAATAAAGGACGGCACAGTGGTTAGCACTGCTGCCTCACCACCAGGGACCCAGGTTCGATTCCCGGCTTGGGTCACTGTCTGTGTTTGCACGTTCTCCCTGTGTCTGTGTGGGTTTCCTCCAGGTGCTCCGGTTTCTTCCCACAGTCCAAAGATGTGCATTGGCCATGCTAAATTCTCCCTCAGTGTACCCAAACAGGTGCCAGAGTGTGGTGACTGAGGGATTTTCACAGTAACTTCATTGCAGTGTGAATGTAAGCCTACGTGTGACAAATAAATAAACCGACCCAACTGTACTCACCAAACAGTTTAGATTACCTTAGGAGATGCAAACTTGCACTCCACTCTTTCTTATTGTCTTTTAACCATCTGGTTCTGCTCTTAGATTCACTTTTTCTTTATTCTTTATCCTCCTATCTTTGTTCCCTAATTGTTACTTTGTTTAGTTGTTTAAGTTTCTGTTATTTAAAGATGGTCCCTAATATCAGTTCTTACCAACCAATCAGCTTACTGCTTTCCTGTACCATCACTCTTGGATTTTTCAAACTGAGCGCGCTGTTGGTGATATAAATAAATATATTTTATTGTCTCATTTTCCTGTTCGAAGTAAGGCCAGGTTCCTTTGTAAGAAATACTGTTTCGCATGCAATTCCTCAGAAATTTGACATTGATTTTGAATTGTTTTCATCCAAACCGGTTTTGATTTGATTAGGTTCTGCATGGCACTTTACTCTTAAAACCAGGCTATGGATCCAACATATCATCTTAATCCCGATATCTCCTTCTGTTCTTCGTGGTGATGATAGGACCGCTGCCATTATGATTCAGGTCCATTCCCTCCTGGGCTTATCTCAAAACAAATCTTGTACAGACCACATTGATGCCTAAACAATAATTACTTCAAGCTATTAGTGGAACTGTCACTTAAGGTGTCACTTCCATTTTTTTGACTGCAGAAAGGACTTTGGGATTATATGGTATTTTATCATAACACTGAGGTAAATCAAAATTTATCATTAGGAAAGTAGGAATTCTATTTGAAGCTGTAATATCAGGTTAAGAGTGTATTGGCATCATAATGGTCTTACTTTTAAAGCAAACTTCAAATATAAATGGAAGACAAGTTACACTTTCCTAAACTGTTAGAAATCATATGTAAATCATCTGGGTGAATGGAGCTTTGTTTTTTGTGTGCAGTTAGTATGAGTATGTTACAATGATAAAGTTTGTCATGACTTGATGGGGAATGTAAATATTTTCGGATGTTAATTACTTCTTACTGATGGATTGTAAAATGACATTGCAGCAAGATATTTAAAATATACTGTTTCGCTGTTAAGGTCTTTCAGCCTAATGAAATGTGATGGATTTCCGAGGCAAGAAATATGAGCGTGGGAGTAACTGGTCAGATCCTGAGGTGGTGGAGCTGCTGCAGCTTTGGGCTGATGAGTCCGTTCAGATGGAATTGGAGAGTTGTCTGAGAAACCAACATGTCTTCAACAGGATTGCAGAAGTCTTAAGGGAAAAGGGTATCCACAGGACAGGAGACCAGTGCCGGGAGAAGATCAAAAAAATGAAACTTGAATACAGAAGAATTAAGGATAACAACAAGATCTGTAGGGGAGGGAGGACTTGGAAATTCTTTGAGGTGATGGATAGAGTCTTGTCCAACAGGCCAAATATTTGTTACAGTACTGTGGGTAACACTGTGATAACACAGCAGATACCACCAGGTGTTCTGGCAGCAGGGGATGGGTACATTCATCATCACCACCACCATCATCTTACTTCTCCTCCACATGGTATTTCTCATTCACACCATCCTCAGGAACTAATGGACATTAAATGTGAAGAAGTGGACTCAGACGAGCGCAGCGAGACACCTGAACCACCCCCCTCCATTGTACTTCAAACTGGGGATGATCATGGGATGGATGGGAGCCTGTTGGAAGGAGGACATCATGATGGGTCACCGACAGCTCGGCTCGATAATCCTACGGAGAATGCCATTTCTCCAACAGGTTGGTACTTAATACCTACCCTTGTCCCCTCATCCCTCTCTCATTCTGTCTTTCTTTAGTCTTTCTGTATTTTTCTCACTCTCTATCTCACTCTCTATCTATCTTACTCTCCTTTTATCTCCCTTTCTCTATCACTCCTTGCTTCTAACTGGTTGTACTCCGCCCTCTCCACCAACACACACGCCTTCTGTCTCTCGCCCTCTTTTCTCTGTCTGGCTCATTCCCTGCTCCTCACCCTCACATTGGGTTTATATTATCCTCGCCTCACTGCTTCCTCCCAGTATGACTCATATGCTTCCCCCCTCCTCCCAATTGGCTCAGATGCTTCCCCTTTCCATATCTCCTCCTTATCAGATGGTCTGCCACATGCCTCCTTCATTTCAGTTCACCTATCTCCTTTCCTTTTTCACTGTCATTCTTTTCTCCTACCTTCTCTGTCCCTCCATCCTCTGCTTCACATTCTGTCTGTTCCTGCCCTATTCACTTGTTTTGTGTTTCTTCTTTTATTTCCCACATTCTCTTCTTTAGTTTTCATCCTTTGTTCCTCTTTTTTGTTTCCTTTTCTACCTTTCTATATTGTTCAGTTTTTATTCCAGTGCTGCTTAAAATGTTACAGTAACCCAATTGGCAAATATTTGATTTACTGTCACTTGATGTGAGTCAAGTGACGTCCTTGAGATCAATTCAAAGGGCCTCATTTTCCTTGGAACAATGTGATGGAACAAACTGAGCATAATGTTGTGGATGTAACCGAATCGAGACCTAATACATATTCAGAATTGTTCTTCTAGTTTTGTGTAATACATTCCAAACAGCTTTTTCCATCATAATAGCCTCATGATAACGGCTATGAACTGCAAGCCCCAGTGTTTATATATATACACACCTGGCCCAAATACATCATGCTGCATTTGTCTCTATTGGAAAACATCTGCCCACACTGGCCCCTTTGCCCAATGGGTTTAGATGCCCATGTAGACAATTTATTTAATCTAAGGTGCTAACACCCCACATGTCATTGTCAGATAAAAATTGTAGATTGTTTCCTTGTTGCTAACAAAGATGATGAAGAGCACATGCACTAACAATGTCTCCTGGGCTCCTGAGCCAGAAGATTGTATGTTCAGGTTCTGCTCCAGGAACCTGAACCGACACAGTCTTTGACATTCCAGTGTAGTACAAAGGGAATGGTGTTGGGCGGAATTTTCTTGAAACAATTCTAAATGTAAAACGGGCGAGAAAACGGGAAGTTTTTTTGTCTGTTTTTTTTGCAGTGAGGTTGGTGATGGTGACTCACAGCACTCTGTGCAATGGAGACTGTAATGTGAATCTTGCCAGTAGGGTGGGTGAAGTCTCAACACAATTGGGAGGCCAGCTGCTGCGCTGTAGGGATGCCATTGCACAGATGCCTCGATCTGTCACTCCACCCCCCCTCCAAAGGACATCACCTGGCACACCCCCACCGACTGATCGCCACCCTGAACATCGACCCCCCCCCACCCAATCGCTGCCTGATCGACTGGCATGGCGAGCTAGTAAGATCCTGCCCGTTGTCTTTCAAATGGGACATCATGGGTAGGAGGTCCCGTAGTATGATTTCCACAAAGAGCAGAGAAGTTCTCACTGTTTCCCATGCCACCTTTAATCCTTGAAATAATACCAAAAAGCAGATTATCTCATTAATAGCGCAGTGCACTGACTTTTTGCGGAATCTTGCTGTGCACCAATTGGCTGGTATAGTTCGTACCTTACAACAGTGAATGTACTTGAAAAGTAATTCATTGGCTGTAAAGCTCATTGGGGTGTCCTGAGTTTAATGTAAATGCAACTCTTTCTTCCCATATTTCTTTCCTGTAGCAGTCCACTAATGACCAGCTGCGCACATGTCCTATAATTCATAACTACCCTCTGAATCTGCAAAGCAGCTAATTCCCATTATCCAAGCTAAATCTGCCAGTCAATCCCATACCACCTAGCTTTACTTAGTGAAGTTTAAAGTTTATTTATTAGTGTCACATGTAGGCTTACATTAAGACTGCAGTGAAGTTACTGTGAAAATCACCTAGTCGCCACACTGCCACACCTGTTTGGGTGCACTGAGGGAGAATTCTAGCATGGCCAATGCACCTAACCATGAACTGTGGAAGGAAACCAGAGCAGACACGGCAAGAATGTGCAGATTCCACACAGACAGTGACCCAAGCTGGGAATCAAAACCAGGTCCCTGGCACTGTGAGGCAGCAGTGCTAACTACTGTGCCACTGGTGTGACAATTTACGGAATCATTTTTGAAAAGCAAGGTAGAATTGTGCATTGTCTGCATTGTGCCGTCCAGGATACTGCAGTTTCTGCTGAAACCTGGAGTACTGATGTACATGCATGTGTAAGTAGCAGTATAATTTGGTGTGTCTATTTTATCCATTTGTAAGATTTCACCTGTTGACTTGAGGTGCCTGTGGCCCATGTGACTATGTGTAAGCAGTGTCTCCAATGTGCTGTGATATTTTGGCATGCATAGTTAGGGCGTTATGTTAGCTGTGCTTCTTTCTCCATTGTTGAGCCACCATCAAAGATGGACTCAACAGTTTGTACAATTATTTATTTGGTTGTTCTCTACTGGAATTTTTGCTGCTAGAAGAACAGGTGCAACAACAAGATCCAAGTCTACAAAGGGCAAGAGTGTGCTTTATACAATTTTTGAACTTTCCACTGTAAAGGCACGTTGGCACAGTGCTTCGCACTGCTGCCTCACAGCGCCAGGGACCCGGGTTCAATTCCGGCCTCGGGTCACTGTTTGTGTGGAGTTTGCATGTTCTCCCAGTGTGTGTGTGGGTTTCTCCCGGATGCTCCGGTTTCCTTCCACAGTCCAAAGAGGTGAGGGTTAGGTTGATTGGCCATGCTAAATTGACCCTAGTGTCAGGGAGATTAGCAGGCTAAATATGTGGAGTTATGGGAATAGGGTCTGGGTGGGATTGTGGTCAGTACAGACTCAATGGGCCGAATGGCCTCCTTCGGCACTGCAGGGATTCTTACTTTAAATTAAAGCATGCAAGAAGTTAAATGAAAAAATTGTCTCAATAGTGAGCAGCTGGTTTGAGTTGGTGCGACAAACCTACAGGACTCTACACTTACTGTGCCTAATGTGATGTTAGACCCAACTTCTGCAATATTTCATAAAAGCTCCAGAGGGCAGGCGTGAAAAATCCAGATTTTGCATCGATCCGAGCAATGAAAGTGGGTTTACCCGAGGATAACTATCCTCAGTCTTTACACACCGGTTTTGTGATTTTCTCGCATAGACTATACCTTTCTCTTTTGAACTAAACACTTTGTAAATTTTTTGAAAGATTTTATGTAAACTTTTCCTCCAATCAAATTGGTTGCTTCAGCCAAAGTACAAAACCCTAGCATTTAAAAACGAATATTTAAAATCCATTACTGGTTGCTTTGTCCCATGATCAAGTAAGTGACGCTCAAAGACTTTATGACACTGAAAATAATTGAAAGCAAAAATGAGAAAGTCCGGTGAAGTGAAGAGCAAAGGAGCAGCTCTGTTTGACAATTATCGTTCAGTTTGAAAGTAGGGCAGAATCATAGTAGCAGAGCCTAGCCAAATGGGAGCTTAACAGAGAAGTTCAATTTAGAGTTTTAGTGCTGCAAAAAAAAGGAAGTGGACAAAATCATTGTGTAATGAATAGGCTATAAAACACAGTGTTTGTAGCACTGACAGCTCTGGAATCATATGCCCTTGTGACTTGAGGTGTTAATCAGTAAATTGGTAGCCACTTAGCATATTGTACTTTACCCTATATATACATCACGGATTGTAGCTTTCTGCACATGCCGAAGATTGTATTACTGGCAGGTTCTAAAAATTAAGCGCGGACCTATTCTAAGGTAGGAGCCAAGATTTTCTTTATTAGTGAGGAATTTGTCGCAAGAACATTAACTAAGTTACTATTTAGTCTTCATGTTTAGCATTGCTTTTTGTTTTACAGATTTTTTTTTTCTGGTTGGTACAATGTTGAAGAATGTTACATCAATAGTCCAGGGACAGAGTGCATAGTAGACAAGCAACCGGGGTTTCAAAGTCTATTTCTCTCCACTGGCCAAAAACGATTTTGATTTTCTCCCGATCAGATGGAATTGTAAAAAAAGAAACTAGAGTTTACACAGAGTGCTTTTCAAGATCTTTGCATAGCCCAAAATGTTTTATAATCAACTAAGATCTTTTTGAAGTGTTGTCAGTTGTGTCGGAAACATGGTGGCCAGTTTGCACACGGCAGTGTCCTTCAATCAGTGACAGTCTGCTTTATTGGGTGAGGGATAAATATTAGCTCGAACTATGACAGAGCCTCTCTGTTCTTTGATGTTTTTCTTGTGTCTGAGAGAACAATAGGGCCTCACCCAGAAGAGTTTAATATCTCATCCAAAAGACAACACTGCTAACACAGCAACACTCCCTCAGTTTCATAGAATAGAATCCCCACAGTGCAGAAGGAGGCCATTCAGCCCATCGAGCTGCACTGACAACAATTTCACCCAGGCCCAATCCCCGTAACCCTCATTTTTACCCATTAATCCCCCTGACACTAAGAGGCATTTAGTGGAAACTGGAGCACCGGAAGAAACCCACGCAGACACGGAAGGATGTGCAAACTCCACACAGACAGTGACCCAAAGCCGGAATTGAACCCAGGTCCCTGGCGCTGTGAGGCAGCAGTGCTAACCACTGTGCCACCGAGCCGCCCTGGAACTTTATTTTGCTTTATTTTATTTCTTCATTCAAGGGATGTGTGTCTTGCTGGCAAGGCTGTCATTTATTGCTCATCCCTCATGATGAATTGTGGCAGTCTGTTCTGAGAGTATTCCTAAAATGATTTTTGGTAGAGAGTTCCAGATTTTAACCCGAAGGACTGTGAAGATATATTTCTAAGTTAGGGTGGTGTGTGACTTGGAGAGGAACTTGGAGGTGGTGATATTCTCATGCAATTGCTCTCCTTGTCCTCCTAGGACAGAGGTCATGTGTTTGGGAGGATAGGCAGCCTAGATTTTGTGCACTGATCCTTTAGTCAAACTTGAACCAACAACTGCTTAATTCAGGCAAGAGTGCTACTAGCAAGCCAACGCTGGCACGCAAGTTCCGTCTTGAATAATTCCTTTAAATTTTGATACTTGTTCGTCGTGGCCACAATGTTTTAAGTGAGTACATTTCTCTCTGCTTTGGCTGACTTTCAAATTCAGTTGGTGTGGATATGAATTATAGTGCGACTCAGCCAGGAAAATGTTTGACCTTCGACACAGATTAAGCAACTATCACTGAACTAGTAATCCAGAGGCCTAGGCTAATGCCCTGGGGACTTGGCCCCTTCATAGCAGCTGGTACAATTTAAATTCAGTTCATAAATCTGAAACTTAAAGCTAGCCTCAGTAATGGTGACCATGAAACTATCATCGATTGTTGTTTTTTTTAAAAAAACCCTACTAGTTTATTAATGTCCTTTAGGGAAAGAAACTTGCCGTCCTTTCCTGCTCTGGCCTACTCCAGATCCATAGCAATGTGGTTGATTCTTAACTGCTCTCTGAAATGGCCTAGCAAATCATTGATTTCAAGGGCAATTAGGGGTGTACAACAAATGCTGGCCTTGCCAGAGTTGCCCACACACCATGAAAAAACAAAGGAAAAAATCATCTAGTTATTCAGGCATATTACATTGACCAAAAGCTTTGAGGAATTTGCATTTCCTTCCAGATCAATATCAGTAAAAATTAACACTTCACTGAACTTCAACTATTTATCAATGTGATGAAAGTGAAAAATCACTGTGGCCTGTTCAGTACCAATACCAAACTATAGTCTGCAGCTCTGAGTGTATCTGCTGCCGGTATCTAGTTACAGGAAACAGTGTAAAATATCACTTCTGTGTTTTAGCAGAAAGTTCTTTTCATAGTTATTGAAAGGCTCATGTCTCTTAAGATGGAAAACACGCACATAAGGTGCAGCTGTTTGTTACTCGGTAACATTGCATTTCTAATAATCAAATTTGACTAATAAATAGGCTTTGCCAGAGAATTAACAGGCTTATCTAATGAGTACGTGAGAAATACAGAACAGGATGACCCCAGGTTCAGGTTCCTGGTCTGTCCAGAGTTAATCGATTTCAGTCAAGGTGCTGGCAAGAATATTCAAATACTTGGGTTAAGAAAGGTAAAACCCTTGGAATGTTTCTACTCCTGATTTGCTATTTACCAACCCCACTCGAGGTATGCTCTGTAGATGTGGGGTGAGAATTGGATTGGGCCTGTTTACAATGACCACTGCCATCCCCATTCAACCCTGAAAATTAGACAAGTCATGCTCATTTGGACAAAGCGCAGGAATTTTATCGTAGAAAGTCATGAACAGCTATTGACAGAGGGAAAAATAAAATCCTTGAGTCCTGAATCAAGTTTTATTGGTCAGTTTTTTCCCTTCCCTTGATTTTAAGTTTCAGGACCCACACCCAGTTGTCTGACAAAGGATCATCCAGACTTGAAACATTGGCTCTATTCTCTCCCCACAGATGCTGTCAGACCTGCTGAGATTTTCCAGCATTTTCTGTTTTTCTTTCAGATTCCAGCATCTGAAGTAATTTGCTTTTATCTTGATTATTTCAGTCCTTTTTGTGAACACTCTGGGGGCTTGGCGAGCCAGTAAGATCAGGAGAGAGGCGAATCATTAGGTTCGCACCCGGTTTTTCGTCTCTCGCGATGTTACTGGCACTGATTTGCCGGTGAAATCAGCTTACTGGCGCGAAGCCAATTTCAATATTCATTAGTTAATTTAAATATAATTAGTTAGTCATTAATTATTCATTTCAATATAATTAGTGAGTCCCAGACGCTATTGCGTCTACCTGTCTGCTCGCTGGTCAAGGTCCTCACTGGCAAGGATCATGTATGGTTCCCACCAATGGGGGCCAGACGCGATGGCCTCGCCAGTGGAACCGGAGGCCATTGAAGCCCCCTGGATGGTCAGGGGTGAGGCTGGGCAGTGCCCCTTGGCACTGCCAACCCAGTACCCTGCAGTGCCAGTATGGAACTCTTGGCAATGTCAGTCCGGCAAATTGGCACTCCCGGTGGGCACCGGGCAGTGTCAGAGTGGCTAGAAGGGGCGGGCCCGCAATGGGGGCATGCCCATGATCAGATGAGGCATGAGTGGGAGCTCCATGGTGTGGGGGCAAAGGGGGTACTCTGCATTGGGGGGGACTATTCGGCTGGATCGGCAATCGGGGTGGCGGGGATTGGCGATGTCCAGGGCGGATATTGGGGTGGTAGTGGGTTAGGGTAATGTTCGGGGTGGCAATTGGAGTGGGAGGGGGTGATGTCCAGGGCATCGATCGGGGGGGTGGGGAGGGGGGGTGGGGATCAGCGATGTCCGAGGTGGCAATCAAAAGGGGCTGTGCAGGTCAGTGATCGATGGGGGTTTGGGGGAAGGGGCAGTGTCCGTGGGGGTGATAGTGCACTGGGAGTTCACCTGCACAATGGCGCCCCTAGAGCTCAGCAGTCAGCTTCCGGCTGAGAATAGGCTCTGCCACACCCCCTACTGGCGAGAGAATCACATCTGGGCTCTTTCTTTTCCAAGTGTCGTAAGATTGAGACTAGGAGCTCACCCAAAAAAATCAGCGCAATTGTCTCCCATTTTCACGCTCGTTTGGCATAGAGTCATAGAGGTTTACAGCATGGAAACAGGCCCTTCGGCCCAACTTGTCCATGCCGCCCTTTTTTTTAAAAAACCCTAAACTAATCCCAATTGCCCGCATTTGGCCCATATCCCTCTGTACCCATCGCACCCATGTAACTGTCTAAATGCTTTTTAAAAGATAAAATTGTACCCGCCTCTACTACTACCTCTGGCAGCTTGTTCCAGACACTCACCACCCTGTGTGTTAAAAAATTGCCCCTCTGGACACTTTTATTTAGATTTAGATTTGTTTTGGTAAGATCACCCCCTTCAACTTGTATATTAAAAATACTGTTTTAAAAAATGAATGGCTGGAATTTCCAGGGTGGGTGAGGCTCGTAGAACGGCATTCTCCATTGGCCTCAGGCAGGATCTTACGTGTCTTGGGCGGGTGAGGCAGTAAAATTCCAGCAAATGTGTCCAGGCAGTTTATTGCCCAGGAGTTCTGCACAGCTAAACCGAAGCAAGGTGGAAAGCAAATGACTTTCAATTACCCTTCATTTTCTTGTTTGGTATGTTTTGAAGAATCACATTAAACATGTTGTTTATTATTACCTCTGCAGGTTACATGGACCCAAATGTAAGTGGTACCTCCTCCGGGATGCATACCTCTGGACCTGCCTTTTCTGCGCTCCACAGACTTCGCCGGAAAAGGAAGCCACCCCGGGTAAAGGATCCTCTGGATGACATTCTTCTGAAATTTCTAACAGCACAAAGAGTGGTGGAGGAGCGTTTCCTGCAAATGGAGGAGCGAAGGATGCAACGGGACATGGAATTGGAAGACAGGCGGATGCAGCTGGAGCAACGCCGGATGGAACTGGAGAGGGAGCACGAGTACAGAATGTTCACCATATTTGCCCAGATGGTGAATGCACTTCGGCATGGAGGCTCCATGCAGACCTTGGGCCTGGACCTCAGCCAGGCCTTCTCGCAGCCTTCTGGTCGAGCTACAGAGACGGGTGGTCCCCCAGCCTCGGCTTCCACCTCCAAAGATGGTAACAGTAGAATAGTGCAGCAGCAGAGCAAATCTCTACCTAATGGACTGAAAGATGTTGTGTCTGGTGTAGAAACTAATCCAACATTCCGACGACCTGAATCTAGCATTTATTTATCAAAGAGAGGAAATGAAATTATTAATTCCTGTGAAATAACTCAGGAAGGTTATGATGCCTACCATGCAGATAAGCATGATGAAGATAAGAACCCTAATGTAAGTCTATTGAGCCATTTTAAATATCTTTTAAGATTCCGTCTATCTGTGGTCTTTGGAGTTCTACTTGTATTCATTTAATTGTTGTTGGGGGAGGATGCTATGATATCTCCAAACTGAATCTTAGAATGTCACAGAACACTGATTTTGTTTCTTAGCCTGTGTTTCATTTTGAAGGCACACCGAGGGGCATCTACTTATTCCATGCACCTGGATGTTCACTTAAAAATAAATTTCCACAGCATAAAATTACACAAATTTGGCACTGCCTTTAGGATTATAATCTTAAATAGAGACAATGATAAATTGGGGTGAAAAATGTTCATGAAGTGTTTGGGTTCACATGTCTTGTAGGGAAACACCGCATTATCTTATCTTTAATCACTGAGAGTGTTTGAAATTGTAGCTTGACACAAATTGAACAATGTCCCAATTCTGATCTTTGTCATGTAATGTGGACTGAATACTGTCCACTATGACTGTCCACAGTCTTCAGATGTGATGGACCTAGGAATGTCGGACTTTGGAGCAGGAGTAGGCTATTCGGCCCTTCGAGCCTGTTCTGCCACTCAATTAGACCTTTGCCGATCGGATTGTAGTTTTAACTCCACTTTCCTGCATGTTCCCCCCCAACTCTTGACTCCCTAGCCTATCAAAAAAAAATCTTAACTCTGCCTTGAATAAATTCAATGACCCATCCTTCACTGCTTCCTGGGAAGCGAATTTCACAGATTGATGACCTCCTGAGAGAAAACAGTTCTTCTCATCTCCAACTTAAGAGCGATACCTCTTATTCTTTCTTTCATAGAATCTCTATAGTGCAGAAGGAGGCCATTCGACCCATCGAGCCTGCACTGAAACAATCCCACACAGGTCCTATCCCCACAACCCGCACGTATTTATCCCACTAATCCCCCTGTCACTAAAGGGCAATTTAGCATGGCCAATGCACCTAATCTGCACAGCTTTGGACTGTGGGAGGAAACCGGAGCCACCTGGAGGAAACCCACGCAGCCACGGGGAGAATGTGCAAACTCCGCACAGGCAGTCACCTGAGGCCGGAATTGAACATGGGTCCCTGGTGCTGTGAGCAGTGCTAACCACTGTGTCACCCGTGCGACCGTATCTATCTTTGTGTTATCAGTAACTTTAGCTACCATATATTCGGTCCCTTCGTCGAAGCATTGATATAAATTATAAATAATTGAGCTCCAGCATTGATCCCTGTGGTACTCCTCTGGTTACAGCTTGTCAACCTGAAAAATACTCATTTATCCCTACTCTCTATTCCCTGTTAGCCAACCAATCCTTTATCCATGCTAATATGTTACCTCCCCCACCATGAACTTTTATTTTGTGCAGGAACCTTTTGATGTGGCACCTTATCAAATGCCTTTTGGAAATACAGGTATGCCATGTTTACAGGTTCTTCTTTATCCACTGTGCTTGTTACTTCCTCAGAAGAAATCTAATAATGTAGTAAAAATACCATTTCCCTTTCACAAAACCATGTTGACCCTGCCTGATCCCATTATGATTTTCTGAGTATCCTGCTATCGCCTCATTAATAATGGATTCTAGCAATTTCCCTATGACCAATGTTGGGTTAACTGGCCTGTACCTGAGTTCAAATGTGTTGAAATTAGTTCAGTTCTTCTCCTGCGTGCAGCTTCCTCGCTACTACCCGGCAATTCACCCTGCCTCTGCAGTCAGCAACTGGATGCTTTAATTGGGATTTTAATCACATGTATTTTGAACCCCTGGAGAAGAGCTTCCTTTGATTCAATGAGTCAGCAATGTAAGAAACAGTGCGGCAATGTCCTTTGTTCACTATTTCTCATAAATATGCTAAATGTTTCAACAAAATGGATTTTTGATCTCTCTGGAGAATGTCTTCCAGCCATAGTGTATCTAATACAGGGATCAGAAGAAACCTTTTTCCCTCCTTACCTCCCCTTCCCATAGGACAGCAGAGGTTGCTGGTTTCAGAATGTTCCCATCTTTTCCAATAATGTCAGCCATTGTTTTATGTACCGTTGTTGCGTTTCGAAATTTGGTAAATATTGATGTTCTAAATTGCAGGCAGTGAAAATCCTATATTATAGCTTTCTATATGTGACTTAAATTCAGTTTGACCTGGAACTGTGTGGCACGGTGGCACAGTGGCTAGCACTGCTGCCTCATAGTGCCAGGGACCTGGGTTCGATTCCCAGCTTGGGTCACTGTCTGTGTGGAGTTTGCATGTTCTCCCCGTGTCTGCGTGGGTTTCCTCTGGGTGCTCTGGTTTCCTCCCGCAGTCCGAAAGACATGCTGGTTAGGTGCATTGACCCGAACAGGCGCCGGAATATGGTGACTAGTGAACTTCACAGTAACTTCATTGCAGTGTTAATGTAAGCCTGACTTGTGACTAATACTTTAACCTTAACTTTAACTGGAGCTGGAACGACCTAGCGCCCACATTGTGAATTGATAACTGATGGGTGAGTAAGTCTAAGTGCAGCTCTTTGTTCAGATTATAGATTATTATATTCTTTTTGTTCTTATCCATCTTGCAGGGCATTATTAATCTGGGAGCTAGTGAGAACAAGCTGTGCTTTGACCTGCTTTCCAAAAGGGTATGTGCATCTTTACTTCAACAACAAAAAAGTTTTAAACTTCTGTGTCCTTCCAAGTGCTTTACCCTTACCCATTGTTCATATCAACAGTTTGAAAGGCATTGTGCAGGAGATTCCAAGTACCATGCTGGAAACTGGAGTGCTTCCCATTTCTAGCATGGAACTCATTTGGTCTGTTCCTAAGTCAGTTTTACTGGAAGTCCGCTGGTTGGAAATTGCTGGGAGTTTAAGGGCAAAATGATGACTGTGAAACCACCCAGTGATTTCTACACACTGTTTTGCTATTGATAGTTTCCAGAAATGAATTGGAAATTCAAGTTTCCAGGAATGAGCAGGATTTTTCGTATTGTGGGATTTCCCACTCTGCCACCCAAAGATCCAATGGGGAGCGCACTCCTACTGATCACAGGAGCCCTGTAGCTTATTCAACACTTCATGTTGGAGACAGGATTTCCATCCCCCACTTGGGCTGCTGGCCGATAAAATTGTGGCCTCACTATATGCATCACTCAATATTTAAATGGTGTTTCTAGAAAAAATAATAACTTTAATCTTGTAATTATAATCACAGAATGGATACATCACAGAAGGAGGCCATTGTGTCCACCAGGTCTGTGTTGGCTCTCTGCAAGAGTAGTTCACCTGGTGTTACTCCCCTGCCTTTTCTCCTTAACCCAGCAATTTTTTTTTCTCTTCGGGTAACAATCTAGTTCTCTTTTGCAAGTCACGATTGAATCTCTTTCTACCACACGCTCAGGCAATGCACTCTAAATCCCATCCACTCGCTGCGTTTAAAAAAAGTTTTTCCTCATGTCACCTTATCTTCTTTTGCCAATCGCCTTAAATCGCTGTCCTCTGATTCTCGATCCTTCCACATTTGGGAACAATTTTGCCCTATCTGTCCAAACCCCTCATCATTTGGAACATCTCTATCAAATCTCCTTCTCATCCTTCTTTTCTCCAAGGACAACAGCCCCAGCTTCTCCAACCTATCAATGCAACTAAGTTTCCCATCCCTGGAACTATCGTTGTGAATCTTTTCTGCACCCTCTCTAATGCCTTCACATCCTTCCTAAAGTGTGGTCACCAGAACTGGATGCAATGCACCAGTTGAGTGTTTTATACAGACTGCTCATTTGTCACATTGCTCTTTGTGGGACAGCAATTTTACTTGCCCCACTATCAGTAATTGTGCATTAAGCTGTATCGGCAGCATGGTAGCACAGTGGTTAGCACTGCTGCCTCACAGTGCCAGGGATCGAGCGGCACAGCGGCACAGTGGTTAGCACTGCTGTCTCACAACGCCAGGGACCCAGGTTTGATCCCCAGCTTGGATCACTGTCTGTCTGGAGTTTGCACATATCCCTGTGTCTGCTTGAGTTTCCTTCGGGTGCTCCAGTCTCCTTCCACAGTCCAATGATGTGCGGGTTAGGTGGATTGGCCATGCTAAATTGCCCCTTAGTGTTAGGGGGACTAGCTACGGTAAATGCATAGGGTTGTGGGGATAGGGCCTGGTGGGATTGTGGTCAGTGCAGACTCAATGGGTCAAATGGCCTCCTTATGCACTGTAGGATTCTATGCTTTGGAATTCCCCCCATTGACCACCCTGTCTCTATTTCCCTTTCCTTCTTTAAAACCTAGCTACATCTGTTTGAACATTTGTCGACATCTGCCCTGGTCTCAAATTTTGTTTGATATCATTCCTATGCAGCACCTTGGGTTGTATTATTACTAAAGTTAAGTATGCTGAATAAATGTAAGTTGCTGTTGTAATAGAATTGAATTGATTAAAAAATCTATAACAACTTCACAACAAGTCTTTGTTACGTATTTTTAACTGTTTTCCCTCCTGTTTAGTACTGCACTTTGAGTAATCCTTTTGTTCAGAGTCAGATAAATGCATAAGAACTGACCTTACATTAATTTTGCTGCCGTATCCTTACTCTGTGAAGAGTGACAGGATCTGTACATTCAACTGGTTGAACAGGAAATAGATACCATTTTGAGCTAAGGCTCATCATTTTGTTCCAAAGTTACCACCTCCCCCACCGGTGCCAGCAGAAACTTCAGTTGTCTGAACTCTACATTTTGGAATGTCTACCGTAAACCTTTCTGCCTCTCCACTTCCTTCTCGTTTAAGAAACTTTCTCAAGTCCCCATCTCATTGGTTATGCCTTTGATTGACCCTTTGAAATTTAACTTTCCTGGTTCAGCAAGCATCTTTTTTCAATGTTAACCTAGGAAGCAACTTGGAATGATCTGAAATGCAACTATTATTTAATACATTCACTGAATATTACAAAGGCCATTTTTTCTTTACAAGATTTGATCATGGTTATTCTTTTGTTATTTTTGCCCAGAATCTGTTGTGCTTTGCAGCTTAAACTTTTGAGATACAGAAACATAAAGTTTAAACCATTTCAATGTAGACCTCTGGCTATTAAAAGATTATTCCTTGTCCAATGACATGCTAATTGGTCTCTTATCTGTTTGCAGTTGATGCAGCCTGACATGTTTCAGATAGACCCTCCACTCTTGCAGTATCCAGACTGGAAAGGACATGAGTTGTAAGTAATTTTATTGTGCTATTTGCTGACTTTAGATCACATCTATCTAATAGTAAAAACTGTCAACCTCACTGGGAACGCCATCATTGCAACATGCTTTGATGGAGATGCCATGTTTCACATAAGACATAAAAAATGGTCTGTGCTTGACATAAAAGATCACATGCTACAATTTGAAGGACACAGAAATTTCCCCAATGAATACCATCAAAGAAAGGAAAACATCTTGTTGCTGTTTATGGGGTCCTGCTGTGTGCACTTTGGCTGTCCTTCTCTTTATGACACATGCTTATTTCTGTTGCTGAAGACAAGAATTTAATGCTCCTTTAGGGGTGACTTTGGAGGTAGGGTGGGGGGATGGATGAAAGGATGCGAGTTGGACACTGCGCTGTCTCTCCGCTTTCACCTGTTTAAGTCCCACCTGAAACTCTTTATTCTCCCTTTGGAGAATCTTCATTGCAGGAATGAGACATTTGAAGGTGACATATCACCATCTTATCAAAGACAACTAGGGTGAACAATAAATGCTGGCCTTACCAGTAATCACAGTAAGAAGTTTAACAACACCAGATTAAAGTCCAACAGGTTTATTTGGTAGCAAAAGCCACACAAGCTTTCGGAGCTGCAAGCCCCTTCTTCAGGTGAGTGGGAATTCTGTTCACAAACAGAGCATATAAAGACACAAACTCAATTGACATGAATAATGGTTGGAATGCGAATACTTACAACTAATCAAGTCTTTAAGAAACAAAACAACATGAGTGGAGAGAGCATCAAGACAGGCTAAAAAGATGTGTATTGTCTCCAGACAAGACAGCCAGTGAAACTCTGTGGGGGTTACAAATAGTGGGACATGAACCCAATATCCCGGTTGAGGCCGTCCTCGTGTGTGCGGAACTTGGCTATCAGTTTCTGCTCAGCGACTCTGCGCCGTCGTGTGTCGCGAAGGCCGCCTTGGAGAACGCTTACCCGAATATCAGGCCGAATGCCCGTGACCGCTGAAGTGCTCCCCAAAAGGAAGAGAACAGTCTTGCCTGGTGATTGTCGAGCGGTGTTCATTCATCCGTTGTCGCAGCGTCTGCATAGTTTCCCCAATGTACCATGCCTCGGGACATCCTTTCTTGCAGCGTATCAGGTACGCTGCAAGAAAGGATGTCCCGAGGCATGGTACATTGGGGAAACTATGCAGACGCTGCGACAACGGATGAATGAACACCGCTCGACAATCACCAGGCAAGACTGTTCTCTTCCTGTTGGGGAGCACTTCAGCGGTCACGGGCATTCGGCCTCTAATATTCGGGTAAGCGTTCTCCAAGGCGGCCTTCGCGACACACGACGGCGCAGAGTCGCTGAGCAGAAACTGATAGCCAAGTTCCGCACACACGAGGACGGCCTCAACCGGGATATTGGGTTCATGTCCCACTATTTGTAACCCCCACAGAGTTTCACTGGCTGTCTTGTCTGGAGACAATACACATCTTTTTAGCCTGTCTTGATGCTCTCTCCACTCATGTTGTTTTGTTTCTTAAAGACTTGATTAGTTGTAAGTATTCGCATTCCAACCATTATTCATGTCAATTGAGTTTGTGTCTTTATATGCTCTGTTTGTGAACAGAATTCCCACTCACCTGAAGAAGGGGCTTGGAGCTCCGAAAGCTTGTGTGGCTTTTGCTACCAAATAAACCTGTTGGACTTTAACCTGGTGTTGTTAAACTTCTTACTGTGTTTACCCCAGTCCAACGCCGGCATCTCCACATCATGCTTACCAGTAATGCCCAAATAGTGCAAATGAAAACTTAAAGAAAAAAATTGGCAATGTGCAATTAGCATTTTGTAACACTAAGGCTTTCTGATTTGATTCCCTTTAAAAAATGTTTTTTAATGATTAACTGTATCTGTGCATTTGTATATCAAGAGAAATGTGTAAGAAACAATTTCAAAACATTTTTCTGTTTGTCTTGCTGCCATCTCAGCCTCCGAGTACAAGTGGGAAAGTTTTTGACGTGCTATTGTAAGGCACCGGTGCCCCTCAAGCCTGAGAACGTGAGTAGTTACCACTGTCCAGCATTGCCACTTATTGTTTTGACCTCTCCCTTTGCCAAAACAGCTTGCCACTGTGGAATCCCCTCAAACCTTCCTTTGTGGCTGGACTTTTCATTATCTCCTTTGTTCCTCAATCCACCTTTCTCTTCAAAGATGATTACGATGTTTTCTCATGCCAAATGTGCTATACAAGTGTACGTTATTTTAGTAATGGCATTCTGATGATTTGATCTTTTCCCTCGGGATCAAATTTACTTTATTTAGAGTGCATTGCTTGTCTTTTGTAATGACCAGTCATCCACAAAAATAACATAATCTGACGTATATGGGTATAACAAAAGCAAAACACTACGGATGCTGGAAATCTGAAACAAAAACAAAAAATGCTGGAGAAACTCAGCTGTGGAGAGAGGAACTGAGTAAACCTTTCGAGTCCATATGACACTTCTTCAGATACAGTTTTTTTTGAGTCAGCTCAGTGTCTTGACAGATGTGGAAGTCCATTTAAGAAGTTTTCAAGTCAAGCCAATAAGAAATCAACAGATATAGGGGCGATTTTCCCCCCAAAAAAACGATGTGACCAACAGGCAGACAAACTGCTCTGATCTCCCCATAGGGACATCGGCACATGCACACTGGCCCCACCATCACTGGCCTCTTGATCACCGGCTTAACTTTGCACCCTTTTTTGAATGAAGGTGTAGCATTTGCATTTCTTCAGTCCCATTGGCACCATCCCAAATCTAAGGGAGATTGGAAAATTGTGGCAAGTGTCTCCATAAAGAAAGTTAAAAGGAGGGGCAAGAATGATAAGGGACCAAAAAGGGGATTAATGCATGGAGGCAGAGGACATAAATGAGGTTCTAAGTGATTACTTTGCATCTATCTTCACCAAGGTATGAGATGCTGCCGAAGTTGTAGTGAAAGGGGAGATAGTTGAGACATTGGACTGGCTAAAAAATTGAGAAAGCAGAGATATTAGAAAGGTTGGCTATATATAAAGTTGATAAGTCATGAACTGGATCAGAGGATACTGAGGGAAGTGAGAGTGGAATTGCGGAGGCATTGGCCATAATCTTCCAATCCTCCTTAGGTGCAGGGATAATGCCAGAGATCTGTAAAATTGCAAATTTTACCCCCTCATTCAAAAAAGGATAAACCCAACAACTACAAGCGAGTCGATTCAATCTCAGTAGTGGGCAGGCTTTTAGAAACAATAATTCAGGTCAAAATTAACAGTCACCTAGATGAATGTGGACTAATCCAGGAAAGGAAGCATGGAATTGTTATGGGGAAATTGTGTTTCACTGATTTGATTGAGTTTTTCGATGAAGTAACGGTGAGAGTAAAGCGGTTGATGTGGTATACATGAGCTTCTGAAAGGCATTTAATGAAAGCCACATAACAGGCTTGTCAGAAAAGTTGAAGCCCATGCTATAAAAGAGAGAGTGGCAGCATGATTACAAGGTTGGCTGAGTGACAGTAAATAAAGAGCTGTGGTAAATGATTGTTTTTCACACAGGGATTGGTAAGATCATAAGATCATAAGACTTAGAAGTATTATGAACTATGAGGAGGATAGTGAACAACTTTAAGAGGACATGGGTGGACAGGTAACAGATTCAATTTAATGCAGAGAAACGTGAAGTGATGCACTTTGGTAGGAAGAACAAGGAAAGGCAACATGAAATAAAGCATACAGTCCTAATGGAGGTGCAGGAGCAGGGAGACCTAAAACCATAGAATCCCTACAGTGCAGAAGGGGGTCATTTGGCCCATTGAGTTTGCATCGACCACAATCCCACCCAGGCTTTATTCCCGTAACCCCACATATTCACCCTGCTAATCCCCTAACACTAGCGTCAATTTAACATGGCCAATCAACCTAACCCACACATCTTTGGACTGTGGGAGGAACCCACACAGACACGTGGAGAAACTCCACACAGACAGTGACCCGAGGCCTGGGGACTATTTGTGCACAAATCCTTAAAGACGGTAGGACAGACGGAGAAATAGTTAATAACACATATGGAATCCTGGAAATTATAGATGGAGGCATAGAGCCAGTATAAAACACTAATCTGGCTTCAGCCAGAGTATTCTGACCTATTCGAGTCACCACACTATAGGAACGTGAAGTCATTGGGAAAGGTGCAAAAAAGATTTGCAAGAATAGTTCTAGAGCTGAAGAGAGGGTGGAGAGAAGATTTGATAGAGGTTTTCCAAATCATGAGGGGTCTGGACAAAGTAGATAGAAATAAACTGTGCTCATTGGTGGAAGAGTCGAGAACCAGAGGTGAATCGCAAAAAAAGGGAGATGAGATGAGGACAAGGTTTTTTTAATGCAGTGAGTGGTTAGGATTTGGAATGCACTGGCAGAGTGGGGTGGAGGCAGATTCAATTGTAGCTTTCAAAAGAGAATTGGATTAAAATTTTCAGGACTGATTTCAGGATTTTGAGGTGTATAAAATTATGAAAGGCATAGATAGGGTGAACGGTGGGAAGCTTTTCCCCGGGTCGGTGGTGACGTTCACGAGGGGTCATAGGTTCAAGGTGAAGGGGGGGAGGTTTAACACAGATATCAGAAGGACATATTTTACACAGAGGGTCGTGGGGGCCTGGAATGTGTTGCCGGGCAAGGTGGTGGAGGCGGACACACTGGGAACGTTTAAGACTTATCTAGACAGCTATATGAACGGAGTGGGAATGGAGGGATACAAAAGAGTGGTCTAGTTTGGACCAGGGAGCGGCGCGGGCTAATTGTTCTTTGTTTCTCGTTTCAAGGCTTCATTCTATGATCATCTTGCTGGTGCCAGTACAGAGCGAGACTGCATATAGTTGGGAACCTGTCTCGGGGGCAGGGAATTCATATGGTGTTCGTGGAAGTGGAAATGACTAGGGTTGGGAAGCATTTTCCGATCAGGGCCAGTGTGATCTCCTGGACTCGTTTCGATCGCCTCAGGGGGTCGGAGAGGAATTTCCCAGATTTTTTATCCCCATATTGGCCCTGGGGTTTTCACTGGGTTTTCGCCTCTCCCTGGAGATCACATGGTCTGAAATGGGGGGTGGGGGTGAGTTAATAGGTTGTGATGAACAAAGCATCGTAGCTGTGAGGGACAGCTCGCTGGATAGGATATTAGTATGTAGATAGGCTGGAAAATTGGGCGGGGATCCTGGATTCAGGATTCAATCCTGGACCGGGGAGCGGCACGGGCTTGGAGGGCCGAAGGGCCTGTTCCTGTGCTGTATTGTTCTTTGTTCTTTGACTGTGGGAGAAGGCAAGGGAATAGGACCAGCTGAGTAGCTCTTACAGAAAGCAGCCACGGATATGACTGACCAGTAGCCTCCTGTGTTTTAACCATTCTGTGACTTCAGCTGAATTTGGCTGATTGCTGTTTGAAGATTCATTAACTCTATGAATGGGTTTCCATTGGTGTCTCATGTGAAACATCAGTTTAAAAAACAGATGCCTATCTAAATAACAGAAGTGGATATCTCCACGATGTGAATCATACTGATGGGAATCAAAATTGATTATTTGGTATGTAATCGGCCTGTGTCCTCTTGAAGTTAAACACAACTGAATATGAAATAATTCTTTAAAGCTGTGGTCCTCTTTCCTCCTCCCAGAATGGAGATACTTGTTCATGATGTGCTAATTAATCAAAAACGATGCATTTACACTTTTTTTCCCCATTTTTCTAGATAGTTGTGGTTAATGGTTGTGGTTCTCTGTTTTCTGCACTATCCGCTGTGCTGTGTGATCCTGGAGGTAAGTGAAGATTGGAAAAGGGTGGTTGTTGAGCAGCTAAACATTTGGATTTCCCTTTAGTTTTTTAGGGATTGTATTTTGGGTGTGATATTGTTTTTGATACATCAGCACTGTAAAAGTAAAATTCCAACTTTTGAGTTGCCATCATCAGCGCCTTGATTCAGACACAGATGCAAGTGCAAAAAACTGGAAGGGAGGGAAGGATAACTAATTGTCCTCAACATCAAAACAACATTCAACAGAATCTGGCAACAAAGAACCCTAATACAACTAGAGTTGGTGGGGAAAATACATCTAAGAAGCATGATCCTGGTTGTCACTGGCCAGTCAAACAGCATTGTCCTGGCGAGAGTTCTTTACGGTAGCACCTATGGCCCAGCTAACTTCTGTTGCTTCATCAATGATCTATCCAAATTCATTTCAATGGGAAGGCTGTTTACTGATCGTTCTGTAGTGTTCAACTCTATTTGCAATTCCAAAACTAGAGCATACGTATAACAGGACCTGGGCAACATCAAGTTTGGGCTGAAAAGTGACAGGTAACATTTTTCCATGCAAGTCCCAGGCAATGACCATCTCCAATAATGGCACTACCATCAATTATTCCTCCACCATGAACATCCTGGAGGCTACTATTGTTCTGAAACTTAATTGCATCAAGTGAATCATCACCATACGTAAGCTAACAAGGCAACATCTTACTTTTTCTGTGATAGGTGACTTGTCCCCTTATCCTTCAAAGTCTCCTCGCCATGTACATAGATTGAAAGTGTAATAGCATACTGGCTGCTTATCTGGATGGCTGCACCCTCAATAACACCTCAGAATCTCAGCATCATTTGACACATAGTAGGCTGAACAATATCCTGTCTGTTTTCCCCAGTGTATTGTAGCTGAGTGTATACCAGCTATGGGTGACACTGTAATAACAAGATTTTATATTGCTGGCAGTTTTGATTCCATGATACCTGGATTTCTTTAAATGCAGAATTATTGAATTCAGCCTGCTGGGAGGATCATTAGCTTCCCGGTGAAGGCTGGGTACTGAGATAGTGTGCCAAAGCTGATCCTTTTTCCACCCAATGGATATTTTAATAACCACCACACAGTCTGAGGTTACCAAAAGGTTAATGAAGATGATCAAAAACTTTCAACTCTGTCAGTATGCTTCCAAGGTTGTAGAGTGCCTAATCCCACAGTGGATCAAGCTAGAAATGTAGAATGCCCTGAGTGTGGACCAAACAGTTTTTGGACAAGAAAAAAACATATGTCATCATATCCTTGCATTAATCACTTTTGTCGAAAGCAGCTTTCAAAGCAATCTTAGAACAGGGACACAATTCCTTGGCCTCACTGCAGCATATGATCCAGTCTGGCACGTTGACCCATTCATCAAAATATCCCTCCCTGGGCTACTGGCACCATTGAACTACTTTTGGACAGGGTGGGAAGGGTGATAAGACCATTGCCTGGAGGAAACAGATAAATGGGCTACCTCACAGATTTGTCTTAGCCCAACCCTGTTCAACTTGTATACCAGCAACCTACCCCCAATCCAATCCCAGAAATTTATCTATATAGATGATATCTGCTGTCGGATACAAGCTCACACTTTGCGTGAAATGTAAGACACATTGAATGACGATATTGCAAAGCTGGCTGACTACTGCAAGACTTGGTGCCTAAATCCGAGCACCAGTATACATGTTGTACTACATTACACCTTCATAATACCACGCCAAGGAGTAACATCTGAGGACCCAGGGCAGGAGGTTTAGTAGGAGAAAATATCCAGCAAAAACCATTTTTATTTTTGTAGACCTGACTGCTTGTTCATCCAGCTTTGATCCCCCATGGTGACAGTGGGCCCTTTTTCCAGACTGGCCAAAGCCTCTGTGCAGCCACCCATCATCAGTAGAGTTGCCAAGGACCACACAGGCTACAGCTATTGTGCAGACCAAACTATGACTCTCACTGTCGAGAAGTGTCTGCTGCCTAAACCTGAAAGTGGGCTGAGAGAACTCCATGTAGTCATTGACAAGACCATTGCTTGGCTTTGGGGACCACACATATGCTAAATATATGAATACTGTAGCAACTCAGTAAAGTTACTTTGAATGTCTCCCAGCTGTATGACCTATAAGACCATAAGACCATAAGACATAGGAGCGGAAGTAAGGCCATTCGGCCCATCGAGTCCACTCCACCATTCAATCATGGTTGATTTCAACTCCATTTACCCGCTCTCTCCCCATAGCCCTTAATTCCTCGAGAAATCAAGAATTTATCAATTTCTGTCTTGAAGACGCTCAACGTCTCGGCCTCCACAGCCCTCTGTGGCAATGAATTCCACAGACCCACCACTCTCTGGCTGAAGAAATTTCTCCTCATCTCTGTTCTAAAGTGACTCCCTTTTATTCTAAGGCTGTGCCCCCGCGTCCTAGTCTCCCCTGTTAATGGAAACAACTTCCCTACGTCCATCCTATCTAAGCCGTTCATTATCTTGTAAGTTTCTATCAGATCTCCCCTCAACCTCCTAAACTCCAATGAATATAATCCCACGATCCTCAGACGTTCATCGTATGTCAGGCCTACCATTCCTGGGATCATCCGTGTGAATCTCCGCTGGACCCGCTCCAGTGCCAGTATGTCCTTCCTGAGGTGTGGGGCCCAAAATTGCTCACAGTACTCCAAATGGGGCCTAACCAGTGCTTTATAAAGCCTCAGAAGTACATCCCTGCTTTTGTATTCCAAGCCTCTTGAGATAAATGACAACATTACATTTGCTTTCCTAATTACGGACTCAACCTGCAAGTTTACCTTTAGAGAATCCTGGACTAGGACTCCCAAGTCCCTTTGCACTTTAGCATTATGAATTTTGTCACCGTTTAGAAAATAGTCCATGCCTCTATTCTTTTTTCCAAAGTGTACGACCTCGCACTTGCCCACGTTGAATTTCATCAGCCACTTCTTGGACCACTCTCCTAAACTGTCTAAATCTTTCTGCAGCCTCCCCACCTCCTCAATACTACCTGCCCCTCCACCTATCTTTGTATCATCGGCAAACTTGGCCAGAATGCTCCCAGTCCCGTCATCTAGATCGTTAATATATAAAGAGAACAGCTGTGGCCCCAACACTGAACCCTGCGGGACACCACTTGTCACCGGTTGCCATTCTGAGAAAGAACCTTTTATCCCAACTCTCTGCCTTCTGTCTGACAGCCAATCGTCAATCCATGTTAGTACCTTGCCTCGAATACCATGGGCCCTTATTTTACTTCTGTCACTGAGAAGGCCAGGAACAGGAAAGTCTTAGCAACAACATTATCTCCAAGTTCCTCTCTCAGTCATTTACCATCCTGATTTGTTCGTATTGCACTGTTGTTTCATCATTGCTGGTTTGCTTTCCTATAACTTGCAACTTGCCATCAACTGGGAGCATGGGTTGAGGTGATGACCCATTCAGGACAACTGGAGATGGGTAATAAATGAAGTCATGCCAACATCTCAAGAATAATTCCACAAAAAAATCTGTGTTTTATCAAATTTGGCGATAACTTAAACAGACAACATTACACTGGTCACTCAGAGAAATATGCGAGGAAGAGATAAATAAAATCTTAACTTTCCATTCTCCCCGTGTCTGCGTGAGTTTCCTCCGGGTGCTCCGGTTTCCTCCCATACTCCAAAGATGTTCAGGTTAGGTTGATTGGCCATGCTAAATTGCCTCTTAGTGTCAGGGGGACTAGGGTAAATACATGAGGTTATGGAGATAGGACCTGGGTGGGATTGTTGTCGGTGCAGGCTCAATGGGCCAAATGGTCCCCTTCTCCAATATAAGGGTTCTATGATTTTAGTGCATTCCTAAAATTCTCTTTATTGACACTAATTTAAATCACCGACCCACCCTAGGATGTTATTTTGTATTGGGGCATATTCATTTATAACACCATTTACCCATATGCCATTAGTTAATTGCAACATTTATGCTGATAAATGGACCTGTTGATTCAGCAAGTTAATAATTTTAACTTTGTCATTTGATCATTTATCATTTGATTCTGAAATTCACTGTACTGACTGATTTTGTTTCTGTTTTAACAGATAGAATTCTGCTACCCGCTCCATACTATGGTTTTATCAAGGATGATATCTTTTTCTACAGTGCAGTCAAACCACTACTTGTGCATTTGGAGAGCAAAGTAAGGCGATCACATACGACACAAATATGAATCCAAAATGTGAATGCTTTATCGATCTTTGTGTTTTGTGAAACATGTACAAAATTCTGAGCTTCAGTTTAAGTGAATGAAAACTAAACAACTGAGTAACTCTCAGGTTAATCTTTACCAATAGCTCTCTTTGAGTTATGTCCTGAACAGTGACATAAGGAGAATTTAAAAGTTTTGTTTGTTCTAAAAGATGTTTGCTAAATCAATATTGTCAGCAAACCTAACCATTGGTACACAGATGACCTTGATCAGAACACGTACCAGTCACTGAGCAGTGATTCACTTTATTACAAAACTGCCCTTTCACCTCTGGGCTCATGTTCAGGCAAAGTTTATGTCTGACAAGTATATCGTGCAACTCGGTATCAAATGGTGCAAATTTTTTTTATTTCTCCTCTTAACCCACAATGCACAAGTCTTTGACTGTGTGAGTTGTGCCCATATGGTTTTGCCAATGCAGTGGTATGTGGTCTCTTAGTGTTGGCTTTTATTTTCTGCCCCTTTACTGCCTATCTCAAAAAATAAGGGTGGCACAGTGATTAGCATGGCTGCCTCACAGTGCCAGGGACCCTGGTTTGATTCCAGCCTTGGGTGACTGTGTGTGTGTGGAGTTTGCATGTTCTCCTCATGTATGTGTGGGTTTGCTCTGGCTACTCCAGTCTAGAAGCATAGAAACTAGAAGCAGGAGTAGGCCATTCAGCCCTTCGAGCCTGCTCCGCCATTCATTATGTTCATGGTTTGATCATCAAATTCAATATCCTGATCCTCCCGCAGTCCAAAGGTGTGCAAGTTAGGTGGATTGGCCATGCTAAATTGCCCCTTAGTGTCCCAAGATGTGTAGGCTACTCACAGTGGTTAGCACTGCTGCCTCACAGCGCCAGGGACCCGGATTCAGTTCTGGCCTCGGGTCACTATCTGTGTGGAGTTTGCATGTTCTCCCCGTGTCTGCATGAGTTTCCTCCAGTTTCCTCCCACACTCCAAAGATGTGCGGGTTAGGTGGATTGGCCAAGCTAAGTTGACCCTTAGTGTTACGGGGACTAGCAGGGTAAATATGTAGGGTTACGGGAATAGGGCCTGGATGGGATTGTGGTCGGTGCAGACTTGATGAGCTGAATGGCCTCCTTCTGTACTGCAGGGATTCTGTAAAAAAAAAAATTCAATAAATATGTGGGGTTACGAAGGGATATAGCGGGCCTGGGTAAGATGCTCTGTTGGAGAGTTGGTGCAGACCTGATGGTCTGAATGGTCCCCTTCTGTAGGGATTCTGTGCTTTAATGAACATTAGGAATCTGCTAAAAAGAAAATTGTAGATGGAAAGCTAGGCCTCGCAGTGAACTTCTGATGGTCTTGTTTTAGGTGTCAGATGGAGATACACGTCCATTTCAGCTAACAGTGGAAAAGCTTGAAAAGTCAATGCAAATTGCACAGTTACAGGTGAGTGGATGATTCAGAAATGTTCATTTTTCCTATAGCTTAATTATGGCATTGTTTTATTTTCTAAGTAGGTTTCAGCAAATGGGATTTCAACAGAATATCCATCAACATTTTGTGCATAATTCAAGCAAAATCTTGTATATTCTGCAGTGATTGTGCAATGTCTGTAGTTTTCTGGTACTGAACAAATACCACATTATATCAAAGGTTTGCTGCATTTAAACAAGCTGGCACAGAAGTTGACAGATGTTGTAATGTCTCAGTAATTGAACCTTTAGGCATTCCAATTGCTGTTTCTGTTGATGTGCCTAATTTGTCATTCTTAACTAACCGAAGCCTGGGAATACTGTTTATTTACTCTCCCCTTGATTGGTGATTAGAGTGCAGTCTGCACTTCTTTTAAATCTATTTCTAGTTCATCTGATTGCGTGAAATGCAGTTCAATTCATGCACTTTTTTTCTTGTTTAATCACTTAAGTATTATGAGCAATTTGACTGATGGGTACATCATGTAAAAGACTAGTTTGATGACCTATAAAATCGGGGGAGGAAAAGGGGACTGTTGAAGGGACAACTGCAAGTTTTACTGCTCCTAGCACGATGCTTTTTTGCAAGAAGGGTACACTAATCCAATCAGCGTTGCCTTTGAGTGGGATTTTCTGGCCCTGATCATGGTCAAGATCATCCAGTCGTACTGAAGGTTGGCTGGGGCACTGCATCCTTTGCGACAGGTACCGCCATGGTGAGGCTGAAAATTCCCGGCCTTCTATTCCTTTCTCATTCAGGTGCAAATCTAACTTTCTCCTACAAGCACATATCCCCTTTGCCCCAACTCTTTCTTCTGGTTGTACATTCCACATAACTGTCATACTTATGATTTTTAAAAGTTACTCTTGAATTCCCAGTTGGATATTTAATTGATTATCTTATATTAATGACCTCTAGTTTAGGACTCTTTCCCCCTCACCCCACCCCCCTCCAACCATAAGTGGCAGCATTTTCTCAACACCTATCTTTATCAACATTTTTCTTAAAGGCCTTCATTAGTTCATCCCTTAACCTTTTCTTTTCTGAGGAAATAGTCTGGCATATTTAACCTTTCCTGTTAAACCTTTCCTCTTAATTCTGTTACCATCCTTGCAAGTCTTTTTTGTGCCTTCTCCAGTGCTTCTCCATCTTTTTTACAATATAGTGATCAGCGGGGCCAAATAAGGTTGTGTATAAGTTCAACATAACTTCTTTGCCTTTCTGTTTGATCTCTCTAGACATGAACCTCAGTGCTTAGCTTTTTTAACCTCAGGTTTGAAGAAAGTCTATAATGGGAATCAAAATTTCTGATGTTAACTTTTGATGACCATTTTATTTGTGTTAGAAAATTGTTTGTTCTTCTGTTTGCCATTTTTTACATACCATTTCTCGCTAAACTTAGTTCACCATCAGAGAATCAGAATTGTGACTATTGCCCTTCCTGTGTTCTAAGTATTGGTTCAGTCTCAGCTTCTCTTTCTACGAAGTTTTACTAGACTAATTCCTGGGATGGCTGGATTATATGTGGAGAGGTTGGGTCCACTGGAGTTTAGGAGAATGAGAGGGGATCTCATTGAAATGTATAAAATTCTGACAGAGACTGGACTTACAGGATGCAGGGATGAAGTTTCCTCTGGCTGGGGGATTAGAACAAGGGATCATAGTCTCAGGATACGGGATAGGTCATTTGGGACTGAGATGAGGAGAAAATTCTTCACTCAGAAGGTAGTGAACCTATGGAATTCTCTACCACAGAAGGCTGTTGAGGTCAAGTCACTGAATATATTTGAGAAGGAAATAGATTTCTAGACTCTAACGGTGTCAAGCAGTATGGGGAAAGTGCAGAGGTATGGTGTTGAGATAGAGGATCAGCCATGATCAAATTGAAGGGTGGAGTAGGCCCAAAGGACCGAATAACCTACTCCTGCTCCTGTTTTTTAAGTTTCTGTGTTTCACTGTTATCGTTTTAATCCCTATAGTGAGACGATTCTGTTTTTAAACATGTCAGCGAAAAGTATGAGAATCTGTTTCCCATGTTTTCTGGTCAAAACATTCTGAAAAATGAGCTGATAAGTGACTGATTTGGAACAATGCTTTGTTGTTCAGTCCTGTCTCTGTCCAACCTGATCATTGATGGTTTCTTGACTCAAGTACACCGTATGCTTCAACTGCATTCAGTGGGTATTTACTAACTGATTCAAAAGCTTGGGGAAAATGTCAATAACTTTCAATAATTCTATTCAACACCTTGCCAGTTGTTTTCACTTCCTCAGTGGAATGCCTGCCCTTGGCATCCTAAAAGGAAAGCTCCCACTTAGTTTGGGATTGTTATTGTGTTGTTTTAGAAATGATGGTTCCGAGGTTAGAGGTATAGCTTCTGTGCACTGTGGGTGGACACAGTAAGAAGTCTCACAACACCAGGTTAAAGTCCAACAGGTTTATGCGCGATCTTCTTGGAGATCCTCTCCACTTGGAGCCGGCAGTTTGCGGTGTCGATGGTAGCCATGATGTGGAGATGCCGGCGTTGGACTGGGGTAAACACAGTAAGACATTTCACGTCACCAGGTTAAAGTCCAACAGGTCAAACTTGTTGGGCTTTAACCTGGTGTTGTGAGACTTCTTACTGTGTTTACCCCAGTTCAATGCCGGCATCTCCACACTGTGGGTGGAGCAGGAGTGAAAAAAGTACTCATCAAAAATTATGCACACCAATGTTAATTTTGAACACTTGGTAAACAAATATCTTGTTATGGAAATTCAGTGCTGTTAACCTATTTGTCCACCCCTCCTTCATTGGCATTCCGAGTGAAATTCGGAGAAATTGAATGATTGACCATTCCTGCTGGAGTTCCAAAGATGAAATGTAAAGTTGTGTAAAACTGTCTGGGTGATAAATTCTCGAATTCTTTCCCTAAAGCTCTCCACCTCTTTATCCATTTCTCTTCATGATGCTCCTTAAGACCAAACTTTTGTTCTTCTGTCCTAATATCCCCTTAAGTGATTTGAAGCCAAAAATTGTTCGACAAAACTCCTGTGAAGCACCTTGAGACATTTTACTATGTTAAAGGTGCTATATAAATGCATGTTGTTGTTGTTGATCGGTTCAAACCATCAATTTGAGAGACAAAAGCAAGAAAGGAAATGCTGCATATCAGAAAAAAAGTGGCACATGCAGATCTGTCAGCAACTGCAAAGAACAAAGGTCAACCTGATAGACTAACCTATCTCTGCCACTTTGCACTTTATATTTTAGTTATAGCGATTAGCATGACTCAAATATTATGCCGTCAATATTTGGTAATCAACTGAATTCCTATAATAGATCCATTCTGTTTGGACAAGGTTTTTTCGGGAGATGGTTTGGTGTTGGCATTGATAATTTGTTTTGTGTAATCACAGGGCACCAGGGTCACGGCCATCATCCTGACAAACCCCCACAATCCCTTGGGTGATATTTATTCAGCAACAGAAATGAAAGAGTTTCTTGAATTTGCGAAAAGGTGAGATTTCCATTGGAGCTATGAGAGAGTCCTAAACAATCTCTGACCAGCAATGAAGGTTTGTAAGGAGTTGCATGAGTTTTTAAAAATGTGCTAAAATGGTTGGTAATTAGATATTGTGAAGCCCCTGCAAATTTGTAGCTTCTACCAGTTCCAGCTGTGTATAAAATAGTGTGATTTATTCTCATGTACAACTCTGAAAAACATTTAAGCTACTTGTTCAATGCCTTTACTCACTTCTCAGCTTTGATCACGAATAATTGAAATAATTCATTCCACAAAGTAAGACTAGTCTTAAATATTTTTAATTTTTGAGCTTCTGTACTTTGTATTTTTTTTCCTTATTTGTGATTCTATCCACCCCACAGTGATGGCTGTTAGCTTGAATCTTTATCAGAGCTAATTATTTTTGGGGGTGATCTTGTAATTTCATCCACGCTGAAGAAGATCGACATAATTCCCGTGATTGTGGCTTATTCTACTATAAAGTGAATTGAATCATTTTCTACACTCCCCACTCCTCCCCATCACACCCCACAACTCCTGATGTGCACTGACCATTGTGTGCTGATGAGATTCAACTTTTTTTCTTGCATGTTTGCCTGCAAAAATTTATACAATTTTGAGCCCAGAGTCTTGTGTTCTCTCACTTAAATATTTCTTGTGTTCTCTCACTTAAAATAGTGTTCTCTCACTTAAATATTTTTGACTAAGTCACTTTGAGTTAATAAAAGGATCTGCTAAATCTTCGGTACATTTCGATTGGTGCAAAACAATAAGAGCTGATTCATGTTGCATAATGGAATGGTAGGTTGTTATTTTGTACTTGTAATTTCCCCACCTGATTTTCCAAAATGTTGTCAGAAGGCATCACGCAGAGGAGAGGTGCTTGTCCATAAGGAGACAGGAAAATCTGACGTCAGGTCTATTTTGCCTTCTCCAACCCATCAGGTACTGTCACGTCATTCCTGGTCACTGGTTCACAGGTTAACATTAATAAGTGCCTCCAAGCAAGTTGCTTGTGTAGTGTTATTTTTATTAGATCTCCCAAGGTGTAGACTTCAATCGAAATAAAAATATGACTCTGCCCCAATTCAAGGTGTGCAAAGAGTGGTGTCCCTGCATCATTTATAAATAAAATACCTCTAAGAAAGAAAGATCAAAATCTGCTTTTGAACTGATTGAGATTTCTGTGTAATTTTATTAAATGCTATTTATATATTTTTTTCCTGGTGGTGTAGATACAAATTGCATGTAATTGTGGATGAAGTGTACATGTTATCGGTATTTGGTGACACGGACTCTTTCCAAAGTGTCCTCAGCTTTGACAAGTGAGTCTTACATTTTGCATTAAATATTGTTGAAAATAAGTGCTGTACTTGACATTTTTCGTCACCATCTAAAATTTGTACTTGCAGAAACCCATCATCTATTTAGAGGTCCCTAAATCAAGCTACTGAGAAATCTACATGTAGTATTTCTGTTTTTCTGATGCAGAATGCACATTCTGCCGCCATAGAATCACACACCCACTTACTCACAAATAGAGAGCTTTGGTGCAAATTGCTCGAGTCCAGGCTCAAGGGCCTTAAGTATACACAGGTATACAGCTGGAATTTATCGAGGAAAGACTACAAAGCTCCCTGCTGCTTTTCCATTCTATTTACTGGAGCATTGGCTTGCTGAGTTACCTGAAGCCACGTATAAAAAGAAATCTCTAATCCAAAGTAGCAACTCTCCTTCATCAATAGCATCTTTGCTGACCTGCCTGTTTCAAGTTCACCTGACTTGGCAAGTTTTTTTTTTCTTCCTGTCAATACTGTAACTTTTGAAATTCCATTCTTGGAATAAATAAAATCAGCTCGCATTGCAAAACCATCTAAACAGATTTCAATCACTCAAACTTAGTTACATTTCTATCTGACTGCACCATGCTGAATCGAGGCCTGTGTCAACTCATTTTTTTTATAAATGGGAAATTCACAGTAACTTCATTGCAGTGTTAATGTAAGCCTTACTTGTGACCAATAAATAAACTTTAACTTTTAAACTTTAAACTGAGACAATGTGGAGCATTGGTGCACCAAAATTTGTGATTGCAGGTATAATACATTGCAACAGAGCAGGGTGCCCGAGCAGTTCTTCTAATTTAACTGTGGTGCTTTGCCACTGTTTTTATGAGAGTAGAATAATTGCATTTACATTAATAATAGATTGACCACCAGACTTTGTTTTCAACTTCTCTGCTTCCAAGTTTAACCACTTAAGATGTATGCTGATAAATTTTACTTTTGAGCTGTTTGCTGTATTTAAGTATTTAGAATTTATGGCTGTTTTTCAGGCTTCCTGATCCACAGAGAACTCATGTGATGTGGGGAATTAGCAAGGTAAAGCATCTGATCGGTACTAATGGTTAATTGTTTATGAAAGCATGCCATGTGTTGAAACAAGTAAGGTAGAACAGTGAGTTGGCATCTTAGCAGATTATTCCAGAGAGCAACACCATTCGATATGTATCTCACATGATGAGTGTACAGTCTTTGCTGGAATAGAATTTGGAACCGAAGAGTCAGTTGTCAGAATGGCAGTGGTAAAATGCAGAAATATGTTTCTGCTGTTCTTTGTCTGAGATGACTACATGGTACGGAGACTTTATACCGGGGAAAACTGATTTCAACCTCTATAAAACTCTTAAGTTATACTTATTCCAAGAAGAAATTCAGGAGAATCTCCTTTATGCAGTGAATGGTGATACTGTGAAACACACTCCAATGTGGAGTGGCTAAGGCAAATAGGGAATCTTGGATGGTCAGTACATGCTGATCTTCTAAGTCCCTCCACAATTCCAAAAATGAATGAAAGACGTGCCAGATCATCGACACAGATGCCATCATCTCACGTGAAAACACCATCCACCAGGTACACGGCACATACTCTTGCGACTCGGCCAACGTTATCTACCTGATACACTGCAGGAAAGATGTCCCGAGGCATGGTACATTGGCGAGACCATGCAGACGCTATGACAACGGATGAATGAACACCACTCGACAATCACAAGGCAGGAGTGAGTGTTCTCTTTCTGTTGGGGAAGACTTCAGCAGTCAAGGGCATTCAACCTCTGATCTTCGGGTAAGTGTTTAAGTGTTCTCCAAGGTGGCCTTCAAGACACACAACAATGCAGAATTACTGAGCAGAAACTGTTGGCCAAGTTCCGCACGCATGAGGACGGCCTCAACCGGGATCTTGGATTCATGTCACACTATCTGTAACCCCCACGACTTGCCTGGGCTTGCAAAATCTCACTAACTGTCCTGGCTTGAGACAATTCACACCTCTTTAACCTGTGCTTAACCCTTTCTCCACTCACTTTGTCTGCACCTGTAAAGACTTGATTACCCATTAAGACTCGCATTCCAGCCATTATCTTGCAATTGAGTTTGTTTCTATGTATGCCCTGTTTGTGAACCCAACTCTTCACTCACCTGATGAAGGGGCAGCGCTCTGAACGCTCGTGCTACCAAATAAACCTGTTGGACTTTAACCTGGTGTGGTGAGACTTCTTACTGTGCCCACCCCAGTCCAATGCCGGCAGCTCCACAACATGAAAGAAATGGGATGAATAGAATATCGAGTCAAGACTTTGAGTCAACAATATTCAACAAGAACCAGGAGGAATAAAGAGACCCCAACAGAGCGACCTACAGAAGGACAGCAGAGGTTCATTCGAGATGCAGAGGTAGAGAAAGCAATCCAAAACACGAGAGATCGATCGAATGCCAATGATACAAGGACATAGAGATAAATATAACAAAAACATAATCAAATTCAGATTTACAAAAATAGAGACACTCAGAAAAAATTGAGTATTTTAAGGGGAAGCTAGGGTACAAGGAATAGAAAGGTATGCCTAATGGCGTTAAATGGACTAGGATAGAAAGAGGCAAGTGGAGCATGAGCACCAGCTGCAATCAAATGGTCTTTGATTTGATTTATTATTGTCACATGTATTAGTATACAGTGAAAAGTATTGTTTCTTGCACGCTATACAGACAAAGCATACCGTACATAGAGAAGGAAAGGAGAGAGTGCAGATTGTAGTGTTACAGCCATAGTTAGGGTGTAGAGAAAGATCAACTTAATACGAAGAAGGTCCATTCAAAAGTCTGATGGCACCAGGGAAGAAGCTGTTCTTGAGTCAGTTGGTACATGTCTTCAGACGTTTATATCTTTTTCCCGATGGACGAGAGTATGTCTGGGGTGCGTGAGGTCCTTGATTATGCTGGCTACTTTTCGGAGGCAGCGGGAAGTGTAGACAGAGTCAGTGGGTGGGAGGCTGGTTTGCGTGATGGACTGAGCTTCGTTCATGACCCTTTGTAATTTTGCGGTCTTGGACAGAGCAGGAGCTATACTAAGCTGTGATACAACCAGAAAGAACGCATCTGTAAAAGTTGTTTGTTTTTGTGTTGTGAATTCTATATAATATTAGCAACCACTATGATAGCTCGATGCCTTTGTAAGTTGGAAATTTAAGGTTATGAAGGAATCTTCAGTGGCTGCAATTCTTTCTCAAACTATTCTTGAAGCAGTCTGTAAACCTCTCAAAAAGGGAATTTGATATTTACTTGCAAAAATTAATATTGAAGAGCACGAGGAGCACTAAGGAGCAATATTAAGTAACTCATGAAGCAAAACACCAACTTAAGAGATCAGGGGTATTGCTGTGATCCTTTATGATTTTCCATGGAAAGGTTGGTAGTAATTCAAGACTAAGTAATTCTGATGACTCTTGCACATTTCCGAATGGCAGTGAGAAACTTTTGAGAGAATTTGGGGCAGCTTATCTACCTACCTGCCCAGAAGCGGCAGAGGGCAGAATGGGGACCAGAATGTAAGTGGAAGAAAGGACTAACACATTTTAAAATTAGTAATGATCATGTTGTTGCATGAGAACCAAGGTCACCAATTTGGAAATGATATTTTGTTAGAGAAATAGAAGATCTGTTAAAATTACAAGAGTGAGGTGCAGAGAAAAGTTACAGCTATTATCAGGAAAAAAATTTACCACTACGAATAGGTAACAGGTCATGCAAAGACCTAATTATATTTACACCAATGGCCAGATAGACAGAAAAGTGGCAGATGGGATTTAATCCGGAGAAGTGTGAGGCAAAGCACTTGGCGAGGGCACACAGGACAAGGGAGTACAAACTAAATGGTAGTGTACTGAGAAATGTAGAGCAGCAGAGAGACTTGGCCCACATATCATGAAGGTAGCAAGACAGGTCAGTAAGGTAGTTAAGACATATGGGTTACTTCTCTTTATTGGCAAAAAAGCATAAGATCAGGGATGTTATGCTGCAACCATATAAAACACTAGCTAGATTACAGCAAGAGTACTGCATACAGTTCTGGTCATCACATGACAAGAAGAATTTGATTGTACGACAGTGGGTTTAGAGGAGACTTACAAGGATGTTGCTGGGAATGGAGAATTTTGACCATGAAGAAAGGTTGGATTGGCTGGAGTTATTTTTTTTGGAATTTGAGGTTGATAGGAGATTAAATTGAGGTGTATAAAATTAAAGGGTCCAGACAGAGTGGGTCCTTAGCAGAGAGGTCAGTAACTCAGGGCCATAGACTTAAAGCGATTGGAAGGGAGTTAACGAGAAGTGTTTTCACTCAGTGGGTGGTGCGGTTCTGGAACTCACTGACTGAGAGGGAGTTGAGGCAGAAGCCCACATTGCATTTAAAAATTACCTGGCTATTGCATTTGGAGTGCCGTAACCTGCAGCGTCACAGACCAAGTGCTGAAAAGTGGGATCAGGCTGGATATCCCCTTTTCAAGTGGCACAGACACAGCTGGCCACCTCCTGTGCCATTCATTTTCTACACTTTTATGTAAAATCTTTTAGTCTGAGAGGTTTTGTTGAATACAAATAAAAAGATTGCTCAACTTTATGCTGGTAGAAAATGCTTGTATAATTCCTCAGGTTTAGCAGTATGCGACCGCGAACAGCAGTTACTGCAAATGACTTGTTGTGTGGCCTCTGGTTTCTATGACTAGAGAATTATTAGGTCGTAGATTCACTATAGTTTGAATGCCAGAGAGTAAATGTTGAATGTTGGAGAGGGAATAACCCAATTCTGGTCTCTTATGCATTTCTAATTATAATTGCTGCACCATTGTTGGCCTTGCCTTTAGTTGCGTAGGCCTGAAGCTCTGGAATTCCCCCTCCACCTCGCTTTCCACTTTTCTAAAAGTCTACCTCTTTAATCAAGCTTTTGGCCATCTGACAGAACATCATGTGGTTTGTTTCAGAATGCTCCTGTGAAGTCCCTCAGGACATTTCATTACCTTAAAGGTGCTATATTAATATAACTTGTTGTTGAGTTTTACTTTTGTGTGACTGTTGACCTAAAACTACTTGCAGGCTTAAAACGTGTCAGTTTATGTTTCAATCCACCAACAAATCATTATGGGAATCTCTTTAAAGATACAAAATCCAGTACTCAGCATAACGGACACTAACACAGAATCTCACTAAAGTGCAAATCCTGTTGACTCAGCACTTGGTGGCATTTCCTTTTGAATTGCAGTGAACCTGCTGACCTGCTGCTCGGCCTACTTGTGTAGGAATGCATGGCAAATCGGGGCGAGGGAAAAGATTCAAACCAGAGACTGCAAAAATCAAATCTGTTTTATTGCTTCCTAGGATTTTGCAGCCAGTGGAATTCGAGTAGGTACACTGTACACAGAGAATACAGCTGTTATCAATGCCCTTGGTCGGCTGTCGTGCTTCCACGGTGTTCCAGGTCCCACGCAACATATGGTAGCACAGTTGCTGAGAGACCAAGGTAAGTATACCACAGTGGAGGGTTGCTTTATTCCATTTTTGGGTGGGATGTTTGTGTCAAATACATAGTGAACACTGTTCCGCTGAGGTTTTTATCATGTATGAATTGAAGACCTTCTGCTGTTATGACAGGAATCCTGGCAAACAGGGGTCAAAAATCATCAGCCATAATTACCAGTTGATGATTATTCTAACTGTAAATATGCTACATTATTACAAGGTCACCAAGATCAATTACATTTCCTTAGATCAGCATTGACCAGGGGGTTGAAGCTGAGACCTACTGGTTCACTTGTCTCGGTGTGATATCAAACTGGAGCCATAAGGGGTTGCTTTTTCCTCTGATTAAGCAGGACACATTTTCCTTTAACCAATGACGGCACCCTACAAGCACTGTAGAATGTGGTCTCAGCTAAGGAGTACATGCATCAACACAGTAATGACACTTCTATTAAAGAAATTTGCAGGTCATGAAATTTCCTTTGTATTTGATTTTCCAAAACTTTCCTCACTTTTTTTCTTCCTCCTGTCCTGAAGGTGCTGTTCTTGCTGGTGTATGGTTCTGCATGTACCATGCACTTGCCAAACATAGCATTCCTCATGCAGGAACCTTCAGTGTATGTCAGCATGTTGTTACATGTGAAAGGTATGCAGATGAATTGAACTCCCCCTCTTGTCTCATCCAAAACATGTCTAACATACGCCCACTTTCTACGAGCTGCGACTGGATAGCAATCAGGGAATCTTGGCTGATTATTTATCTTTTCTTTGCTGGAATGTTCGTAGAAACCAACTGCAGTCAATTATCACGCTGCTGAGATCAACCAACTCAGCTCATACCTGGATTCAAAACTGGCATCTTCCTGCTGTTTGGCAGAGCATTATCCCAGAGCAGGGTGACGGGGATCGGATACAATTACCCACTAAGGCACATAAAGCATTATTTAATAACATATTAGTCAATAAATAAATAGTTACATTTCTGAAATTATTAATTAACAGCGTAAATTTATATTGTGCAATATTTCAAAGTAGGAAGACTTGATACCCATTTTTAAACAATTCTCTCTAGATTTAAGAGTGCTTAGTAGCCAGTGAAGTTTACTTAATCAATTAGTAAAATTACATCTTGTTGAAGCTGACATCTTTTGTACAGATTTGTATTTTGTAGTTTAAAAATCAGTCGTGTGTCTTGATTCTCTCCCCCCCCACCCCCACTTTTCTGTAGATTGGATCAACCAGGCGTTTTTGCCAACAAACCGGGCCAGATTGAAAACTGCCCACAAGTATATGACAAATGAGCTCAAAGCAATGGGCATTCCTTTCCTGAACAGACACGCGGGCCTGTTTATCTGGACTGATTTTAGAAAGGTATTCGGTGCTATTATTATTATTAAGATTGTTTTTGTGATTTTCTTAAACACCAATGTAAATAAAGGAATACGTTTGGGATTTATTATAATTGATTCAGTTACAGCGACTGAGGTATTTTCATCGTTCCATACATATATTTTTTGCAAATTGTAAAGGAGCTTAGGACTTGCGTTTGCAACTTTTGCATCTTGAATTTGATTTCAGATCTGGAGTGAAACTCCACTCTCCACGGGAGGATATTTTAGGTAAAATGAATTTAGCCAATCCTCAGTCTGTTTCTGATGGATCAATGTTCATAAATTGGCCCAAATTGGCAAATACGTTGAGGAAACAGTTGAGGCATGTGAGTGTGGTAATGGAAAAAAAAATCATAGTGCATTGGAGCTGTATCGACCACAAAGCAGTAATAGTAAGGACAATTTGTAACTACTTTAAAACGCTTGAGGAATCTTTAATTTAATAAAATGTTTGAAAGAACTTTTAAGAGATTATGTCAATTTGAAAGGGATTAATTATAAATTTTAGATAACTATACTGGCCCATGTGACCTGGCAACCCTCAATCTGAAAGTGGTAGCAACAGAAAGGCAGTTAAAATACCAAGGTCATGTGACACGGAGCAGTGGAAAGGGTAGAGCTGGACGGAGAAGACATTTGATAGCCTCTAAGATTATGGGATAGTCTTTGTGGTAGGTGTTATTCCATGTGTAATTTATACATACTAATCATGATTCGCCTTTTAATGTATTTTTAATTTATTTTGATTCTGATTTGTGTAAAAGCTATAAAAAGTTAAATCTTGTTTGATAATAGGTTGCGAATATCTTTTTCTGTATTTTATATATTTTAGAAAATAGCTTTTAGATTTGGGAATTAAAGTGCTAAGTATAAGGTAAGTGGAAAAATCAGGGTGTGAGAAATAGGTAAACACCCCTATGATAATTATCGTTCAAAAGATAGTCAATTTTTATGTAAAGAGGTCAGAGCTCTAAGTGTGAAAGTGTTAAATAATGGGCTGTTTTTCCTCTGTTTCTTGGTACCAATGAGATGTCTACAGTTGTCTTCATATGGGGTTTAATCATTTTCCCTGATGAAAAAAAGCAAAAAACACCTTTGCAAACACGAGGTTCCTTTGGGTGGGGGGGGCGGAATGGGGAACCAGCTTATGTCGGCCATCTTAACTAACCTCTAGAATGATTCAGCCTTGACTGGGATTCTGGAAAGTTGTCTATGGGAATTTTCCAGAAGGTTTTTGAGGTTGGAGCTGAAAGAATCCAAGTAAGCCCTGAGATCAGAAGGCAGCAAAATATAATTTGCTTGAAGGTTTCATTCATGGGCGTCACTGGCTGGATCCCTTTCCAATTGTTTGGCCATTTCAGAGAGCATTTAAGAGTCAATCACATTGCTGTGGATCTGGAGTCATACGCAGAGGCCACACCAGGTAAGGCTGTCAAATTTCCTTCCCTAAAGGGCATTACATTTTAATGCCAATCAGTAATGGTTTCATGGTCATCATTAGACTTTTAATTCCAGATTTTTTTATTGAATTCAAATTTCACCATCTGCCATGGTGGGTCCCCAGAGCCACCTGTGTCTCTGGATTACCAGTGCAATACTATCCCATTGAGGCATTAAAGGTCTCAATGGCAATAGTAACAAATGTCTTACATGTTGGGGGGGGTTCAGTAAATTTGGTTCTTCTGGCTTACAGATCCCCATGCACATCATAGCAAAGAAGCAGTGAAGGAGAATTCGTTTCTACACAATGCAGACAGTTTCTGTAGTCTGTGCTGTACACTACAGTGTGTTTGTGGAATGTAATGCTTCCTGCAGCTTTGACCCTTCTTACCATGACCACTGCAAAAATTTAATGACATGTGACAAATTTGGACCATTATTTATAAATATTATCAGAAGGTATTTATGTGAAAAATACAAAGGATTAGCACCACTCAAGTTCTAATTAAAAATAATTATGTATTAGTTAGGTCATTCAACCTAATTGTTGAGCCTGGAGATGATTGGTTGGCAGAGAAGGAAACCTGATTGGAGAAATGCAAACTGAGAGTTGTGGGAATGGTGGGGACTAACTTCAGAGGTAACAAAACATTTAAAGATCATGGTTGATGACTTGCAAGGGTAGAAGGGTCCAGTAAAGGATGACACAGTGGTTAGCGCTGCTGCCTCACGGCACCAGGGACCCAGGTTTAATTTCGGCCTCAGGTGAATGTCTGTGTGGAGTTTGCATGTTCTCCCCGTGTCTGTGTGGGTTTCCTCCGGGTGCTTCGGTTTCCTCCCACAGTCCCAAGATCTGTGGGTTAGGTTTATTGGCTATGCTAAATTGACCTTTATTGTCAGGGGGATTAGCAGGGCTTGCGGCGATAGGGCCTGGGTGGGATTTTTGTCAGTGCAGGCTTGATCAGCTGAATGACTTCCTTCCGCATTGTAGGGATTCTATGATTCTATGGGTTTGTGTGAGGAGGACCTCACTTGATAGCTATGGTCTTTTGTTGTTCCCTGATGTACTGGGTTGTGGAGAATCATGCATCACCTTTACCAACCCTGATTCTGAAATAGTTGAATCTTGCCAGTTTATATTTGATTGACTGATGTTTCTCGCTCAAGTAACATCTGTGTTCTCACATACACTTCCTATCTGTTCAGTAAGCTGTTTTGAGTTCTTTCCCATGCTCAGAAGGGATTTAAACATCATTTGTATTGGGTGATTCAGCTGGAGTGCTGCAGCAGGGAAAAAAATGACAGAAATTCAATGTACCCATTTCTTCTGGTTCAGTACCTAAAGAATCCAACATTCGAAGAGGAGGAAAAACTGTGGAAGCGGTTTATTGATAATAAAATTCTTCTCACTCATGGAAAGACATATGGATGCTGTGAGCCTGGGTGGTTCCGCCTTGTATTTGCTGACAAAACCTCCCGGCTGAAGTTGGGTGAGTAGAATGAAAAACAGAACTTTGCCTTGTTGGTTCCTGTTTAGTATTTCTATCTTCACTTTCTTTAGGGTCTCCAGCACTTTAAATGTAGATTTTCTACGCGTACTGTTTTGTGAGCTGAAGAATGTAGGATATGAACATCCACTTTGGTACAAATTCTAATGTTTATGTTACGATACTGATTAACCAGCAAGTGCAAGATGGTGCAGTTTCAGATTTATGCATATTTTATTGTTCTGAACGAAAAAGCAGTGATCATTGACATTATTGGATTGAAGTCCCTATTTGCAAATCAAAGATTACTGCATGCAATATTGTGCCCTAATTTTAATAGTGATGTTGGGATTCAGAAGTAAAGCCTCCCCCGTGCCCCCCTCACATCCTCACCACAACCATAATAACTTGCTAAACCACACCTATTACACCACATCATGTATTCATCAGCCTTCGCCCATATGCACTCTGCAAGCTCTGCCCATTTCTCCACAAAAATTCAAATTGACCTGGCTTCAATGCAGTATGGCGCAGAATATGGCGGTGGGTTCATGTCAGTCTCCCAGTGGCAGGAAAATCTCTGGCTCAGCAGAAAGCAGCCTGTGGGTGAAACTCGCCTTGTGGCAGAATACAGTGAGGTTCATTTTAGAGCCAATTGGGTGCTCCGATTTCCTCCCACAGTCTGAAAGATGAGCTGGTTAGGTGCATTGGCCATGCTAAATTCTCCCTCAGTGTACCCGAATAGGCACTGGAGTGTGGCGACTCGGGGATTTTCACAGTAATTTCGTTGCAGTGTTGATGTAAACCTACTTGTGACTAATAAATAAACTTTAACTTTTAATTGACACCAATTATCCCTGAGCCCACTGGAATTTACTGGTTGGTGAGTGATTAAATGCCAGTGCTGACTTCCCTGTTGGATTTATCTGAGGCCTTTTAGCTGGGATGGTGATGGATAAGGTAGGAGGCAAAAGGCACTTGGTGCCTGATCGATAGACCTGGCACTGTGCCACAGTAAGTCAGCCCTTGCTCTTGCCTCTGGCTCCCACCATGCAGTCCCCTCCCATATCCCACTCCCTGCAAACCCTATCTTGTCCTCGCTCACTTGTGGCTTGGGCCCCTTGGCAATCTAAGGGCTCTCCCTGGGTGCATTACCGGAAACTGTCAATGCTCCCGATGGCTTTGCCAGCCTCTGGCCAGTTTCTCTCAGCGGGTGGAATTTCCACTCCTGGCACCATGAATTCTGGGGAAGGCCTGATGCTGGCCAGTTAATCTGGTCGGGCCTACCCCTCCGCAGCGATGTGCATTTCAAACTGTTTCTCAAATCAGTGAGCTGAAACGACGCCAGTTATCTTAAGTTCCGCCTAAGGTTCCTACTACCTACATAGGACACCGAAGTGAATATTTAAACAGCTTCTATGCCTTTATTGGGTAGGAGTGGTGGGTGTCCGTTTAAAGGCCTGTCTGAAAGTCCAAAGATGTGCGGGTTAGGTTGATTGGACATGCTAAAATTGCCCCTTAGTGTCCTGAGATGCGTGGATTAGCAGGTAAAATATGTAGGGATATGGGGGTAGGGCCTGGGTGGGATTGTGGTCAGTTCAGACGCAATGGGCCAAATGGCCTCTTTCTGCACTGTAGGGTTTCTATGATTTCTATGAAACTCGGGTAGGTAAAGGGACCCTACCAATTCTTTCTCGGTTGCCTATTCTAAAGGCAAAAAATGGATTATTGGCAATTTAAAAATTCCTTCTCCATGGTGTCTATTGATGTGTATTCCACAGCCAACTAAAAAAAAAGGTTTAATTAAACATAAAGGATGTGATTATATTGTGCCTTTATGAAATGTATTTGTGTCATGCTTCTTGTGAAGGAGAAGTTAAAAGTCAGCTCTGATTACGGTGCCAATTTGTCTGCTCCAGGAAACTCACATGCTGAGAATATAGAAGTATAATTGATTCTAGATATTGGGGTGTTTGTTTTAATCTGAGCAAATGCAGTTTAGTTTATTTTTTGGGTTGTCCCCTGAGATTTCAGAGTAGGGTTTAATTAGGTTGATTGACAAGAGAGTGCCATGTGCTAATGGGAGGAGCTAGGCTTACAGAGGGGAAAAGCAGGCAGTTTCTACTTGGACTTGCAAGGAGCAACAGCTTTTCTCTTTCTCTCTCTCTGGAGATTGAAGTCTAAGGCCTGCTAGAAAATAGGTATTTTTTCCTCAGGTGTTCTGGTGGTTTGAGGACTAGCAGCTTGCATACCAGCATGTAAGCCTGTTGTTTTCTAACTGATTTTGAAGAGGCGTTTACATATATGAAGAATATTGCTTAAATTGGAACCAAAAGACTAGCAGTTAAGAATTATGTCTTGTTACGTTTAAGTATTTCAGTTGGTAAAAGTTACACTAATTCTTTTTGTTGTAGTTAAACTGTGTTGTTAAATAAAAGCTTCCTAGTAGGTTAATAGAATCACGCCTGGAATGAAACACCTTATGCTCACACTACTGCCAAAATCAAGAATAGCTGGGGTCTAAGCCAACTTCATAGTAAACCTTGGCGTTTCTGAACTGGTCCCTAACAAGGGTGAAACTTTTTTCTATTTACTATGTGGCAGTCATTCAGCAAGCAACATGAAGTGCAAGTGCTGCCTGCATTTACATGATGCAAGATAATTGTGCATTGCAATCCTTGTGCCCATTTTTAGAAACTACCCAATTTAGCCTCTATGATTCCTGACAAAGGTTTATTTTGGCTGTTTAAAATCAATCCATGACTTTGAAGGGAACAATAAGAGAATTCAGACTAACTTTATAGTCTGCATTTTAGCGTAACAAATAGCTCAGTGGAGTGTGTTTGAAAAAGTAATTTTTTTTCATTTTATTTTGTTAAACTTCATTAATTGTTGCCTCCATAACTAACCTCGCAGTTTCAACACTGTTTTGTTTAGGATTGCAGAGGCTTAGGAAGGTTCTGGAAGAGCAAGATTCAGAAATCCAATCAATTGAAAAGGGACCCAATTCCGATTCTGAGAGTGGAACCAAAGTTGCCGAGGATGTCGTAGAAATTGGTGTCCAGCAATCGCCTCAAGATCCTGCTCTTGATGGTCTTATTGGACTTCTGCGCCAACAAATCCGAACAACTGACTGGTTACAGAGAAACACGCCTGAGCAGTTTGCTCAAGAGAATCCAGAAGTGTATGAAGTTTTCTGCAAACTTGCGGAGAAGTAATCTGCCCCTGTAATTTCAGAGATTGCATTAATTGGAATGCATTAGTGATTATTTTCCAATTTGTTAAATGCTTATAGGTCATTTTGCATGACCTTCCTACACTTACTGGTGGGTTGATAACAAGTCTTAACACTGAAGTGGTGCTGTATAACACTGCTGGTATTTTTAACTTTTAATTTCTCATCAGTCTCTAGTTTGGCCATGCATCATCCACCCTCCCCAGTACAAGAAAACTCATTTATGACTGTAACCAAGCCCTCTTGTCTTACCATGCGATGCATTCAGAAGTTTCACTTTCACAAGACTATAGCATTGTAAATACTTGCAATTTCATTAATTGGTTTTGAATAAAGGTAGACGGAACGGAGAGACAAAAGAAAATAAGCCCGGCTCTCCCTGTGAATCACATATATTAAATGGTGCAAAATGCACAAAACAATATCTTGAAGGTTAGCAACATTTTAAGTATTTATGAGGCAAGGTAGAGGGATACTGAGAAACCCAGTATGTTCTGCTTATTTTTATGTTCACTTAATGATTGAAACCATTACATTTTTAAATCTTTTTCAATAGAAAACAAATTGATCTCAAAAATACTTTGCTAGAATTGTTATCCATCCCCAAACCAGATTGTTTAATCGCATATTACTAAATTGTATTGAACTCTAGTTCACGAAGATTATTTTTATTCAACAAGATTCCCTATCTCGTAGTGCTTTAGGTAGGATATTATCATTGGTCATCTCTGCCCCTCTGTTGCATAATGTGCAAGAGAATTTTTAAATTTTTTAAGTGCCTTTATGCAAGATTCAAACTATTGTGGGGCACTCGTAAGAAGCAATCTGACCATTCTACAGTGAGTCTCAAAGCAGTTCAGAAAAAGGGAGCAAATGTTTCCCTCCACTCCCACCGAAGATTAGAAACCAGCCTCCTATGCTCCCAAGACACGCACCATGTACAATGTCCACTACCATATCTGCATATTTATATCTGCATCGAATGAAAAGACAAGGTAAGTATTTTCTTGCGCAAATAAAGCTATGGGCTCATTTCTTAGTAGGTCAAGTTTTGCAATAAAGCTAATTTACAGAGCTGCTTATCTTTGGATCTCCAGAAAGTCTCAAGCTTGAATAAATATCTATATTTTAGAATTGGTCAGAAATGTGTGGGAGTGGGGAGAGTGGAGTCTGGCTGTCAGTGGTTGAGGTCATTGTTGTTATCATTCGGTCTCTTGTAGATCCTCCACTTGCTTCACCCCATTATTGGTGGCTGTGCCTTCAATCATGAAGGATCGAATCTATGAAATCCTATTCCTACAGCTGTTTGCCACCTCTCCTCCTTTAAGATACTCAAAACGTACACCTCTTTGCCAAAGTTTTTAGTCACCCATTCTAATATTTCCACCTTTGGCTTGCTGTCAATTTTTGTTTGTTTGCCCTCTTGTAAAAAATCATTGGAATCTTTTACATGTTATGTTACATTGACATTGGGAGCAGAATGTTTCTTCTAATTGCCAATCCAGATCAGCAGGCAAGCAGCAACTTTATCTGAAGTTTAGTTTAAAGTTTATTTTATTAGTGTCGCAAGTAGGCTTACATTAACACTGCAATGAAGTTACTGTGAAAATCCCCGAGTCGCTACGCCCCATGGTGCCTGTTCGGGTACACTGAAGGAGAATTTTAACATGGCCAATGCACCTAACCAGCACACCTTTCAGACTGTGGGAGGAAACCAGAGCATCCAGAGGAAACCCAAGCAGACACAGGGAGAACATGCAAACTCCTCACAGACAGTGACCCATGCCGGGAATCGAACCTGACACAGTGAGGCAGCAGTGCTAACCACTGTTCTACCCTCTGTCCATTGTGCCACCCATAGATTAGCTCATTGATGTCTTGCAAATTTGTGGGTCAAATAAAGTTCCCGATTTTAGGAAGAAGTTGATAATGGCCACGAAAAGCTGCCATCAATAAACATGCCATGACAAGCAATGAAATCTTACCATTTTATTCACTGTGGGAAAAGACTGTACGTGACCTGAGACTGTCAGAAGGATATTAGCTTCTCCCTGTTCTCATGAATAAAATCAAAGATTAGCTCCTTAGATATGGCTTTCAGATGTTTTGAATGAAAACAAATTGTTGAAGGTAAAGAACAGATTTAATTAAGGTAGTGCGCACAATTTGATTATAAACTGTTATGAAGACCCTGCACAGTCTTTTATCTAAACCACAGGTAGTGCTAGGGAATGTAGTGATCTGACTGGAAAATCCTTCAAACTTTGATCTGGAAGGACTCAAATGTTTCATTGCATCATGTAGAATACTCCTATTTTATGGTCTGTTGAAAATTATTTTTCAGTTTGTTGGGTTGCAATGGCGGCACAGTGGGTAGCACTGCTGCCTCACAGTGCCCAGGGACCCAGGTTCAATTCCGGGCCTCGGGTCACTGTCTGTGTGGAGTTTGCTCTTTCTCCCTGTGTCTGTGTAGGTTTCCTCCGGGTGCTCCGGTTTCCTGCCTCCAAGGATATACGGGTTGGGTTGATTGGCCATGCTAAATTGATCCTAGTGTCAGGGGTATTAGCAGGATAAATGAGGGTTATGGGAATAGGACCTGTGTGGGATTGTGGTCGGTACACACTCGATGGTCCAAATGACCTCCTTCTGTACTGTAGGGATTCTATTCTATTCTATTCTGCTCTATTCTGAGATTTCGTGGCCAATTTGAAGGTTAGTACAGCTGGAGATTGTTACTGTAAGGTTTTTTTATTGCAGTAAAATTATGCTGCTTTTACTTAAGTGTTATTTGCATTGAACAAAGAATACTATACATTATTGCATTTGAATATGCACTGCATGTCAGTTGTTTTATTTAAAATAACTTTTAATTGCATTTTGTGCCAAATTTATTTAAGCTTGTGTTGCAATGTTTGTATATTCCTCGTTTACTTCATTTTGAACCATTCTATATGTAGCTTGTGAGCTCATTTTGTAGGAGAAATTATTTTGTCATTTGAGTAAGTACTGTTCGAGACTTTGAAGAAAATTTCATTTATTTATGGGAATGCTTTACAGAAACACCTTGAAGGATTTATATTAACTATTGATGTCAGGGTATAAATCGCACTTTGAAGCCTGTCAAAATCCTTCCAAAAATGGGGGTCCACTTGTACACCAAGTATACACAAAGCATGATCTTTGGGGCTAAAAAAAACGGGGTTGTCTTACATACCAGGTTGACTTGAACATCACGATTTATGGTAATATCTGTTCTTGGTCACTTTGATTTTGAAGATGAACGTGACTTAAATGACGTCCATTGAAGACTTTGATTTTTCATGGTCCCAGTTCAAAGAACCTTCATGATATTGTTAAAGCTTTTGCCAAGGATCACCAAAGTTGTCTTTTTTTAACCAAAGTATTTTCATGTTCAATTTAGACAAGAAGTAACTTAAATAGGAAAATAAAAGTTTTTTTTTGGCATAGTCTCATCTGAAAGTCTTTTCCAGAAAGTTACCCATATTTTCTCTTCAGAGGTAGAGATATAGGTGTTGTCAACTCCCAGCACGTGGATAAACATCTGGAAGATATATTGAATAGCCCCACCAAAGAGTGGACACAAGTATGATGGGCTGAATGGCATCTTTGTGTGATGTAACATTTTGTGATTCTATTATTTTCCATTTTTATTTCCGATTTTGAGCATTTACAGATTTTTTTTCTTTTTCTCTAAACAGTTTCCAACATGGGATTTATCAAGGGATAGTTAACAAAACATGTCAGTGAAGTCCAGTTCAGCTATCCAATTACATTGCACCTTCATTATTGATGGCACCTCACCTGATCTGAATATAATTCTCATGCAGAAAGAAAGCACTGTTTTGGAGGAATAACTTTTCACAATACATGATGGGAGTTCTTTTGCAGTGCTAATTGACAGGGTGAGATGCGAGGTTGACTTTGTCTAGCTAAATTGAGGGCAGTGAGGTTCAGTCCCATTTTGTGTGAAAAATTTATGCTAACACCCAGAGTAATCTGGGTGTATGAGCTGATTCTAAAAATATGGCTATTAATCAACTTCCTGTTGTTGAGAATGAATGAGAAGCAATTACCTGCTAAAAATGAGATTTATAAAACAAACTAATTGAGAAGCACTTCTCACCATACTCCGCCACACTAGCCTAGCAACATTTGAAAACATCTTCCTGCTTGTTTCACACTTAGCCTTGAAAGTTGATCAAATTACTGGGGTTTTCACTCTCCCATGATAGTAAACATACTACAGAGTATTGGTCTGTCTTGCACTTTTCCTTCACTAATGTGTAATGTTCCATTCAGTAATTCAAATGGCTTCATGATCAGAGGGACACAAACATAATGTGTGTCACTTCTCAAGGTCTTGTCACAACGACTAGGTCCCCAGGTGGCCTGGCCACTGTACCTGGAGCTAATGTATGTAGATGTTAAGTGAGGTTTAATTGTGCGTCTATGTGCTGTGAACCCTGTTGCGGGAAAGAAGGCAAATGTATTTCATGTAATATGTGTTACATCCAATGCTGTATTATAAGGTGATAGATTGTGTAAACTATTTGAAACATGTCACTTTTTAATGTAATCATTATTATAAAATTAGTTTTATTTTGTACTGTGTATCTAAATGTCTAGTAAAATTACACATTTTTGCCACTTTTATTTTATTTTGACTCTGCATTGTAATTGGTGTCGCCAACCCAGCTGCTATCTATGAGGGTGCGCCAACTTGGAAACACTGGTTTGTGGTAGTGTATGCAGGAATGGTGTGAGGAGCAACGTGTGATACCCAGTGTGAACAGTAACCCAGCCCAGTCATAGTATAACACTTATTAAAGATTATTTATTACAATAAAGAAAAGACACAAATACACATAATGATCTAAGACAGTTATGTACAAGACTACTAAACACACCCACACAGTTTAAGTAGGAATTACGCTTTTGATCCAAAGTACACTTTCAAGGTCTGAACTCTTTCAGGACTTACCAGATCTATAAGTAAAGGCAAACTTATAGTTACCACACTGCATGCAATTGAGTAGTTATTCTGGGGAACATCTCTTTTTGGTTCAGTGAAGATATGGGTTTTAACTGCCTCCACGAAGGTTTCTGCACCCTTGCTTCTGGTCTGCCAGCTAGAATTGGCTTACAGGCTGCTCGATGGAATCTGCCACCTGCTTCCATGAAAAGTTTGCCAATTATGGCATTGTTTCCCTTCTAAGATTCCCTAGTTGTCTGTTCCCTTGGCCTCTGTTAGTTCTGAGATTAATATATGACTGTCCTCCCTGAATGGTACAATCGTCTACCCTAAGTGTTTCCTATTAGCAGGACAATGGTATTTATTTTGGTCAGTCTACAACTGCTAATCTTGTTATTGGGATTCACATCCTGTGAAATACCTTTTGAAATGCTGATGGTTTTGAAACTGTTGGCACATTCATGACATTGGGCTTCAAGTATCTCCAATACCTGCAAAAGTTTGATCTGCATAACATTTTTATGCTTTTGCTTAATTTCAACAAGATAATGGGGCTGATTTTACCAAATCGGGACAAAGTGCCGGGTCCGGTCGTCAAACGGATCCGCGCCCGGCAGCCACGCTCCAGCGCACCCATATGCCTTTTTTCGGTGCCGGTCTATTGGGCGGGACTTAGCGCTGTTGGAGCGGCCGGAGCTCCAACTGCGCATGCGCAGTTCAGAACAGACCGCAGGCAGCGCGCCCGGGCGCGAAAGGCAAAGCAGCACAGACAGCAGAGAAGATGAAAGGAATTCCCTTTGGAGGATAATGTCCACGTTATAATCACAGGAACTAAAAACCTGACAGTCCAAAATCTGGGATAATATTACAGGACAGGGATGAGGGGATATACGTTTTGAAATATTATCCCAGATTTTGGACTGTCAGGTTTTTAGTTCCTGTGATTTGGACATTATCCTCCAAAGGGAATTCCTTTCATCCTCTCTGCTGTCTGTGCTGCTTTGCCTTTCCCTGGGGAGGGGGGGGGCGGGGTGATGGAGAAGGGGAGTGATGTGTCTGCCCCTGGGGGGAGGGGGGATGGAGAAGGGGAGTGATGTGTCTGCCCCTGGGGGGAGGGGGGATCCCCCTGCGATCCCTCCTCCGGTGGGGAGGGATCGGCCACAGACTGGCAGTGCCCTCCCCCCACCCCCCACCCGCAGGGGCACACACGTCACTCCTCTTCTCCTCCCCCCGGGGAGACACGTCACTCCTCTTCTCCATTCCCCCCAAGGGAGACACGTCACTCCCCTTCTCCATCCGCCCCCCCCCCCTCCCCCCAGGGAAAGGCAGAGCAAGGCCAGGAACGTGCAGGAGGTAAAATCGGGCCCAATATTTACAAGTTTATATCCCAATGGATGGCAGTGAATGAATCAAAAGGAGGCTGTTCCCAGTAGTGATGCTTTTCAATTGTAAGGTTGAAAAATAAATTAGATGAGACCTTTGACATTTCTGAAGTTTCCTCAGTATTTCTGGTGGTATAGTGTGTGGGTTTTAAGTGTCAGTTTTCTTCATGTCTCTTTAACACTTTGCCTCTGCCGAGGTATAGTTCCACAGTTGCCTTTCAGTATCTAGCCCAGCTGTATGTGATCCTACATGGTCCATCTTGGTAGGCTATCCAACTATGGATGGACATTGTACCTGAAACCAATTCTGCTTTCCCTCAATATCCACACACCTGATCATTTTCCAGAAGGTGTCAATAGACGGTGAAATATAAACCCAAAATGCTAGGAATGTTCAGCACTTCAGGCTGGGGAGGATGACCCTTAATCAATAGGCAGTAAGCAGGGCTGGGTATCCTCACTGATTCCCTGTTCACTCACCCAATGATGATGAAACTGACTGTCACATAGTGTCCTGGTTACCTGCTTAAGATAATTGAGCATGGACTGAGGACCTTTTTGTATGACACAGATACAAATTGTGTTTGTTAATTTATCTGCCTTCTCCCTAAACACTAACACTTCCAATCTTGCCACATTCAATTAGTTTTGTTATCCTTTATTTTTGCTGAAGGGAGGGTTTTCCGAATTCTCGCCTTTGAAGATGTTTACTCCTTGCTGAGAAAGTTGGTTAGCTCTGTTGGCTAGATGGCTAGCGTGCGGTTTAGAATAATGTAAATGGCATACATTCAGTTCCCATTCCAACTGAGGCTTGGAACCTTTGTCTTTGCCTGCCCCATGTTTAATGCAGAATGGCGCCCCTCAATCTAAAAAGACAATTGTCCCCCTGTAATAGTTGGAGATGTCAAAGTCCTTGTGGGGACCTACCCACCCACCTACTCACAGCGGCACAATGGCACAGTGATTAGCACTGCTGCTTCACAGCACCAAGGACCTGGGTTCAATTCCAGCCTTGGATGACTGTGTGGAGTTTGCACATTCTCCCCGTGTCTATGTGGGTTTCCTCCGGGTGCTCCGGTTTCCTCCCAAGGTCCGAAAGATGTGCTGGTTAGGTGCATTGACCATGCTAAATTCTCCCTCGATGTACCCGAACAGGCGCCGGAGTGTGGTGACAGGGGATTTTCGTTATAATTTCTTTACAGTGTTAATGTAAGCCTACTTGTGACTAATAAATAAATAAATTGGTGCGTTTGTATTTTTCATGGTTCTATGGTTAACAGCAAATGCCACCACTTTGTCATTGACTTCAAAACCTGGCCCACTGTTTACACTTTGTATTTTACTGATTCCATACAAGGGTAGCAATTTTCTGACCTTGCTGTGCCTGGTACAGATCGCACCGATCCTGGAAAATAGCATTCAAGCCTAAAAATCGGTTTTGCGCCTGGTGCCAAATGGTTTGCAATGTGCCAGGGAGCGTGCCATGCGGGTGGGGTCAGAGTGAGGACTATGACCGAGGGGGAGCTAAGTAGGGGGGGCTATGATGGGGTGGAGCATGAAGAGGGGCCCATTTGGAAGGCCTTAATGCTGGTGATCTGTGTCGGGGAGGGGGTGGGAAAATGTGCCACCAAAGTGCGGGGCGGGCGTGGGGGGGGGGGGGGGGGCAGTTGTCCAGATCACCGTAGGGGGAGGGGAGAGAGTCTTCTAGGTCATGAAAGATCAGGGCGCCCTTCCAAAATGATGCCCGATAGCTTTGCAGACGCACGAATGTTTTTAAGCCCTGCCCCTTCCAGAACCCACGCGCAACTCACCACTCTCCCACAAAATGACTAAGTGTGGGATGATTGTGGTCCAGAGTGCGCCTGACAGACTGGCGCAGATCGCTCCTGTTTTCTCACCATCATAACATATAATTGGGTCGAATCTTACGGCTGTTCACGCCAGTGGAATTTTCTGGTCCAAATTATCACTGGCAGCAGTGGTCGCGGGGCATGAGCAGCCAGTAAGATAGCGCTTTTAGTTTTTTGGGGGGAAAACCGCAGCCATGATTTCTCATTGTATTCACTCATTCCACTGCACTTTTGTCACTTCCTTCTCTGTTTGTATTGTTAATTTCACAGTCCTTCAATCTGGTTGGTTAATTTCTGCAAGGTGCAGGCAGTGAAACAGGATATCAACCTATACTTTCAGCAACTTGCTGTGCAAAAAATTTAAAAATCTAAATGTAAAAAGGCATGTCTAGTGAGTGAGAGGTACTGTTGTATTCACTCCTACAGCAAATGATGGTCAATATTTACATTTATCGTACAGAAGTTTAAACAAACTATGAGAAGAAAAAATAATGAAAATGTGCATTTTCAGACCATTAGCAAAAGGGTGTTAATTCAATGTTAATTGAAGTCTCCTGCTCAGTTGCAGGCATGTCATCAATTTTAAGTTAATTTGCAAGAACTAAACTTTCAATGTTCTTGTCCACAGCAAGGAAGTTCAAAATTGCTCCTCAAGTTTTGAATGTTGAGGCAACCCTTCAGTCATTTCTGCTATTATCCGAAAGTTGGTTAATTGTTGCAAATCACTCAGGGCTAAATCTTCCCTCTCAAGAAGAAATTAGGAAGCGATAACTCCATTCTGTTTTTCGATAACTCTAATGAAAGCCTACGTGAAATTTTGTTTGCTTAAATTTTAGCTAATAAAGTTAAAGTAAAGTTTAGTTATTAGTCACAAGTAAGACTTACATTAACACTGCAATGAAGTTACTGTGAAAATCCCCTAGTCGCCACAGTCCAGGTCAATGCACCTAGAGGTTTACAGCATGGAAACAGGCCCTTCGGCCCAACTTGTTCATACCACCCTTTTTTTTTAAAACCCCTAAACTAATCCCAATTGCCCGCATTTGGCCCATATTCCTCTATACCCATTGTACCCATGTAACTATCTAAATGCTTTTTAAAAGACAAAATTGTACCCGCCTCGACTACTACCTCTGGCAGCTTGTTCCAGACACTCACCACCCTCTGTGTGAAAAAATTGCCCCTCTGGACACTTTTGTATCTCTCCCCTCTCACCTTAAACCTATGCCCTCTAGTTTTAGACTCCCCTACCTTTGGGAAAAGATATTGATGATCTAGCTGATCTGTGCCCCTCATTATTTTATACAACTCTATAAGATCAGAATCTTATCTTATCAGAATCAGGTCTTTCAGAATGTGGGAGGAAACTGGAACACCCAGAGGAAATCCGCACAGACACAGGGAGAATGTGCAAACTCCACACAGGCAGTGGCCCAAGCTGGGAATTGAACCTGGGTCTCTGGCACTATGAGGCAGCATGCTAATCACTGTGCCACCCCTAATATTCTAGTGAATCTCTCTCAGCTTGTAGGTTTGAAATCCTGCCGTGAGCACCCAATTTTGTTACAATCCTGCAAGGCTCCATTAACATTTAGAGAAGAAATTAAAACATCCAGCAATTAACCAACAGAAATACACCACAAGATTCCACTTTTTTTAGTCAAAAATTATTGTATATCACAAAGTATTAAACAAAGTATTAAACTATTAACATTGTAACGAATAAAAACTTTTGTGTAAGCTTTGTCTGTATAGCGTGCAAAACACAATACTTTTCACTGTATACCAATACATGTGACAATAATAAATCAAATCAAATAAAAAAACTCAGTTCTTTCTATTCCTCTCCTCCCCCCACAAGAGCTCCTTTCTTAATTTACAAAGTTTTAAAGATTCATTTAATTTTCGTGGGATTAACTCAAAAGGTACATTACCGCTCTCCAGAATGCACTCTAATTTCAGTTTTATAGCTACTTACCAAGGTAGAAGATTTCATGGGGCCCTTCCATTAAGTTTTGGCTAAGTGACCCTCCAATTTCTTCCAACCCCTTGTGTCTCTGAATTCTGCAGCTCCAGCAGGAACCTTCTTGCGACTCCCATTCAGTGGTTTAAAACATTAGAAAACATTAGGTTTACGCTAGTCCATTGTTTTGGGTTCAAACTTCGATCAACCCGAGTACATCCAAAACTGCAACAAGGTTAACTGCCTTTTATTGAGAGGATTACTGTAGATTTCTTCCTTCCACTTCTCAGATCTTCATTGCTTTTCCCCTTCCAAATTTGTTTTATGTTGGATACCAGCTCCCAGTCGCAGGTTGCTTCATAGAGGATAAATTTAGTATTTGCTTTAATTCAGGTATAGGTCTGCCTTTATCTCTCAACTTCCAAGGAGCTACAAGCTATATTAGACCTACAGCTGAAATAGTTGCTTTCAAAGAATCAACCAGTCTTGCCTGCTGGTTATGCCCTAATTCACTTCACTCAGAATCTCACTAAGAAATTATAATTGCACCATTGTAATCCCCAAGACAATGTCACACACATTAGGCCTATTACCAGGCAGAAATGCAAATTAACTACCTTTTAATTCCAAAGTTTTCCTCAAGTCTGGGAAGCCACAAGACGAACATATATTTTACTGGAGTAACAAGCAGATGTCACGTCTCCAGTTCTTATGAGACTCTCACCCTTTTACCCTGACTTTATCCAGTAAACACAAGTTTTTAATTCTAATTATCTTAAGTCTGTTAGTTTGCCAACATCTAGATGGTTAACAGAACCCCACACCACCAGTGAACTTACATTTAAAATTCAGCTTCTAAAATGAAAAAGCTGTACCTCTAAAACATGTGAATTATGACATCAAGGGATAAGTGAATAGCACAGGAAGGTGGCTTGAGGTAGATTGTGAGCTATAATCAAACTGAATGATGCAGTTGGCGCGATGGGCTGAATTTCCTGCTCCTATGTTCCCATGTCATTAGACAGATGTAACAATAATGTCTTTCATGATTAATCTATTGCTGTTCTTTTTAATTATTCCTCCAATTCTGGTTCCTTGTTCCCATACAAATTATTCCATACTTATCCAAACTGAAGTATATCAAGCATTGCTCATTTCAAATATTTTATTGTTTGGATTGTTCCTCATTTTCTCTTCCTCCTAATTCAATAATGTTTGCAAAGTGCTGCATAATTTAAATTTGTTTCCTGTGCTACATCCTGTTTCGTATTTTATATCTCCTGCATCAAATGACTCAGCCAGTGTACCTAGTGATTCCACACAAACCAAGACTATCTCAAATTTGATCTCATGTCTGTGCAATAATTCCACATCATGCTAACTAATCACAGTAAAGACAGAGGGTGCTGCAATTTGCCTTAGTACTCCTGTGTTGGAGGAGAAATTGACCAGGGGCTCTTCTCTATTATTATTCAATGAATCTTGTCACTGTAGACTTGTGTATGTCTGTGTGAGTGGATGAGGTGAAGTAAAACATCTTTGATGTCCTCGGTGTGGAACATTGCTTGCTGTCAAGTTGCAAACATCGGCAACATACTTGGGCACTGTACTGTCTCAATGCCTTCAGGAAGAAAGTGCGGGAGGAATTAATGAGGGTGGCAAAAATCATATTTGAGAACGCGTCTGTTGAGAAAAATGGTGGCTGCACATGCTGCACTTGAGTGGTTTAGGCAAACTGTTATCAGTCCTCCATTAAATTGGCAGCTTCTCACTAATCTTGTTCTGTGGACAGGAAGACTATGCTGATTTTTAAAGTGCTCTGATCTTGCATTTCCTCTTGTTAGCACTCAGCTCACAGGCATGCGACTATTGGTTGAAAAGACTTTGTTGCCCTGCAAATGATTAAAACCTTATCATGAAGGCAAGTGTTGGTTTTAAAAGCAAAACAAACGGGGCAATGTCTGGAGACTTGGAAGACTTACAAATGTGTTCGCTTTTTTTTGTATTGCTTCTGGAGATAAATACATGAATTCTGGGGCCAGCAGTGTATTTTGCTATGGTCCAGTACCTTCTGCATTACATTACTATTATTAATCACTTAAGAACAGCATGCGTAAACCAATACAATATTTGTATCATTACAAGTGTTTGAGAAATGTCCAAGTCATAAAAGGAATTGTGTAACGATGCAGAATGATTATTTTCAAAGAAGATGATTTCATGGATTCTGCAGTTCACTTCTGATGCTGAGTTATTGAAGTTACCAATGTTAGTACTCATACCCTCACTCTGCCTCAAGTATCAGGAAAACAGCTTCTTTAATTGTTAGTGTGTTACCTAAATGCCTGCGGCTGTGAGCCTGTTCAAATAGGAAGTAATAGGCATCGCAGGTAGTCTTAACACTCATTGAGTGAGTGATATTGACCTCTTGTTCATCTTGGAGTCTCAAATTCTGGGAGTGAGCACTGTTCTTTCAAGTAGATAATTGGTAAAATAATGAGCAGCATAAACCAAGAACACATTCCCATCCAGTATGCAGAGCCAAATTGTGTGATATCTTCCTTGATTTGTTCCATGTGACGGTTGGTGAACAAAGACCATGTGATGAGATACAGTAACGCTGAAAATACAAACATGGAAAACTTTAATATTCCTGCAAAAATAAAGTTGGTAGCTCATGCAGTGACCATTGATGTAAAGTTCTTTGTATCAGATGTCAACTGAAAATTGTTCAACCTAAATCAGGTAGTGAGAGAATAGAGCCAACGTTTTGAGTCGTCTTACGAAGGGTCATCCAGACTCGGAACGTTAACTCTATTATCTCTCTTCACAGATGCTGTAGACCTGCTGAAATTCTCCAGCATTTTCTGTTTTTGTTTCAGATTCCAGCATCCGCAGTATTTTGCATTAAATCAGGTAGTTCTGTTTGATGTGACAACACATTTCCAGACACTTTTAAATGATGATTTATGACTGATTAAGACACAAACTGTTGGTAGGCCCTCTGATTTTTTTTTCAGAGTAATGTATAACAATGCTTTTGAGCATCTGCCATATCCATCACCTCAAACATTCACACCCACCAGCACTGATGTACAGTTGCAACAGCTTGCCCAATCGACAGTCCTGGAACTCCCTTCCTAACAGCACTGTGGGAGTGCAGTGGGTTAAAAAGCTTCTCAACCAACTTTTCAAGTATAATTAGGGATGGGCAACAAATGCTGGCTTTAACAGTGATCTTTCTATCCAATAAATCAATAAAAATGGAAATTAACTTTCATGTTCATCAGCTCCAAAGTTAACAAGAGAGTCAAAGTCCTTACAACTACTTTTTAGTAAATAGAACACATAATAAAACTTTCAATGAGTTACTTCGCAGTTAATTTGACTTATTTCTACTTATACAATTGACTATTTAGCGACACCATATTGCTTAAAAAGTTAATTGAATGCTCAACTAGTATAAAGCTGAGTTTGGGCCCATTGTTCAAGAATATATCAAAATGAATCCGTTATGTCATAGCGGGTAAATGGGCCGTTAAGTTTAAAGTTTATTTATTAGTCACATTAACACTGCAATGAAGTTCCCCTGTGAAATCCCCCTTGTCACCACACTCTGGTGCCTGTCCCATGTCAATGCACCTAACCTGCATGTCTTTCAGACTGTGGGAGGAAACCTGAGCACTCAGAGGAAACTCATGCAGACGTAGGAAGAACATGCAAACTCCACACGGTGACCCAAGTCAGGAATCAAACCCGGGTCCCTGGCGCTGTGAGGCAGCAATGCTAACCACTGTGCCACAATCTCAAGTCCATCTTTAATCTATGTAGAGAAAGCTGAGGTGGAAACTCTATAATTGGCCATGTCCTTGATAGTGAATGTTGGCGGGTTATTCACTACAGAACCATCAAACATGATGTGCACATATTCACTTTCAGCTAAACGCTGATCAGTGTTTCAAACCCTTAACTATTATTTCTTTCATTAACAGAGGGGTAATTGATGTCAGTAGCACCTTTAATGCCATGCGAGCTGATAACACCACATGTAGAGGATTGATTTTGAGACTTTCTTGGTCAGCATAGCCCTGTTACTCACTGCTTTAACAATTGAACAACCTGAGGAGCTTCAGTGGCTTTGTTCTTACCAGTTGGCACCAGTATTGCAACCTGCAGTGTTCCTGGATACAGCATCCGCCCAGGATTGATCTTGGATTCAATGTCAGTTTCTGGGTTCCAGCAAAAGATGAACAGCAAGGAGATACAGATAGCTGTGATTGCCATCATACTCGCAATCACTCCAAATACGCGCTCTGCTTCCACAGCTAAAAGGAAAACAACAGCATCTAAACAAAAAGCGCAGACAGCACTTGAACATAATTGATTCATCATTTATCATTTTAAATATCATTTTTTTTAAAGTTAATAAACAAAGCCCTAATTTCCTGACTATTTCTTCTATGGTTTAGGGTGCAAATATTAATTGGATGTAAAATGTCTTGCAGTTTGTGTAAATTGCACCGAAGTTGGTGCTTTTATCACTTCCTGCAAATAGTGGAAAGGTTAAAGAAGGCTGGGTCTCTGCTTGTACATTCTAACAGCAAGTCTGAGTGGTCTGCATCCAGGAAGTAAATTGTGTATCCATCAGCAATGGCCCAGAGCAATGCTAGTGTGAAAACTGAATGCAGGAAGAATTATAGTTTGAATTGGGTATGAATGTTCTGAAATTATATTAATAAGTAGAAATATTCTGCATCATGAACTTCTCTATTTAAATGCCTGCTTTATAATTCTGGATCATGACCTGTTAGATTTATTTTACAAAACAGAGACCAGAGTAGAAACAAAGCACTAGAAATTTTAATGGCACTGGAGGTAGAGAGTGGAAACCCAGTCTGTGAAGTAAGCACGACCAGAATTAAAACGTGAAATCAATGGTATCAGACCTGACAGCATCGTGGAGAAATGCAATGTCTTTGCCAAATTCTGAATTAAATCCCTTTCAAATGATGCTACAGTGCACTGGTATCACTGGAAAAACTTGTATTTATAGGAACCTAACCTAGATGCCGAATCAGGGAAGGCCTGGCTGACTGGCATTGAGATAGAGAAACAACAGAACTCTGCATGCAAGTTTAACATATTCACAAAGTTCTAGTCCTTGCAGATATCTGCTTGTTATAGAAGATTGTAGCAATGATATTTGCTCTCATTCAGAATTCCCAGGCTAGTGGGTGGCCGTGCAGGTCCAATAATTGTGAAATGCAGTTTTGCAACCATTTGCAATTATCCTTCAGATAGTTTGTCGGGTGAATCACGTGAACATTTAAGCTCATGACAATATCTGAGACAAATAGAGGGCCACTCTCGGGCCAACCATGAACAGTTTAACTAGTCAGTCATTTCATTGCATGTGGAATGAGCCAAGTGGAATTCTGCGACATTCACTTCCGCAATGTAATCCTCTGTATGTAAAACACTGCCAGTTTGGAGAAGTGCAAGTGTTCTAGTGCAGGTCTCTGACTATTTTTGGGTTTGGAATACTCCAATTTGGACTGAGCTTTGCTGGGACTAAGATTATCAGTTGCAGCAGGGGAAAAGTAACATCTGGCCTGTTTCAATCTCCTGCAAAAGGGATGGTGTTGAAGTGAGATCCTGAGAGTGGTAAAAACTTCAGGTAATTTAGAATTTTGCTGAAAAAAGAGACATGCTGTTGAAGCTTTTTGCCTTGCATTCATCAGGATTGGTGCAAGAATTCAGATGCAGCAAACTGATCAAATTTCACACACGAGTCATCTACATGTCAGAAATATATAAACAGTAAGATTAGAGTCATTGCATCGAAAACACTCTCGTGACAATCGACAAAAATGTTAGTGAGAGCTGGCCCTAAAGGGGAACCCATGGCAGCACCATCTATTTGAGCATCCGTGGCATCATTAAAGCGAAAGTCAGCTGTGCGAATTGCTAAATTCATGAGTTCAATGAACACAGATTCAGAATCTACAGCTGCAGGTAAGAATTTCCTAACACACCTCAACATGCTCCATTCTGAGCTCAAGTTCACGTTTGATATGGGCAGGCTAATGAGCCCCCTTTTCTCAACATGTGAGTTGAAAGATTTGCTGATGGGTTCTCTACTCTTGACAACCATAAGCCTACCTTCACTGGTCAATATATGCTTTGGGATCCTTACATTTCCTTGTGCTATAAGATTGGCCTTATTGGCAATCTTGTAAATAGAGCCTGAGCCATTTGCTCACCATGCAATGGGTGGCATGGTCGCACAGTATGGGCAGCACAGTGGCACAGTGGTTAGCACTGCTGCTTCATAGTGCCAGGGACCTGGGTTTGATTCCGGCTTGGGTCACTGTCTGTGCGGAGTTTGCACATTCTCCTCATGTCTGCGTGGGTTTCCTCTGGGTGCTCCAGTTTCCTCCCACAGTCCAAAGATGTGTGGGTTAGATTGATTGGCCATGCTAAATTGCCCCTTAGTATCAGGGGGACTAGCAGGGTAAATACATTGGAAACGGGGATAGGGAATGAGTGGGATTGTGGTCGGTGCAGACTCAATGGGCTGAATGGCCTCCTTCGGCACTGTGGGGATTCTATGAAATGCAAGTTGGTGGTGAAATAGGGTGCATCAAAGCTCTCCTGCAGGACACTAGCCACCCTGATCAGATCAAAGGTTGCTGTGTATCGCACATATTCATGAATGGGCCTAAGGCCACCAGTTCCGGACCTGAAAAATGCCCAGTCTACCTCAAATTTACCCCGGAAGGATAATCGCAAAAATCTGACCAACAAATGTAGTTAGTCATTTCATGTTGCTACTATGCAGTGGCAGCATGAATGTTGTTTTCCATTAACAGGATGCTGTCATCAAACCAAAAAGACATTCTGCCTAACGCCAAAATGAGCAATGTGATACATTGCCAGGTACGTGGGCCACAAGTCTTAACAACTTGCGGATCATATCAGACAACACATCCCTTCAGCTGTACGCAATGAGCAGCATATTCAACCAATCTGTGCCTCCAAAACTCAGAACATAACGTCCAATGTTAGATGTGATTCTGCGATTGGACAGCACTGGCTGAACAAGTGTGCTAAAAATTACATTAACAACCAATTTAAGATTATCAGTCGGGTTCACTTACACTTTATATAAGCCACATATATTTATATGCAGGGACCTGTCCTCTGTAAGCAAAAATATTATGTCTGATATTGCAACTTTTTTGAATAAACAAAAGAAATGGGGAATGATAGCTCACTGTTACATTCGTTATAGCAACAGCTTGAACAAGCAGAGCAGTGGAATGGGCAGACTGGAGACAGATGAAGTTTAATGCGGAAAAATGTGAAGTGATTCATTTTGGTATGAAGAGGGTGGACAATACAAAATGAAGAGTACAATTCCAAATGGGGTGCAGAAGCAGAGGGACCTGGGTCATTGAAGGTGGCAGGACAGATTGAGGAAACAGTTAATAAAGCCTTATTAATAGTAGCATAGAGTACAAGAGCAAGGAGGTTATGTTGAACTTGTATAGGACACTGCTTCAGCCTCAGCTGGAGTATCATGTCCAACTATTTGTGCCACACTCTAGGAAGGATGCAAAGGTATTGGGGAGAGTACATTAAAGATTCACCAGAATGATTTCAGGCATGCGAAACTTCAGGTATTGAGGTAGATTGGAGCTGTTCGGCCAGTTCTCCTTGGGGAAGAGAAAGCTGAGGGGAGATTTGATAGCAGTATTCAAAATCATGAGGGGTCTGGGCAGAGTATATAGGGAGAAGCTGTTTCCACTTATGAAAGGATCGAGAATGAGAGGGCACAGATTTAAAACAAAAGGAGCAAAGGCAAACTTTTTCTGGCAGCGAGTGGTTCGCATCTGGAATACATTGCACGAGAGTGTGGTGGAGGCAGGTTCAATCTAGCCATTCAAAAGGGAATTTGACTGTTATTTGAAAAGAAAGAATGTGCAGGGTTAAGGGAGAAAGTGTGAGAATGGCACGAAGTGAACTGCTCTCATGGAGAGCTGGTGCAGACATGATGGACCTCCTTCTACACTAACAATTCTGTGGTAATAAAAAAAAGTGCTGGAAAAACTCAACAGTTCTGGCAGCTTTTGTGGAGAGAGAAACTGAGTTAACATTTCGCATTCAATATGATTTTTCTTTGGAAATCTCTCATTCTGTTTTACTTGTTTTTCTCCCTTTTCCTCTTGCTTTTTGTCTGTTGTTTATAAGCAACCGGTAAATTCCAACACCTTGAAGCATAATTTGTATGTGGGGAATGCTATCAGAATATATACTGATTTCAGTAAAGCTAATGAACATCTCTGGATAAAATCTGTTTCTCCCCACTCCCTGTGTGCACTGATGCACTTATGTTTAGGCTTACAGGATTATTCTGTGGTGACTGACTTAGTTTGTGCAAATTATTCAAAATTCATTTCACTGCACTGTTGGTCATTACTAGGGTGATGGCATGGGGACTTTTTGAAACTTATAAAACTATCAACTGAAACAAATTTGCAAAAAATTAATTGGATGGAAAGCACTTCATATTGAACAACGATAATGGTTTCTCAGTGCTGCTTTGTCATGTTGACAATGGTGTAGCATTGAGCTGTTGAAAATTGCGAGAGATTTCAAATAAGGAGCAACTGTTTCCACGAGCAGGAGAGCCAGTAAACAAAGAACACGGATTGAAGATAATTGGCAAAAGAACTAGAGGAGAGATGAGGAGAATTTATTTCCTGCAGTGTATTGTTCTGAACCAAATTGCTCCACTGAGAGGGTGATGGAAACAGATTCAATAATAACTTTCAAAAAGACTTTGAATTTATACTTGAAAAGGAAAATTGCAGGGCTCTACAAGAACAAGATAACTCCTGTTTTATACTAAAATATCAAACAAAATCTGTCGCCGGGACTGATAAAGAAATATTAGGACAGATGACCAAAAGCTTGGGCATAAAGGTTGGTTTTAATGAGGGAGAGATAGAGAGGATGAAGGAGGACTTAAGCAGCAGAAAGCTTAGCTGCCAATTACGGAGCAATTAATATCAGGGGTACACAAGAGGCTAGAACTGGAGGAGTGCTGAGATTTTGCAGGACTGTAGAGATGAAGGGGTTTACAGAGATAGGGAGGTGTGTGACCATGGAGGGATTTGAAAGTAAGTTTGGGGGGTGTGGAGGTGGTTGTTGTGGAGCACTGGGGGTGGGAGTATTGGCCACTTTATGGAAGTGGGGATCAGTACTTGTGGGGGTCAGGGGTTGGGCACTCTGGGTGAGGTTATTGGACAATGGGTGGAGTCAAGCATTTGAGAGGGGGTGATTGGGTACTTGGTAAGGGGGCTGTCTGGGGGGCAGCTAACCAGGGTGCTGGGGAGGGGGGGGGGGGGTCAGACAGTAGGTGGAGGGGCGCCAGACAGTTGGAAGAGGGGTTTGACCAGTCAATGAAGGAGTGGTCATATGGACAAAGGGAGCGTTGGAGCGGGATGGTTGGGTCAGGTCTGGTGGGGTAGTTGAGGGCGTGCAGGGGTGAGTCCTGTGGGGTAGTAGTTAGGGAAAGTGGAGATGTAGTTAAAGGGGTTTCCTGTGGTGGGTATGGGGAGACTCCGCTTGGGGCTTTTATGGGTGATGGGGGTGGGGGAATTCCATGGGGTTAGTGTGGTTAGTCTGTACAATAGTTACAATAGTTACAATAGTGGTTAGTCTGTACAATAGTTACCCAGATGGTAGAAGTGGTTTTAATTCTTCTAACTTTTTTCTGGGTAACTATTGATGTCATCAGTGGAAACCATCCAAAGTTTGCGATTTCAATGGCATTTTCAGATGGTTCTTGGAGCAGGGCAGTTGCCGAATGTGAAAGTTTCCATTTCCCGGCAATTTCCGTGTAATCCTGGGAAATCCCTGACTTCATTTTCAATGACACTACATGATATCCTCCCCGGACTGATTTGGGACACAGCATACAGCCCCCGAGCCGCTTTGGGATGAAGTCTCTTACCTCGGCTGAGTCGCTGGTGGCGTGTAGTATTTTCAGCGGCTGGCGTCCTGAGCGGCTCCCATAGCCCCTTATTCTGATACCAGGCCGGGCTGCTAACCGAGTAGATCAAAGTTATCGAGCCGATGATCACAGTGCTGTTCTGCAGCAACCTGTACCTCAGCTCCTTTCCTCCCATCCTTAACTTTCCGAGTCAACGTGCCGATGCTGGGAGAGGCACTGAGTGGGATTGTATGGGGAGGTGGGCGGCTGAATATTAACCGGGACTAAGAAAGAAACGTCCCTGCCAACTGGTGTCAACTGCTCAGTGGCATTGAGCCTGGCTGATTGGAACTATTTACATATGTCTGATCCGGAGACTCAATGATCTTGGTTTAAAAAAAGTCCCCCCACCTCCCTGCCTCCAAGGAGTTGTTGGAAATACCAGAACTTCCTCAGTAGCTCTTCAACCGCAGTGGGAAATCCCCTGCGATCGATTAGGCGGTGCTGGGAGACTGGCCAATGAATGAGTGACCCTGAATGGCCAGGAACCCCACGGTGGGCAAACAGATTCTGGCGCTAAATCTCCAAAGTACAGAAATCAAACTGTAATTTCAGACCACACTGACGTCAGGCTACAGGAAGGAAATGTTCTGACATTTCCATTGCTGTCTCTTTATTGTTAACTGCACAGATGGAGCATTTCAACAGCTCCCAGTTACACCCACACACACACACACCTGGGGCATCACTCTCTCTCTCTGTGCAGCCCCAGCCATTTGACAGAATGGCTGATTTTAATGGACGAGATTCTTGGATCAACTTTGAAGTTTTCAAGAAATCAGCGGAAGATTTCAATCTTAAATCTGTTCCCCCTACGCCCCACCCCCAACCCCACAGATGATGTTTCTGGTAAACGCCTCCTTCAATACTAATAAAAGCAGCCGCAATCAGCCATGCACATCATGCAGATTTGTGGTGTGAGCCAGCAGCAAGCTATCTGTAGTGAGACACTTTTTTTTAAAAGGGTGAGTCTTTTAATTGCAGAGTGCAGTAAATATCCCAGAAAATGGTTCCAGGAGTGATGGTTACCTGGATAGATTGGAGAGGTTGGAACTTGGAGGAGAGAAGGTTGAGAGGAAATTTGATAGAATCATGAGGGGTCTGGACAGAGTAGAGAGGGAGAAACTGTTCCCATTGGTGGAAAGATGTCCAGTCCAAAGATGTGCTGGTTAGGCAGATTGACCGTGCTAAATTGCCCCTTAGTGTCAGGGGGACTAACTAGGATAAATGCATGGGGTTATGGGGATAGGGCCTGGGGGTGGGATTGTGGTCAGTGCAGACTCGATGGGCTGAATGGCCTTCTTCTGCACTGTAGGATTCTATGATTCTATGATTTTATGGCTGGGATTGTGGTCGGTGCAGACTCAATGGCACGAATGGCCTCCTTCTGCACTGCAGGGATTCTATGAAAGATCCAGAAGGAGAGAGTACAAATTTGACATACTTGCCGAAAGAAGCAATGGCGACATGAGGAAAAGCTTTTTAGTGCAACGAGGTCTCTGGAATATACTGCTGAGAGTGTGCTGGAGGCAGGATCCATCAAGACATTTAAGAAGGAATTGGATTATTTTTTGAAAAGGAAGAATGTGCAGGGCTACGGGGAAAAGGCAGGAGGGTGGCACAAGGTAAAATTGCTCCTTAGGAGAACCAGCACAGACACATCAGGCCAAATGGCCTCCTACTGTGCTGTCACCCATTCTGTGATTTTTGTCTATCTTCTCGTTTAATATTAAAGTAAAGTTTATTGATTAGTCACAAGTAGACTTACATTAACATTGCAATGAAGTTATTGTGAAAATCCCCTAGTCGTCACACCCCGGCACCTATTCGGGTACACTGAGGGAGAATTTAGCACGGCCAATGCACCTAACCAGCACGTCTTTCGGACTGTGGGAGGAAACCAGAGCACCCGGAGGAAACCCACACAGACACAGGGAGAACATGCAGACTCCATACAGACAGTGACCCAAGCCGGGAATCGAATGCGGGTCCCCGGCGCTGTGAGGCAGCAGTGCTAACCGCTGTGCCACTATGTCACTCCACATGACCACATAAGTCCACATGACCTGTAATTTCCTGAATGTTTGCACCCAATGGCATGTGTAATCTGCAGAATTTTGGGTATAAGTATAATATGTCCAAATTTCCTCAATTCGTTTTGAGCTCTTATGGTCTGGTTGGGACCCTTAACATCTCTTTCAGATTGTTTTGGTCTTTTTGGGTCTTTTGGGGTCTCTTTCAATCTGTTTGGATCTGCTTGGGTTTGTTTAGATCTGTTTCTTTTTATTATGGCAAGGCCGATATTTGTTGCTGATCCCTAATATGCCCTTAAGGAAAGGGAAGTGATCCGCTCTCTAAAACCACTATACGTGCATTTGGTGCAAGTACATCAGCAGTACTGTTAGGAAGAGAGTTCCAGCATTTTAAGCAAGCATTTTAAGCCAGCAACAACAGTGAAGCAATGGTGATACTGTTCTAAATAAGAATGGTTCATGGCTTTGAGGATAACTTGTAGCATGGTGTTCCCATCCATTTGCTGTGCTTGCTCTTCCAGATCAATGCTTCCCAAACTATTTTCCAGTGTGACCCCTTTATAGCACTGTGTAGAAAGGAAAGAGTTAATATATTCACCAGCCAACTTAGTAATACCCATACTGTGGAAATCAAGGATGGGATGCAGTTGTGGTTTGCACCATATGATGGTATCACTGTAATCACAGGTCAAATTGACCTGCTCCTATGGTTTTCCAAATATGTTTATACCAAGACTCACACAGATGTGGCGTATCTGAATTTCCAGAAGGCATTCGACAAGGTGCCGCACAAAAGGCTGTTGCATAAGATAAAGGTACACGGCGTTACGGGTAATATATTAGCATGGATAGAGGATTGGTTAACTAACAGAAAGCAAAGAGTGGGGATAAATGACTGTTTTTCTGGTTGGCAATCAGTGACTAATGGTGTGCCTCAGGGATCAGTGTTGGGACCGCAATTGTTTACAATTTACATAGATGATTTGGAGTTGGGGACCAAATGTAGTGTGTCAAAGTTCGGTGCCAGAACCACTCGAGCTCCGGACCAGCCGTCATTACCAGTATCCCCGATGGGCAGAAGGGTGTGAGACCTGTTGCTTGTATTTCTTTCATATTATTTACTCTTTTGTAATAAACCATTATAATAGTTTGGAGATTATAATTCTAGTCTGTCTCTTATTTAACATTCTCCCGGATCATTAAAAGAACAAAACAGAACAAGCACTTGCAAATGAACGTGAATCCCGATGTCAGTTAAAAAAATAGCAATAAAGCAACATGGTGATATTAATATGTAACTATTGACATTCTCTAGAAAAAAATATGAAAACCTGTGATGAAATCTGTGGTGGAGAGGGAACTAACTCTTCTATTTCAAACAAGACAACAGTGTGCCCACTCTCTAGTGTCCCAAACAGTGACCCAGAGGTGGAGTTACAATGCATGGGCAGAGGGCTCCTACCAATGGGGGCACCCCCCTTGTTGGCCGGTGTCTGTGGGAATTAAATCCAGTTTACTGAGTGGCAATATTCAGGATTGAGGCAATGCAGAGAGAACCGGCCTGTGGGATGGGGGCCTATTCCTGTCAGCGGGCACGTGGGTCGAGTCTGTGAGTGGCATCAGCTCCTTACAGTCGGACCTCCTGGTCCAGGTATAAAATGAAGCCGGATATTTTTATAGGGCTGTTTTGTGGGAACTTGTTCTGTAAGTTGCCTGCAGCGTTTCAAATATAAGACACACATTTCCCATATTAGTGCAACATTATGAAGTTAGAGTTGGATTTCCTGAAAATAGCTCTATCTCTCCCTCTCTGATAGTTTCCCCGTTTCTCTTTCCCTTTTTCTCTCTTCCCTTATGTCTTTCATTATCCAATGTGCCCATTATCCAACCACCTTTTAACTCAGTCCATTTTAACCGATTGGTTTGCTATTGACTTCACTCTTAATCAGAGTTAAACTCCTTCAGATTAATTTGAGAGGGAGTTATTGGCAAATCTTCCCCAACAGTCAACCGGGAGGTGCCACTTGCTTTAATCCGATCCGCAATTAGTTGGTATTCAGTTCGGTGTGAGTGAGAAATGATTTTGATTCCTTAATGCGCTCCACAAATTTAGTGACGAGAAGGGAAGCATGTTTTGGCTGGCTCGATACGTGTAAAAGCACCTCAAAGCTGTTATGTTGCAGAGAGCATCAAGTTAACCCAGACTGATCTGTCTATTTGTTGGCTGAAGCCATTTTCACAAATCATGCCTTTGATTGTTGACAATATGTAGCACCGCATTGCACACATTTAAATTAATTTTAAATATACCCTGAAAAGACTCTCAGAAACAGACGTTTCAGCTTCCAAATGGAAAATAAAGGATTCTGTTTAACAGCTCACACTGTAAGTGTGTAAATACAGACCTCGCTAACTGAATATTCAATATTCTCCGCTGTGATTTGTACAACGCCCGACATGAACTTGGAGTACAGATGCATCTATAGAACCGAAAGCAGTGTCGTGAGCCCTGAAGTTTCACGCCCTCATCAATGGATCCCAATGTGCAGACCGCAATACATATTTAGCACATTAGAGTGTGTATCATGCCCTTTCCGTGTATATTGTTACTGGTGATCATCACACTGAACGGCACTGTTATTTTTTATTAGTCACAAGTAAAGCTGCAATAAAGTTACTGAGAAATTCCCCTCGTCGCCACATTCCGGCACCTGTTCGGGTCACTGCACCGAATCAAACTATTCCCACTGAATTTGAAGTACCCAATCAAACCAAAGCATTTTTGCCAATCCTTGCTTTATAAATTGGCTATATTTTAGATAACCAGTTACAGCTGTAAAATGGTATAACTGCACTAAAATGCCAGTTTAAAGGGATTAGCGTGAATATATAACAGCTTTCGCAATTTATCATTCCATTGGCCTGTAGCCTTGTAAACCACAACATCCGATATGTGCAGAATCTTACAACACACTCTGGGCCCATCGTGCCTGCATTGCCTCTTTAAAAGAACCAACCAACCAATCAACCACACTCTCTGCACTTAGCCCATAAACCTGGAAATGTTCCCAAGACTACATATTTTTGAGCTAATATTGATGGTACAATGAAGGATCTGTCTCTCTCACTTTAGTTCTTTTTCGCTTCAGTCTTCCATTATCTCTCTCTCTCTCTCTCCACAGTTCTGTCCCTCTCTGTCTTCCAGATTTCCTATTTGTTTCTGCATTTAATGGTTTAATTTAAAATGAGGTGACAGGTTGTAATGAAATAGGTTGTTAATTTAAGTGGAGGAAGATGGGTGAAGAATTGGACCCCCATCTCCCTCTTGCTACTTCCAATTCTGTGTGCCCATGTTGTTGTGGGTTGTGGAAGGAGTTGGCTATTTGACTGGGGCCTGTTCTTGTCAGCGAGCGCATGTGTAGAACCCATGAGTGTTCTCTGCTTTGTGATATTAATACTGCAGTAATGCTCATTTCTCTGGTATTCTGATCAATGAATACCCCACAGATAATATTACTGAAGCTGTTTGATGTCAACATATCATCATGGTTGTCTGTAGAAGTCTGCTGCATGCAATTTGCCTGTGAATTTTGCTACATAACAAGGGTGATAACGTTCTAAATATAACAAAGAACAAAGAACAATACAGCACAGGAACAGGCCCTTTGGCCCTCCAAGCCCGCGCCGCTCCCTGGTCCAAACTAGACCATTCTTTTGTATCCCTCCATTCCCACTCCGTTCATATGGCTGTCTGGATAAGTCTTAAACGTTCCCAGTGTGTCTGCCTCCACCACCTTGCCTGGCAGCGCATTCCAGGCCCCCACCACCCTCTGTGTAAAATATGTCCATCTGATATCTGTGTTAAACCTCCCCCCCTTCACCTTGAACCTATGACCCCTCGTGAACGTCACCACCGACCTGGGGAAAAGCTTCCCACCGTTCACCCTATCTATGCCTTTCATAATTTTATACACCTCTATTAAGTCTCCCCTCATCCTCCGTCTTTCCAGGGAGAACAACCCCAGTTTACCCAATCTCTCCTCAAAACTAAGCCCCTCCATACCAGGTAACATCCTGGTAAACCTCCTCTGTACTCTCTCCAAAGCCTCCACGTCCTTCTGGTAGTGTGGCGACCAGAACTGGACACAGTATTCCAGATGCGGCCGAACCAACGTTCTATACATCTGCAACATCAGACCCCAACTTTTATACTCTATGCCCCGTCCTATAAAGGCAAGCATGCCATATGCCTTCTTCACCACCTTCTCCACCTGTGACGTCACTTTCAAGGATCTGTGGACTTGCACACCCAGGTCCCTCTGCGTATCTACACCCTTTATGGTTCTGCCATTTATCATATAGCTCCTCCTTACATTATTTCTACCAAAATGCATCACTTCGCATTTATCAGGATTGAACTCCGTCTGCCATTTCTTTGCCCAAATTTCCAGCCTATCTATATCCTTCTGTAGCTTCTGACAATGCTCCTCACTATCTGCAAGTCCTGCCAATTTTGTGTCGCCCGCAAACTTACTGATCACCCCAGTTACACCTTCTTCCAGATCATTTATATAAATCACAAACAGCAGAGGTCCCAATACAGAGCCCTGCAGAACACCACTAGTCACAGGCCTCCAGCCGGAAAAAGACCCTACCACTACCACCCTCTGTCTTCTGTGACCAAGCCAGTTCTCCACCCATCTAGCCACCTCCCCCTTTATCCCATGAGATCCAACCTTTTTCACCAGCCTACCATGAGGGACTTTGTCAAACGCTTTACTAAAGTCCATATAGACGACATCCACGGCCCTTCCCTCGTCAACCATTTTGGTCACTTCTTCAAAAAACTCCACCAGGTTAGTGAGGCATGACCTCCCTCTCACAAAACCATGCTGACTATCGTTAATGAGTTTATTCCTTTCTAAATGCGCATACATCCTATCTCTAAGAATCTTCTCCAACAACTTCCCCACCACGGACGTCAAGCTCACCGGTCTATAATTACCCGGGTTATCCTTCCTACCCTTCTTAAATAGGGTAAATAACCTATGAGTAGTTAAGCTACAGTTGGACAGTGGTATAAATCTATGGATGCAAGCACACACACAATTCCAGTTTTGCTTTAGTACCATGTAGTCCTTGGGAATATGAGTAGGGGAGAGGGGTTGTGGTGGTGTGCGGTCCTTTTGTTATATTCCAGCTGCCACCAGCTGTTCAAATGTTACAAACTCAGCACCAAAAACATTGCGTGTCTGGTTAAAGCAGGAGATGTTATTTAATTTCATAGCAAACTCCAGAAAATGTTCGAGCCACTGCAGTGTGAAGATGCTGTGCCTTTAAGAAATGTGTTTGAGCCATGTTCTTCATTCTCCATGCCCCCTGGAATGGAGGGCAGTTAGGGATGGGCAATAAATGCTGGCCCAGCCAGCGACACTCCCATTCTGTGAAATGGATAAAAGAAAAGTTGTAAAAATCTGACTGGCTCACTGAATATCTTGGGGAATGAAATCTTGGTCGAATCTTTTTGTGACTCCAGTTATTTACCTCGGTTAGGCTGACTGCAACCTGTGGCACTGGAGATGCATGTGATTCTTTAGCATCTATTTTTTTTCCCCCGGTTAGATCAAGTTTGAGCCACTAAATCAAGAAAACATGAGCAGCATCTTTTATTGTGGGGATAAAGTGCTAATATAAGCACCTGAATATGTTTATACTGGAAAGATTGAGAAAATGATATAAATTAAAATGTTAAAAAAAAGTTGGGATTAACTTCATTTTGTTTTTTTTCCATTGATATATAGGGCGGCACGGTAGCACAGTGGTTAGCACTGCTACTTCATAGCTCCAGGGACCTGGGTTTGATTCCTGGCTTGGGTCACTGTCTGTGTGGAGTTTGCACATTCTCCTCGTGTCTGCGTGGGTTTCCTCCGGGTGCTCCGGTTTCCTCCTACAGTCCAAAGATGTGCAGGTTAGGTTGATTGGCCATGCTAAAATTGCCCCTTAGTGTCCTGAGATGTGTAGGTTAGAGGGATTAGTGTGTAAAATATGTAGGGATATGGGGGTAGGGCCTGGGTGTGATTGTGGTCGGTGCAGACTCGATGGGCCGAATGGCCTCTTTCTGTACTGTAGGGATTCTATGATTCTATTCTATTCTATGTCTTGTGCAGGATCTGTTGTAGCAGCTTTTATGCACTCGGAGCTGTAGTGTCTACCGGCATGCTGTATTGTTATTGCAGCAGCTTAGTTGTTTCTAATGGTTGGAATTTTGATTTTAATCTGAACTAATGTTGTTCTGCTGTTTCCCCCTGGGATTTTGCAGAGTGGAGCTTCATTGGGGTGATTGGCAGGTCTGGTCATGTGACAGGAAAGGCGAGGCATTTTCACTGAATTTTCCAGCTTAGATGCTGCTTTTGAATTAAGAGGCAGCAGTCTCTCACTTTTCCCCTGTCTGAAGTTGGAGATTGGAATCTGCCAGGAGATAAGTTTCTTTCTTGGAGATTCTGCTGCATGACAGTGGATCTTTCTCTTAGAGTTGCTGCTTTGGATGCTGCAGCAAGAGCGAATCCCTTTCTGTCTCTGAACTTGGAGACTGGGGGTTGCTGGAGGTTGGGTTTGCTTCTCTTAGGTTTTTCAGTTTTGAGGATATATCTTTCTCTGAAAATTGCTGCCTGGACTTCTCTCCAGCAGTGTTAAAAAGCTGAAAATCCAGCATCACATGAATCCTGAAGAAGGGTATATGTCTATGGGGTAGTGCTTTAAAATTGAAACAACAGAGGTAGCTCGCTGTTTGGAGTTATGTTGTGTCATGGTTAAGTCTTAAACATGATAGAAGTTATACTAATTCTTTTTGTTATATTCTAACTGTGTTCTTAAATAAACTTTGTTTGATAAAAGCTTCCTTGTGGGTCAGTTGAATCATACCTGGAGTGAAACACCTTATGCTCATCAATGCCAAAATAATATGTAAAACTTAGGGTCTAGGCTGACTTCATAAAACACCTTGGAATTTCTGGCCTGGGTCTTAACAGCAGCAAAAGCTGAAAGTAATTTATATAATTGTTCAAGTTATGAAGAATTAAATTGGAAAAATATGATTTTTGGCTGTTAAACCTAAATAGTTTATTTTCAGCAATTTTTTAAACGTATTTTTCTGATGACTCTGGACAATAGCTGTATGGTAAGGTGTTAAATTCCATTTACTATCTGCAACAAGTTAGCACAAAGCCAGCCATGATTCCAGCTTCTCATTAGGTCGGTATTCTGCATAGATCTATTCAAACCATCTATTCCTTCCCTCTCCTTCCCTCTCTCCCTTTCTCTCTTTCTCCCTCTATCGTTCCTACTTTAAACTTGCAGATTGCTTCTTTTCTTACTTTTTAAACATTTAATTTAGGAATGTGACACATATGAATTAATGTGTTGTTATTGGACCCCATTTTCTTCTTGCTACTTCCAGCTCTATATGTCCACATATATTTTGATTTGCAGAGGGAAATGTTTTGTTTGACTGATGACATGTTCTTGTCAGCGGGCACCTGTGTACAGTCCGTAAGTGTCATCAGGCTTGCGATATTAATGCTCATCTCTCTGATATTCTCATCAATGAATACCCCTCAGATAATACTTCTTGTGACTGTTTGTGGGGACCCATTATGTGCATTTCCCTGCTGAGGTTGCTCCATAATAACAGCAAGTTTGGTGAGGTGTGTGGTGGGGTGGTATGGGTTTTGGGTGTGTGGGGGACCTATTCCACGCAGGCTATAGCCATCTCTCTCTCTCTTTTTCTATCTCTCTAGCCTCCTATCTTTTCAAATGAAAACCCATTCTGCTCACACATACCCTCTCTAAACATTAAATTAGCAGCACTCATCCAGGAAAGTAAAATATGTTCTATTAGGCTCCTTACTTAGGCTTTGTAAATGGTGGAAAGGCTTTGGGAAGTCAGGAGGTGAGTTATTCACTGCGCTGTTTCTATACTCTGACCTCCTCCTGTAATCATTATATTTTTATGCTGGTCCAACTCAGTTTCTGGTCAATGATAGTGGTTAGCACTGCTGCCTCACAGCATCAGGGACCCAGGTTCGATTCCCGGCTTGGGTACACTGTCTGTGTGGAGTTTGCATGTTTTCCCTGTGTTTGCCTGGGTTTCCTCCAGGTACTCCGGTTTCCTCCTCTGAAAGACATGCTGGTTAAGTGCATTGACCCAAGAGGTGGCAGGGTGTGGTGACTAGGGGCATTTCACAGTAACTTCATTGCAGTATTAATGTAAACCTTACTTGTGACTAATAACTAAAATTTTATGATAACCCTCAGGATATTTATAGTGGATTCAGTGATGGTAATGCCATTGAATATCAAGGGGAAATAGTTTAGATTCTCTCTTGTTGGAGATGGATATTGCCTGACACATGTGTAGTGCGACTATTACTCGCCACTTAGCAGCCCAAGCCCAAAGTTTGTCCAGGTCTTGCTGTAAATGGATAGGTACTGCGTCAGTATCTGATGAGTCCTGTGTGAACATCAGTGAACACCCTCACTTCTGGCCTTATGATGCAGGCGAGGTCATTGATGAAGCAGCTGAAGATAGTTGAGTTTAGGACATTACCCTGGACAACTGCTGCAGTGATGTCCTGCGGCTGAGATAATTAGCCTTAAGCAACTACCACCATTTTCCTTTGTGCTTGGTGTGATTCCAACGAAGGGAGCATTTTCCCTTTGATTCTTATTGACTTCAATTTTTCTAGGGCTCCTTAATGCCTTACTTGCTCACCTGTTGCCTTGATCTCCAGGGCAGTCCCATACTAAGTATCGATAAGCAGGTTAATACGGTGCAAATGTTGCTTGATAGCACTGTTGATGACCCGTACCATTTCTTGATGATGATCGAGAGTGGACTGATGCAGCTGTAATTGACCAGATTGGATTTGTCCTTTTTTGTGTACAGGAAATACCTAGGCAATTTTCCAGGTTGTCGGGTAGATGCCAGTGCTTTTAGTCATTTTTCGATATACGTGGAGTTACTTGAGATAGCTGTGATTCTGTGGACCTTGGGGGGAAGGGGATTGATCACTGTAGCTGAAGATGATTGCAAATTCACTGATGTGTCATGGACTCCCCCTTAGTGAGGATGGAGATATTTGTGAAACCTCCTCCTTTGGTCATTCATTTAATTGTCACTATCATTCATCACTGAATGTCGCAGAACTTTGATCTGATCCATTGGTTGTGGGATCACAGAATGCAGAACAGACCCTTCAGCCCATCAAATCTGCACCAACACGTGAGAGAAGCCTGACCTAACTACCTAATCCCATTTACCAGCATTTAGCCCATAGCCTCAAATGTTATGATGTGCACGTACTCACCCAGGTACTTTTTAAAGGATGTGAGGTAACTCCCCTCAAACACCCTCCCAGACAGCACATACCACACTGTCACTATCCTCTGGGCAAAAAGGTTTTTCCTCACATCTCTGCTAAACTTCTTGCCCCTCATCTTGAACTCATGTCTCCTTGCGACTGATCCTTCAACTAAGGGGAACAGCTGCTCCCTATCCACCTTGCCCATGCCCCTCATAATCTCATACCCCTTGATCAGGTCACTCTTCAGTCTTCTCTGCTCCAACAAACTATCCAACCTCTGTTTATACCTTAAATGTTCCATCCCAGGCAGCATCGTAGTGAATCTCCACTGCACCCTCTCCAGTGCAATCACATCCTTCCAATAATGTGGCAATCAGAACTGCACACAATACTCTAGCTGTGTCCTCACCAAAGTGCTATGCAACTCCAACATGACCTCCTTGCTTTTGTAATCTATGCCTCCATTGATAAAAGCAAGTGTCCCATATGCCTTTTTCACCACTCGACTAATATGCCCTTCCACCTTCAGAGATCTACAGACAAACACACCAAGGTCTCTTAGTTTCTCAGAACTTCCTCATGTCATACTGTTCATTGAATACTTCTTTGTCAAATTCCTCCTTCTGAAGTGTACTACCTCACACTTTTCAGGGTCAAATTCCACCTGCCCATTTTACCATCTTGTCTATATCTTCCTGTAGCCCAAAATACCTCAAACACACTGTTAACCATCCTGCCAATATTTATGTCATCCGCAAACTTACTAACCTTACCCCCCACATCATCATTTATATAAATGACATAGATGACTAATAATAGGGGGCCCAACACAGATCCTTGTGGTACGCCACTGAACACTGGTGTCCAGTCACTAAAGCAGCCTTCTGTCATCACCCTCTGTCTCCTACAACTAAGCCATTTTTGAATCCACCTGATCAAATTACCCTGTATCCCATGTGCCTTTTTTTATACTTCTCCCATGTGGGACCTTGTCAAAGGCCTTGCTGAAATTCATGTAAGCTACATCAACAGCACTCCCCGCATCTACACATTTGGTCACCTCATCAAAAACTTTAATCAAATTTGTTAGGCATGACCTCCCTCTGACAATGCCATGCTAACTATCCCTGATCAAACCTTGTCTCTCCAAGTGGAGATAGATTCTCTTCTTCAGAATTTTCTCTGATAGTTTCCCTACCTCTGATGTGTGACGTATTGATCTGAAATTCCCTGGCTTATCTCTACAGCCATTCTTAAATAGCGGAACCACATTAACTGTTCTCCAGTCATCTGGCACCTCTTCCATAGCCAAAGAGAAATTAAAAATTTGGGTCAGAGCCCTGCATTCCCTTCCCTTGCCTCCAACAGCAGCCTGAGACATGATTCATCCAGACCTGGAGATTTGTCCACTTTCAAGCCTGCCGACACTTCCAATACTTTGTCAATTAGAACAGTACAGCACAGAACAGGCCTTCGGCCCACGATGTTGTGCCGAGCTTTATCTGAAACCAAGATCAAGCTATCCCACTCCCTATCATCCTGGTGTGCTCCATGTGCCTATCCAATAACCGCTTAAATGTTTCTAAAGTGTCTGACTCCACTATCACTGCAGGCAGTCCATTCTACACCCCAACCACTCTCTGCGTAAAGAACCTACCTCTGATATCCGTCCTGTATCTCCCACCACGAACCCTATAGTTATGCCCCCTTGTAATAGCTCCATCCACCCCAATTCCTATGTCAATTTGCTCAACACCCTCACAATTTTACTTCCAGGGTTCCATATTTTCAACCTCATTCTCTTGGGTTAAGACAGATGCAAAGTATTAATTCAACACTGTACCAATGTCCCCAGGCTCCATCCATAGATTGCCCCCTTGGTCCTTAATGGGCCTTGGGCCCGACTCTTTCCCTGGTTATCCTCGTCCCATTGATATACTTATGGAATATCTTGGGATTGTCCCTACTTTTACCAGCCAGAGCTTTCTCATATCCCCTCTTTGCTCTCCCAATTGGTTTCTTAAGCTCCACTCTGCACTTTCTGTACTTCACTAAAACCTCTGCTGATTTATTCCCCTTGTACCTGCTAAAAGACTCTCATTCTCCTCTTTTCCATCTCATCCTATCCTGAATATCTATGGTCATCCATGGTTCTCTGGGCTCATTACTCCTTCTTATCATCCTAGAGGGAACATGTTGGGCTTGTCCCCTCCCCATTTTCTTTTTGAACACCGCCCACTGCTCTTCTGGAAATTTCCCCACAAGTAGCTGTTCCCAATCTACTTTGGCCAGATCCTGCCTGATTTCATTAAAAGCCGCTCTCTCACAATCCAAATCTTTTTTTTGCAACTTGTCTATTTCTTGGTCTGTGACAGTCTGAAGTTGTACCATGTTGTGGTCGCTATCACTAAAATGCTCCCCCACCACCACCTCAACTACCTGTCTGGCTTGATTCCCCAGAATTAGGTAAAACACAGCGTTGTCCCTTGTTGGACCCTCTACATATTGACCTAAAAGGTTCTCATGTACACATTTCAAGAAATCCACTCCATCTATGCCTTTAATGCTATGCCTATCCGAATTAATGTTGGGAAAATTGAAATTACGTGGTATAATTACCCTAATGTTATTGTTTTTACACACCTTCGCACATTGTGCACATATTTACTCTTCAATATCCCACTGACTATCAGGGGGTCTATAATAAACACTTAGCAATGTGGCTGCCTCTTTTTTATTCCTAAGCTCTACCCACAAAACTTCATTCGATGCCCCCTCCAAAACACCATATCCCCTTGCAGCAGTGACTGGCTCCTTAACTAATCCTGCAGTGCCTCCTCCTCTTTTGCTCCCTCCCCTATCTCGATTGAAGATTCTATATCCTGGAATGTTGAGCTACCAATCCTGCACCTCCCACAACCATGTCTCTGTGATGGCTACTATATCACAATTCCACATGTCAATCCTCACCCTTAACTCATCCGTATTACCTGTAATACTTCTGGCATTTAAGTAGAGGCCACTCAGCATTGCCTTACTCCCTTGAAACTTAATACAGCTGTACTCCCTCTGACTTGATTGTTTTATTGTATGATTCTGTCCCTATTCTGCTAACAATCTGCGTCCCCTTCCCCTGCTGAGTTAGTTTAAATTCTTCCCAACAGCACTAGCAAACCCGCTCACAAAGATGTTAGTCCTGCTCTGGTTCAGATGTACACCGTCCCACTTGCACAGGCCCCACTTTCCTCAGAAATGATCCCAGCGATCCTGGAATCTAAAACCCTCCCTCCTACACCAACTGTTAAGTCACGCATTCATCTGCACTATTCTCCTATTCCTGTGCTCACTAGCACGTGGCATTGGGAGTAATCCAGAGATTACAACCTGGGAGGTCCTGCCTTTTAGTCTACTGCCGACTTGGGGCGGCACGATGGCACAGTGGTTAGCTCCTGCTGCCTCAGCGCCAGGGATCCGAGTTCGATTCCCGGTTTGGATCACTATCTGTGTGGAGTTTGCACATTCTCCTCATGTCTGCGTGGGTTTCCTTCGGGTGCTCCGGTTTCCTCCCACAGTCCAAAGATGTGCGGGTTAGGTTGATTGGCCACTTAGTGTTGGGGGACTAGGAGGGTAAATACGTGGTGATACGGGGATAGGGGCTGGGAGAGACTTGATGGGCTGAATGGCTTCTTTCTGCACTGTAGGGATTCTATGATAGTATGATTTTATTCTTTGATTCCCTGAAATCTTGATTCAAGATCTCAACCCTCTTTCTACCCATGTCGTTAATACCAATGTACTGACATGCACCCTAACTTCTACCTTATCACCCTGCCCGCTCAGGATGCCCTGCAGCCATTCAGTGACATCCCGAATCCTGGCACCAGGGAGGCAACACACCATCCTGGAGTTGTGGCCACAGTAGCACCTATCTGTTCCCCTGACTATAGGGTCCCCTATTACGTTTGCTCTTCCTCTCCCCCCCCCCACCCCCCCCCAACCCTCCTATGCAGAGAATTTGTTTGTGGTGCCAGACACTTGGCTCTCTCTGCGCTCCCTGGAGGAGCCAGCACCCTCATTAGGCTCCAAAATGGAATATCAATTTGCAAGTGAGATCCCAGGAGATTCCTGAACTACCTGCCTGCTTTTCTTGGACTGCCTGGACTTCCTCAAATCCCTTCCGCTGTTGTGTGACCACTTCTCTAAACGTGCTATCCATGACACTTTCAGATTTGCGGATGTTCCACAGTGTCCCCAGTTGCCATTCCAGTTCTGAAACCTGAGCCTCCAGGAGTTGCAGCTGGGGACACTTCCCATACACATACTGGTCCTGATCACTGGAAATGTGCCTGACTTCCCACATAGAGCAGGAGGAGCAAACAACAGATCTGCACTACTCTCCTATTCCTGTGCTCACTGGCACATGGCATTGGGAGTAATCCAGAGATTACAACCTGGGAGGTCCTGCTTTTTAGTCTACTGCTGACTTGGAGCGGCACGGTGGCACAGTGGTTAGCTACTGCTGCCTCAGCACCAGGGATCCGAGTTCGATTCCCGGTTTGGGTCACTGTTTGTGTGGAATTTGCACATTCTCCTCATGTCTGCGTGGGTTTCCTTCGGGTGCTCCGGTTTCCTCCCGCAGTCCAAAGATGTGCGGGTTAGGTTGATTGGCCATGCTAAATTGCCACTTAGCGTTGGGGGACTAGCAGGGTAAATACGGGGATAGGGGCTGTTATGGGGATAGGGGCTGTCACCTGTCATGACTAAACCCTTCACTTAGCTCTGCCTATCACTTGTTGTTCCCACTATTTGACATGCAAGTAGACCTGTATTGTAGCTTCATCTGACACTTGACAATCAGTTGACACCTGATTTTTAGATATGCCTGGTGCTTCTCCTGCACTTCTCATTGAACCATCACAATCCCCTGTCTTGATGGCAATGGTAGAGTGAGGGATATGCTGGACCATGAAGTTACAGATTGTGCCTGAACACAGTTCTGCTGCTACTGTTGATGCACAGTGCCTCATGGATGCCCAGTTTTGAGCTACTGGATCTGTTCTGAATCTACCCATTTAGCATGACAGTAGTGCCACAAAATGACGGATGGTATCCTCAGTGTGACAATGGGACTTTTTCTCCACAAGGACTGTTCGGTTGTCAAGATGTTTAAATAAAATGAAGATTTAAGAAGTAAATGAAATAAAGATTAAAGAAATTTTGGTTAAAATAAATAAATGGATAAAAGGGGAACTGATAAGACTGCAGCTGTCGTGAGGGTTTTTGATACACGGATTAGCTTAGCAGCAGGGAAACAAGTATTTACTGAAGTGACATGGGAAACAATTTAGGTGTTAAAACTATAGAGGAGGTGAGTTCAAAGTGGAATTATAAGATTACAATTCACACATAAATGCTAAAATCCTGGTCTAGGGCGAATTGTTTAAATATAAAAGGAGATCAAAAGGGAAATATGCTATATTAGTAGCTGGCTAGTTTATCAGAGTTCAGGAGAGAACAATAGTTGGTAGGCAGATATGACCATAGCCATGCTCGGCTGGAAAGTGGAAATCTCCCAGAGCACAGAATTCTAGGCTCCAAGTGGCCATTTGGAAAGCTCATAGAAATACTATGCTGAACCTAAGAAAGACTCCTAAATGTAAAGACAATTTGTGGGTGATAACAATTTGCTGGTGATAACAATTTGCTGGATTTAGATCATTGAAATATATTGTATGAGATGTTAATTTGGGACAAGGGACTTTTCTCAGAGTTCAGGAATGTAGATAGATGAGGACAGGGTTAATTCCATAAAACACTGTGTGTGTGGCCATTATTTTAGTTAAGTGTACCTTTGTTTTGTAGTGTGGTTTATTGTTGCGTGTTTCTTTGAAATTAATAAATATTCTATTAGTTGAATGCTAACAGCGAGACTGAACCTTGCTTCACTGGTTTACATATCTTTCCTCACATTATATCAAATTGCAAAATACACATTTAAGAGCAGGTGTTCCAAGTTGTGCTTATGTGTTTTGGGATACCCTTGCATTTAACATCCATGGGGTTCTTACAACGGTGATAAATCTTACAAATGCTCTCATGGACAAATGCATCTGTGACAGGTAGTTTGGTGAGGGTAAGGTCAAATAGGAATTTCCCTTTTGTTGGTTCACCCACCTCTTGCCTCAGGTCCAGTCTGGCAGTTATGTCCTTCAGGTCTCAGCCATCTCAATCAGTAGGGGTGCTATTGATCTACTCTTGGTGATGGGCATGGAAGCACTCAACCTAGAGTACATTCTGTGTCCTTGTCACTGTCAGTGCTTCTTTCAAGTGGTAATCAATGAGGAAGAGTACGTAGCCATCACCTGAAGGAGGGCTGTCAGTGATAATCAGCAGGATGTTTCCTTGCCTGTGTTTGACCTGATATCAGGATGTTTTATATGGTCCAGGGTCAATGTTGAGGATGGGATTGTTTGGCTCTTAAGGATCTCTTAGTTTTTGTTAGTGCCAGTTTGGTATTGTTTGGGTCTGTTAGACTCTGTTAAAGTCTGCTGGGTCTATTAGGCCATTTTAGGGTATATTTCTGTGTGTTTGGGCCTGTTGGATGTTAGTGTCTGTTAAGGTCTGGAAAGTGCTGCTGCAGGAGGTTTGGTAAGTTGCTGCACTGTATTTTGTATATAGTGCACACTGCTGTCAACGTGCATCAGTGGTGGAGGGAGTGAGTGTTTAGGTTGGTGGATGATTTGCTGATCCAATGGGTTGCTTTGTCTTTAAATGTAGACACTAAACAGAAATCCACTTAATGTAAATGCTATTCTGTTTCCCTCACTGGCTTGGCTGACAATGATTCTAAAAAGAGGTCCTCTTTCAACTCTGGTAGGTCACCTATTGATGTTTGCTGACATTGTTTTTTATTTCTTCTTGAGATTTGGGCATCACTGGCTAGGCCAGCATTTATTGCCCATCCCTAATTGTCATCAAGAGGATGATGGTGAACTGCCTTCTTGAATCCTATGTACATCCACAGTGTTGTTTGGGAGGGAGTTCCAGTATTTGGATCCAACAACAGTGAAGGAACAGCGATATATTTCCAAATCAGAATGGTGAATGGCTTGGAAGGGATGGTGATGGTGTTCCCAGGTACTTGCTGCCCTTGTCCTTCCAGATAGTATTGGTTGTGAGTTCGGAAGGTGCTGTCTGAGGAGGCTTGTGAGGTCCTGCAGTGCATATCCCAAGTGAATTCTGTAACAGCTGTGCATTGGATGCTGAGCTTTCAACTGAAAGGATTTCTAAGGACTTACTGACTCTATCCACTTTTGAAAAACTTGCAGTTATCAAGGTCATTACCTCAACCTAGGGCACTGTCATTTGATCATTGCCCAAGTAGTTTGCAGACAAACTGACACCCAAAGTAACAAATGATTTACCCCTTATGATTTCATCACAATAAATAATATTTATTCAAATATGAATGACAGGAATTTCTCATAATGTGATAGCTCTATCCAATGGACAGATTGAAGATATAATTGTTTCTAAAAGACCACTGATGCAAGCTCACTTGGGCATGAACTAATATGTCCATTTTCTAAGAAATCTTTTATGAGTGTTTAGGCATTCTTACATACTTTGAGCATAGGTGTCAGTTAAAATTTTCCACACTGAGCTAGTGCTGGGATTTTAAATGTACAGTTAAATGAAGCAATGTGTTTATAATAGTTGAAAATTGTTTTAATCTCTTTCTTCTGACCATAATCATGGATAGCAAAGTTTGTGATGGTTCTGATTGTATTGTCACAAATAAACCAAAGATATCAATGTAAATGACGTATCTCTCTGTGATTTAGAGTTGAGGCTTCTGCAAAAAAAGTTTACATTTATATAGCACCCTTTCACAAACCAAGATATCCCAAAGCACTTTCTATCTAATTATATAGTCACTGTTATAATATAGGAAACACAGGAATATCATAAAACTGGAAGGTTACAATCATCTTACAATCTGATTTTTGGTGATGTTGATTGCTGGATAAATATTGACTAGGACATCAAAATTAACTACCTCAGTATTCTTTGAAAGTATCATGGGATTTTATGTCCGCTTGAGAGGGCAGATGACCTTGTAGTTTACCATCTCATCTGAATGATGGCACCTCTGAAAGTGCAGCAATCCTGCAATACAGTGACAGCCTGGATTTTTGGTCTGAAGTTTCTGGAGTGGGACTTGAACCCACATGCTACTGATTCAGGTGGAAGTGAGCCAAAGTTGATTCTCAGTAGAGTTAGAGCACTTAAATCAGTGTTGTGCTTTCTTGGTTCTGTTGACAAACTTGGTCACCTTCAATTGTCAACATGCTCAAAATCCTTTGGTCTGATATATATGTAGAGAAGAAACTTTATTTATCATTATGAATATGATAAACCATCTCCTTTCAACCACCTCAACCCCCAAATGGCAGAGCAGAATCGACGGGCTGAATGGCCTACTCCTGTTTCTATTTGCAGCTGATCACACAATCGTCCTCCATCGCCTTTCCTCTGTCGTCCAGCTAGGTGAGCTATCCTTACTTGGTGTCATTCTTATCTATCAATTCAAAACCAGAGAATCACCGTCCCCTCCTGCACCATTATCCGCTGATGATCCCCGGGCATCTATTGTCGGTCTCCTATTTTTCAATTACATGCTGCCTCTTGATGGCATCATCTAACAGCATTACCTCACTTTGCACATGTATGCTGATAACACATAACTCTACTTGGCCACCATCTCTCAAGCCCTCCACTAAGTCTAAGTTGTTAGACTAATTCAACATCCAGTGCAACATTTTCTTCAACTAAGTAGCAGGAAGATCAAAGCCATTTTTTCCATCTCTACTGTAAGCACAGTTCCCTAGCCACTAACTTCATCCCTCTTTTGGAAACTGCCTCAGGCTGTTCTTAATCTTGATGTCATACTGTACATAACGCCATGATCAGCTTCTGAAAACACATTCGCACAGTCACTAAGAAAGTCTATTTTTCCACCTTTGTCACATTGCCTGACTTTTCCCCTGCTTCAACTCATTTGCTGCTAAAACTTTCATTCATGCCCTTGACTATTCCATTAATATCGGGATTTGTAATTCACCTAGATGACACTATTTTTTACATCTTCTAAAATCTGGAAAAATGACGAGCATCATAATGTTCCAAAGAAATGTATGTCTTGTAATATTGTCTGCTTTATGAATTAGAATGGTGTATGAGACATTTTTTAAGGTGTACAGATTGATGTATAATCTGCAAGACAAAGGCTCCTTTAAAAGATGGATAAACATTTTGGGTAGATCAGTGATGACATGATTTTTGAACCAGTGTTTCTTCTCTCATACTAATTAACCTGGTGTATTTTCTTTTTAGTTATGTTGTTAATGCTAACTGCTCTGCTATTCTTCATTAGCATCACGGTGGCAGAGTAGTTAGCACTGCTGCCTCACAGTGCCAGAGACCCAGCTTCAATCCCGGCCTTGGGTGACTGTGTGGAGTCTGCCTGGGTTTCCTCCCACAGTCCAAAGATGTGCAGGTTAGCTGGATTGGTCATGCTAAACTACCCCTTAATGTCAGGGAAGAGTAGGGTAAATACAGTGGGATTACGGGGATTGGGCCTGGCTGGGATTGTTATCGGTGCTGGCTCGATGGATCAAGTGGCTTCCTTCTTCAATGTTGGGATTCTATGATTCACTCAGTTTGGCGTTTTTCAAATTGTCTCATACCGCTAAGTCTGGATCCTTTGCTTTCTGTGGGAGTGGCAATGGAGGGATGTGATGGGGAATTTTTACACTACTTGTATATCCATGTTCATTAAAGTGGCTAAGCATTTGTTTTAGACATTACTGAACAGCAGAATATAAACTTGGATTAAAAACTTCAAATTGAATCCTTGTAAATCAGCTGAAGCATGAATTTAGCTCGCAAAGCAGGAGAGGGCGCCATACACCTTAAACAAGGGTAACAGTACACCATCCAATAGCAATAGTTCCAGATGTTACAACCTGCAGTTTGCATTTTGAATATGTCCGTCTTATTCTGTAATTTGAGGATGGAAAAATAATTTTTATTTGGTAAGTAACAAAATCAACGGCTGTGAAAAAATACTTTATTTCTGAGGATTAAATTTCTGAAGAGTAAGAACAGTCAAAATAACTAATAATTTCGGATACCTTGAACATTTTATGATTATAAATATACATGATAAGTACATTTCAGAAATAGCTAGACATTAAATTAAGTTACCTTTCTTTACTCCACTTCAACCTATAGACTTGAGCCCCAGTGTCTGCCACTGGCAGATTTGAGTTATGTACTTACAAAAGCTTGACTCCAGGAGACAGACTTTCTGAGTCGCTGCCAGCACCTGTCTGCTTGATGTTTGTTTTTATCCCGTTCAAAGTAACTATTTAGTCACTCAGACCGGAGGGCAATGTGAATTAAAATAATATATGCGATTATGGATGGAAAACTGATTGAGGTGTGAACACAACTGCCCAAAAGGGAAGTACAAAGGCTATTAGGTAGATTGGTTAAACCGAATTAACTGGAGTTTTAACTAAAAATAATCCTGGTTGCGTTTTGTGGCGCATTGAACCATTGAGTACAATGCACCAGCTCACCCCAAATAAAGGGCATAATCGAGTGGATTGGTATGGCTCAAAATGTGCTACATAGTGCACCCTCAAATCTAAATAATTATGCTTCAGGATACAAATCTGGCCAACCTCGCTTGAAGTATTAGATTCACCGTTTTCTATTTGGAAACTCGTCAGCGCTTTATTTAAAAATGAAACTTTTAAAGCGACAAAACTTGACTTTTGCTGGTGCAACAGAAGCCTCTCCCTGAGAGTCTAACATACCGAGTATGAACTGTGTGTGGCAGCATTAACCAATACCATGGGTGAAGTTACCTGCAAGAAAGGTTGGTTTTCCGCGAAGATACCACAGGTTTGAATTTTCACAGGCAATATTCTATGTCATGGAGTCCCGCTGTGTCCAACCAAAACTTGTTGGACAAAGAGACCATCCAAATTTTCAAATTCACCTGTTTTCTTTTTAATAATAAATTGGTTCCACAACCGTTATGTTGTCAATTGTTTGTACACTTTGCATTTCAGACTTTCTTGATTGCTTGATCGTGTTTCACGCAGCAGGTGCGAAAGATTTTATTTCTACAAATTTCCACACAACGTCCTTGCATTTAATGCATGTTTTATATGATTGTTTTCTGTTCATAAAACCACTAATATTTACCACCATTGGTTAATGCCGAATAAGTTAAATATATTTCCATTCCAATTTTCTTTGCAGAATTCGAGGGATTAAATTCCACAATGCTGTCCATTTTCCCCCATTAAAAACATAAATGTTATGGTGCATATATACTGTAGCTACCTATCAGATTCTAAACAGTGCTTAATTTATTGTACCAGCCTCCAACTGCATTTATTCTGTCCATAAGGAAGATTAGTACATTTGTGCTTCATAATACTACTGCTGCTTCTAGTTTCTATAATAGTTACAAGGGTTTACAGTGCACAGTAAGAACATTGGAATACTCTAAATGTTTTGTGTCTTTTAAGCCGGATACGTTTGTGTCTAGATGATCGACGAGGCCCAAGCACTTTTTGAACGAATTTTGACAGTACTGTGGAATTAAAAACTTCCTGCAGAGTCAAAGGGCAAACGATGAAATGACCTTTTCCAGGAGCCTCATTATTGGACTCTGAGAGTGAGCTGAGTTGGACTGTAAGTTTTTAACATTGCTACAAAACAAGAACTAACGCTAATACTGGACCGTAACACATCCTTACTGCATCTAATTCCAGGTAGTTCGGTTTCTAATGTAACATTGGCTTCTCACATGAATCCATTCAGTCACACATCTTCCTGTTCAAGTAAAGGAGTCTGCACATGGCAGTGCTTTATTTTTTGAAATGGCGTTCTCTCCTTACATGGCACATCTGTACAATTACTGTACACTCTGAAGATGCCGGTCAGGCAATCTAGTCCCTGATTTAAATTCCTAAGACTTGCTTGTAAACTTTGCAGTGATGACATTGGGTATCACCTTTGGGACTCCGATCTCCGAAAATGTGCATTAGTCTAAGAGCTGTTATAAACCCCTGACTTACATTAACTGTTTTTTCCCCCTTTATTCTTTTCATGGGATGAGGGTATCGCTGGAAAGGCCAACATTTGTTGCCCATTCCTAATTGCCCTTGAATTTACAATCTTACCTGTCCATTTCAGATGGCACTTACAAGACAACACATTGCTGTGGGTCACATGTAGACCAGACCAGCTAAGGGCGGCAGATTTTCTTCCCTAAAGGACATTAGTGAACTAGATGGGGTTTTACAACAAACGATGAGTTTCATGGTTACCATTACCGAGGCCAGCTTTCATTTCTAGATTTACTCATTCAATTTAAATTCCACCAGCTGCCGTGGTGGGATTTGAACCCATGTCTTCCAATAACATTAACCTGAATGTCTTGATTTTTAGACATTACCTTCACCATCTCCGCTGTTGCTTCCAATTATCATAAGACTTATCTGCTTTAGTAACGGGGAAGCATTTCTTAAAATGTATGAGTTCAGTGACTGGGTAAATATGAGCCTTGAAATGAGCCCTAAGAGGTATTTACTATATAAAAGATCGTAAATATAGTAAGTTTATCAGGGTATCTAGATGAGCGGACAGTATTACCAACAATGAAATTGAGGGTTATAAATTTCTGCTAATTGGCTCACGACTAGACTAAGATGTTGACTTAAAGGAATTAGAGACCAGTTATCCTTAGTACAAGTCTCTCAATCTGGGGGACTGAGCCATGTGAACGACTCTCCCTCCCTACCCTAAAGGATTTTTTTTGGTTTTAATTCGACTTTTGCGGGAAATTGAAATATAGTAGATTCGTAAAAATCTCCAGTGTTGGTTACGCGTACTCCGAGATCTCATTCTAATAATCATAGGGCACTTTCCAGGATGACCTTTCCATCCTTGTTTATTGCGATTGTAAGAATGACCACAGAATTATACTGAATTGAACCCGATTATTCGGATTTAGATTCAATATTTACGGGCTGTCATATTTTTTTGTTCGTCCCTTTCTCCCAAATGGACGAGTGTTTGTAACTTCTCCATGATTGGTGGCTTAGTGGGAATTGTCAAGATAATTTTATTTAACAATAACATGCAGCGGTTAACATCACACCTGATGAGCGCTCACACATTTTTACATTGCCTGCCAATAGGATAAAAAGTGCAGCGGTTTGAACATAAATGTACGGAAGGGCAGACTCATTCATGTCGTGTGTTCACTTGCATTGTAATAATGGGTTTGTAACTAGTTAATGGAGCCTGAGGAAACTAACAACTTGAACAGGGAACCAACCGGACAACCTTACAGCTGACATGTTGTCAAAAAAGCAACAGAGGGAAAATGTGCTTTCTATTTGTGATACACTGGGGAGTACACTCAATTGAGATACACTGGTGTATATGCTATGTATGTTAGTGCCTGAGACGGGGGTGCTGGATGTGAACCTTGTATCTGGTTGGGTGTGATTGAGGAAGGTATGGTCTACACTGACTCTATTTACTCATCGCTTGAGACTCTTCGATTCTAAACCTGCTTGATTATAAAGTGGCCGTGTTTTTTTTGGTCAGATCTGACTGTGCTTCACTGTAAACCCCTCTTCGGGATTGGGAATTTTCAAATCCTGTGCTACACTGGAGCCGCGATGTTGTTCTCTGAGCCATTGCGAGTTACTGCTTCCCTGCCGATTAAATCCATCCAGTATGTTATTGCGCTAAGTCTGAACAACTATTAACTTCAGCACTATGGACCCCCGAGAAAAATACCTCCCCGACGCTCAAGGTTTATTGCTTGGCAAAGTCGCTGAGTCGCTTCTGAAAAATAATACTTCTTAAATAGATAAATCCTACCCCCCCTCCCCCACCCCCACACATTTGATCCATTTGAAAGAGATCCGGTTATAAAAATCTCCCATCAGATTGGCAGAGGCTCAGAGTTCGCTTTCTGTCTGTTGCTCTCCCTGTCTCTGTCACCTTGATTCTGTCTGTCTCCCTGTCTGTCTCTGATTGTCACTCTGCCTGTCCTTTTTTGTCTGCCTCTCTGTCATTCTGCCTGTCTCCACCTGTCTCTCTGTTCCTGTCACTCTGCCTGTCTCCCTTTCTCTGTCTGTTCCTCTGTCACTCTGCCTGTCTTTCTGCCTCTCCCTTTGCCTGTCCCTGTTTTTGTCAGTCTGTCCCTCTGTCTGTCTCCCTGTTTCTGTCTGTCCCTCTGTCTGTCTTCCTGTTTGTCCATCTGCCTGTATGTCTGTCTCTGTCTCTCTGTCTGTCTCTGTCGCTCTGTCTGTCTCTCTGTGACTCTGTCTGTCTCTCTGTGTCTCTGTCACTCTGTGTCTGTGGGGAGATAGGTGTCTCTGTCTTTATGGCTGCCCCCTCCTGCTGCTGCCCTCCCCCTCCTGCTCCCCCCCGGGCTCGGTCTGATCAGAGTCCGGGGCTGAGGCCCTCCTCCTCACCGAGTTCTCCTCGCTGAAGATGTCGAAGGTGGCGGCGGGGACTCGGGGCGCTGCGGTCCAGCCCCCCCCTGCCTCCCCTTGCCCCTCTCCCTCCTCGGGGGGCATGGCCACGGGCACGGTGTTGCCGAACTTGGAGTAGTCCACCGAGTAGCGGCCGTCCTCCTGGCTGATCACGGGGACGAAGCGGCGGCCCCACAGGATCTCCTCGGCCAGGTAGGAGGTGCGGGCCTGGGTGGTGATGCCGGTGGTCTCCACCACGCCCTCCAGGATCACCACCACCTCGAAGCGGCGGCGGTGCAGGTCGGCGGCCGAGAGCGGGTAGAGGGGGCTGCCGGGCCCGATGGTGTGAGCGATGATGAGCGGCGCCACCAGGAAGATGCCGCCGCCGCCGCTCGGGCCGTCCACCGACACGTCGATCTGGTCGAGCGGCAGCACCTCGCCCTCGGCCGTGGCCGTGCGGCGCACCAGCTGCAGGTGGATGTTGGCGCTGATGATCATGCTCTTGCGGAGGTCGCCCACCCGGCACATGAGGCAGAGGCGGCCTTCCCGCGGCGCCACCACGGCGTGCTTGCTGAAGATCAGGGTCTCGGCCCGCCGGTGCGCCTGCGACGTCTTCATGAAGATGCAGCCCAGCATGATGGCGTTGATGACCAGCCCCACGATGTTCTGGGCGATCAGCACGGTGATGGCGGCCGGGCACTCCTCCGTCACCATGCGGCCCCCGAAGCCGATCGTCACCTGCACCTCGATGGAGAAGAGGAACGCCGAGGTGAAGGAGTGCAGGCTGGTCACGCACGGCACGGCCGCCGCGCCGAATTCTCCGCCCCCGCCCGATTCTCCGCTCCCGCCGCGCCCGGCCCGGTGCAGGTCGCCGTGCGCGAAGGCAATGAGCCACCAGATCATGGCGAAGAGCAGCCAGCTGCACAGGAAGCTCATGGTGAAGATCAGCAGGGTGTGCCGCCACTTGAGGTCCACCAGGGTGGTGAAGACATCCTGCAGGAAGCGGCCCTGCTCGCGGATGTTGGTGTGAGCCACGTTCAGGCCGCCGTTCTTGGCCACGAAGCGCACCTTGCGCTCGGGCGGCCGGTAGCGGGGCCGCGACACCTCCTCCACCAGCCGCAGCACATACTCCTCGGGCACCAGGCCTTTCCTGGCCAACATCTCCGGCCCATCAGACAGGGACACTCACTCAGCCGCTCCCCGTCTTACCTCTGTCTCTGAGCCGGGCAGGAGAGACACCTCCAGCCTGCCAGCAAGCTCCGGCTGGCGCCGCCAATCACACCCGTAACTGGATAGGGGGATGGGGGGAGAGAGAGAGAGAGGGATGGAGAGACAGAGAGAGAGAGAGGGCAGCCCGGGGAATGAAGCAACCCACAGCCTGGCGCAAGGCTCAGCACCAGCTCCCAGCCCCTCCCAGCCTCTTCCCAAAGGGAAAGGAGGCGCTCCCCTCTCCCCACCCTCTATCTCTCTGCCCTTCACCTCTGCCGCTCTCCCCATCCACTATCTCTGTCCCTCACCCTCTATCCCTCTCTCCTTTCCCTCTGTCCCTCTCTCCTTTCCCTCTGTCCCTTCCCTCTGTTCCTCTTTCCTTTCCCTCTGTCCCATTCTCTTACCCTCTGTCCCTCTGTCCTTTCCCTCTGTCCTTTCCCTCTCCCTCACCCTCTATCCCTCTCCTTTCCCTCTGCCCTTTCCCTCTGTTCCTCTTTCCTTTCCCTCTGTCCCATTCCCTCACCCTCTATCCATCTCCTTTCCCTCTGTCCCTCTGCCCTTTCCCTCTCTCTCGCTCTCTATCCCTCTCTCCTTTCCCTCTTCCTCTTTCCTTTCCCTCTGACCCTCTCTCCTTTTCTTCTGTCGCACTCCCTCACCCTCTATCCCTCTCCTTTCCTTCTGTCCCTCTCTCCTTTCCCTCTGTCCCTCTCCCCTTTCCCTTTCCCGCTGTCCCTCTGCCCCTCTCCCCCATCCTCTTTCCCTCTCCACCTTTCCCTCTGCCCCTCTCCCCCGTTCCCCTATCCATGTTGCTCCTGCCCCACTCCCCCTTTCCCCTACCCCGTTCCCCTGCCCATCTTCTCCCCATCTCCTTTCTGTTCCCCATACCCTTTATCCTCTGTTCCCTTTGACCCCTCTCCTCACCACTCTTTCCCTCTCACTTCCCGACCCTCTCCCCTCCACCCTCTCTCCCCTTCACCCTGTTGCAGTTCTCTGGGCTCTGATATATAACTCGCCGTTTGTAGGGGATCCATTTCTGGTCGGCAATCGGTGCTGTGTAAACTGGGGAGGATTTATTGTTGCTCTGCCCGGAATGCCACTGTTCCCGCATTTCAGTGGGATGTTTTTGCTCCAGTGTTTACATGTCACCAGCGGAAACGCAGCTTGTTTCTTAATAGGGGCCAACGGGAATTGGTGGAGGGATGCTGCCGTGCCACTTGAAGCAAATAGAACATAGAACATAGAACATTACAGCGCAGAACAGGCCCTTCGGCCCACGATGTTGCACCGACCAGTTAAAAAAAAAAACTGTGACCCTCCAACCTAAACCAATTTCTTTTCGTCCATGAACCTATCTACGGATCTCTTAAACGCCCCCAAACTAGGCGCATTTACTACTGATGCTGGCAGGGCATTCCAATCCCTCACCACCCTCTGGGTAAAGAACCTACCCCTGACATCGGTTCTATAACTACCCCCCCTCAATTTAAAGCCATGCCCCCTCGTGCTGGATTTCTCCATCAGAGGAAAAAGGCTATCACTATCCACCCTATCTAAACCTCTAATCATCTTATATGTTTCAATAAGATCCCCTCTTAGCCGCCGCCTTTCCAGCGAAAACAATCCCAAATCCCTCAGCCTCTCCTCATAGGATCTCCTCTCCATACCAGGCAACATCCTGGTAAACCTCCTCTGCACCCTCTCCAAATGTGATTTAAAAAATAAGATACTGGAAATAGTCAAAGACTATAGGGAGAGAAACAAAAAGGAACATCTGGCCTGACCAACGGAACTCTATTAACTCTTTCTGTCTGCACCAATACTGTAAGAAGTCTCACAACACCAGGTTAAAGTCCAACAGGTTTATTTGGTAGCAAATGGTATTTGCTACCAAATAAACCTGTTGGACTTTAACCTGGTGTTGTGAGACTTCTTACCGTGTTCACCCCAGTCCAACGCCGGCATCTCCACATCATGTGCACCAATACTGCCAGACATGCTGAGTATTTGGCTTTGTCACTGTACGCAGGGTAATCAAGTTTCCCCAATGTATCGGGGCCATCTCCAGACTGCCTCGTGTGCTTTACCTGTGTTTGAATGGCAGGACCAGCTGTTCAGGTTTGGGGGATATCCCCACCATCCTTTGATATGTCGAAGCTTGTCTATCAGCAGTGAGTTTAGTATGGCAGAGGGATTAGTCATGCGATAGTGGTTACATTTACTGGATCGGGGTTTGTAGCGAGCCAACAGCCGCCAACCATTTGCCCAGACCCTCCCCCCGGGCTATAGTGCTGCTATCTGTAATGATCAGTGAAAGCCATTGCGGCATAGCACCCTCTGTAGGGGATCTGAAACCTGTGTGCAGAATGTTTAACGGGCTGATAGTCAGCCCAGGGGCCCTTCAACCAACTCCCCCAAAGCGAAAATAAAGCATGTGGATAGTCACTAAAAAAAGTCGGGTAAAGTCTGAAGTTTAAATAGGAATAGTGAATCCAGTTTCAAAAAGGGTACGAAAAAGAACGAAGAGAGACTGGGTTTGAGAGATGAAAGAAACAGAAAAAAAATTATATTTTTCAATCTCCAGCAGTAATTAAAATATGAAGGAATGAGACTCCATAATTGTTAAAGTTAATTTTCAGTGCCAGTGAAGTTGATTGGCAGTAATTAAGATTGATCACACCTTTACTTGTACTGGTGTGGACGAACCTAACTTTTCTGGTGAATTATTTCTGGCGGGTCACTTAAATACAGCAGCTCCTTGCTGTTCCAATGCCAATTCTATCAGTAGGATCCTGCGATTACAGTTTCCAGAGGAGTAGGATAGTGCAGACAACAACTTCCTGATTTCCACTTTTAGCTGCACGCGTTCTGTTGTCGGCACTTGCTGCCCAATATCCACTAATAACAATGTGTACTGATAGCTTCCATGTTATTTTTACACCGAAATCCAAGCCAATTTTATTTTTAATGAAGGGACCCCAGGTGGTCTTGGCTCGGGCAACCATGTGTGTGTTGAGGGTTTCAAGTTCAATTTCCCTGTCTAGGAAAGCGTTCTGAACAAGTAGGTTGACAAACACGTCTGATGTCTCCTACCAGACAAATCAAATGTAATTGTTCAGAGGATTAGAAGGCAATTGAAATAAACTCTAGATTGGTTTGTAAGACATGTCTTGGCACCCTTCAGACCCATTTGACATGGAACTGGAATGATAGTCTATACTCAAACATACTTGGTGCAGACTTGGTGAGCCCAGTCGCCTCTTCTGCACTGTAGGGGTTCTATGATTCCTGTGATATGAGCATGGGAGGAACCCCTCTTGTAAGCAGGCCTCTTTCTGTAGATAGGTGGATCTACCAATTCCCCACTTGTTCTGCAGCCTTCGGCTCCCTGTGGTAACCGCATAACAGAGAGCTTAAAGTTGCAATTTAAATGGGGGTGAAGAGCAACAAAATGCCAGTAATTGAAAGTTACAGGAAACTTTAAGGATGATTGAATTTTTTTGACCTTTGAAATGTTTAGTGCTAGCAGTTTGCACTTGAAAATCCCGATGGACAGGTGACAAAACATGGTCGGTTATAGTGTCCTACGACTATTATGTTTGTAGCGGGATCCCCTTTTTAACTCCACTCGTGGGCTTATCTCAGGTTTGGTTCTCCGTTACCCAAACCCCACCAATGCCCGAGTGATTCTCTCTCTCGCTGATGGAACAACAGCCACCTTGCGCCTACTTCACTAGAGTAGTGCTCCCAAGAGAGAGATAAGGAAACTGCTGCCTATCCACTACCTGGCAGCCTTTCTTGAGTGGGCGATTTTGAAGCGCCCAGGGTACCCTCAGTTCTAGACTCCGGAATTATGGTAAGGGATATTTAATATTGTGACTTGGTCAGAGATCGTTGGTGAGAAATTGAAAAGATCAAAACGGACTCCAATGGAAGTCAAAGATATGTATATATATTTATTAAAACATCAAGGTCAAGATCACCAAACACCAGGAAAACAACACACAATGCCTTATGCTCTATAAGACTATAGCTATGGAAGGAATACTAAAACGGACACAACGAGAATGCTTACTTTACACAAGTTTACCAGTGTCTTAAACTATGAAAGGTGCATGCAAAAGCCCCCCCCCCCCCCTTTCCCCAAAACCTCATCCACTATGATGATCTCGGGAACTTTGCGAATTACCAGAGGATACTCGCAATCCTAGTTTAGATTGCTCAGTGGGCTTCGGGCTGCGTGCTGGAGACGAATGAGGGGCAGGCAGGAACAGGAGAAGAGAGAGGAGAGAGAGAGACCAGAGCTTGCTTGTCCCTTTTTAAAACCTGAACCAGTGAATCTCTCACACAAAACAGTTTCTGATCATTGGTAGTTTTGATTGACTGGAACAAAAGGGCCGGAACTGTCGGGACCGCCCTTAATTGATATTTTAATGTCTTTTAAATGTTCTCTGAGTCAGCCTGATTGGAATCCCATCAGCGAGCTGAGCCTTGATATTGTCCGTGGATGGAATGATCTCTGTTCTCATTGTCTTGCTGCTGGGCTATTTACTCCTCGTCTGTTGGCCATGGTTTCTCCTTTGTTTCCTGTTGATTAGATCATCCCTGTCTCGACCTTCTCGTTATTCCCAGCCTCTTGCATATTCATGTGGCCTGACAGCCAGCCGGCTATTTTCCTTATCCCTGGGTTCTTTAATCATGGAGGATTTGCCCTAAAACTTACAGTTAGCCTGTCTCAGGATGTATTTATCTAGGGCTAGCTTGCATTTGATAAAGGGATGTATTCCTGCCTTCCTGGAATGGTTACAGTAGAGAGTTGTATATACCTGGATACAGGTTAAAAAGTAAATCCTACAAGGTGGAAGGAGCTACGTTCCCTTTATTTATAAACAAAACATCCATAGCCTCTGTCCTAACTTAGTGTGAGGTAATACTCTGCATCTAGCTTTTCCACAATTTTATGCCCTCGCAGAGGTGGAAAACCCTAGATTTCTTGGAGTCCTTCCTCATAATTCTGTCTTTTATCCCTTCGGATTATCGTCTAATTTCTCCAATGACATGAAAGCACTTTAAGATGATGTGGCTGCTGTTCGGATTGCAGTAACCAGTGCAATTATAGGAACAGGAATAGCTTCCAGCCACTTGATCTCATTTCGGCATTCAATTCCATCAGAGCTGATCTGTATTTTAACCCCATTTGCCCATTTTGGGATCACATCCCCTTGCCTATTGGAGATATAGCAACCTCAGATTTGACCTTTTCAATCAGCCTTAGCCTCAAAAACATTTTTGAGTGGAGAGGATTGAAGATTGTCACTGCCTCTTTGTATGAGGAAATGCTTCATGACACCACCCATGGCAAGCTTGAATTTTATAGTTAGGCCTCATAAGCGGCTCAATTAGGCCATCATGTGAAGAGCAAAAGGATGAGACGTGAAAGAATAGGGCCTATAAAAGGTGAAGGTGGGAAAGTCTGTGCGGAACCAGTAGAAATGGCAGAGGTGCTTAATGAGTATGTTGCCTCGGTTTTCACAGAGGAGAAGGACCTGGGTGGATGTACTGCGGGCTTGCGGTGGACTGAAAAGATTGAGTATGTGGACTTTAACAAAGAGGTTGTGCTGGAATCTTTGAATGGCATCAAGATAGATAAGTCGCTGGGTCCGGATGGGATGTACCCCAGATTACAGTGGATGGCGAGGGAAGAGATTGCAGAGCCTCTGGCGATGATCTTTGCATCGTCGATGGAGACGGGAGAGGTGCCGGAGGATTCGAGGATTGCGGATGTGGTTCCTATTTTCAAGAAGGGGAATAGGGATAGCCCAGGAAATTACCGACCGGTGAGTCTAACCTCAGTGGTTGGTAAGCTGATGGAGAAAATCCTGAGGGACAAGATTTATGAGCATTTAGAGAGGTTTAATATGCTCAAGAATACTCAGCATGGCTTTGTCAAAGGCAGATCATGCCTTACGAGCCTGGTGGAGTTCTTCGAAAATGTGACTAAACACATTGACGAAGAGAAAGCGGTTGATGTTGTTTATATGGATTTTAGCAAGGCGTTCGATAAGGTCCCCAATGCAAGGTTTCTAGAAAAAGTGAGAGGGCATGGGATCCAAGGGGCTGATGCCCTGTGGATCCAGAACTGGCTTGCCCAAAGGAGGCAGAGAGTGTGTATAGATGGATCTTTTTCTAAATGGATGTCGGTCACCAGTGGTGTGCCCCAGGGATCTGTTCTGGAACCCTTGCTGTTTGTCATTTTCATAAATGACCTGGATGAGGAAGTGGAGGGATGGGTTGGTAAGTTTGCCGACAAAGGTTGGTGAGGTTGTGGATAGTCTGGAGGGATGTCAGAAGTTACAGAGGGACATAGATAGGATGCAAGACTGGGCAGAGTAGTGGCAGATGGACTTCAACCCAGATAAATGCGTAGTGGTCCATTTTGGCAGGTCAAATGGGATGAAGGGGTACAATATAAAGGGAAAGACTCTTAGTACTGTAGAGGATCAGAAGGACCTTGGGGCCTGGGTCCATAGGACTCTAAAATCGGCCCCGCAGGTGGAGGAGGTGGTTAAGAAGGCGTATGGTGTGCTGGCCTTTATCAATCGAGGGATTGAGTTTAGGAGTCCGGGGATAATGATGCAGCTATATAAGACCCTCGTCAGACCCCACTTGGAGTACTGTGCTCAGTTCTGGTCGCCTCATTACAGGAAGGATGTGGAAAAGATTGAAAGGGTGCAGAGGAGATTTACAAGGATGTTGTCTGGATTGAGTGGCATGCCTTATGAGGATAGCTCGGTCTTTTCTCCTTGGAGAGACGTAGGATGAGAGGAGACCTAATAGAGGTATATAAGATGTTGAGAGGCATAGATCGGGTGGACTCTCAGAGGCTTTTTCCCAGGGTGGAAATGGCTACGAGAGGACACAGGTTTAAGGTGCTAGGGGGTAGATACAGGGGAAATGTTAGGGGGAAGTTTTTCACACAGAGGGTGGTGGGCGAGTGGAATCGGCTGCCGTCAGTGGTGGTGGAGGCAAACTCAATAGGGTCTTTTAAGAGACTCCTGGATGAGTACATGGGACTTAATAGGATGGAGGGTTATATGTAGGCCTAAAAGGTAGGGATATGTTTGGCACAACTTGTGGGGCCGAAGGGCCTGTTTTGTGCTGTAGTTTTTCTATGTTTCTATCAAGTTAAAGGCAAAATACTGCGGATGCTGGAACCTGAAACAAAAAACAGAAAATGCTGGACAATGGCAACAGGTCTGACAGCATCTATCGGGAAAGAATAGAGCCAATGTTTTGAGTCTGAATGATCCACAGATGCTGTCAGACCTGCTGAGATTTTCCAGCATTTTCTGTTTTTGTTTCAATTAAACTATCCTTCAGTTCAGAGTATTTGGAATGGAAAAGCTCTTGATTGAACAGGGGGGAACCGTTGCGGCTCAAACAGTTCATGGGCAAACTGGGTGCTCCATGGAATTAAGGTGAATAGCCAAGCCCTTTTCCCCAGGGTAGGGGAGTCCAAAACCAGAGGGCATAGGGTTTAAGGTGAGAGGGGAAAGATTTAAAAGGGACCAGAGGGGCAGTTTTTTCACACAGAGGGTGGTGTGTATATGGAATGAGCTTCCAGAGGAGGTGGTAAAGGTGGATACAATTACAACATTTAACATACATTTGGACAGGTACATGGATAGGAAAGGTTTAGAGGGATATGGGCCAAACACAGGCAAATGGGATCAGTTCAGTTTCGGATACCTGGTCAGCATGAACGAGTTGGGCCAAAGGGCCTGTTTCCACGCTATATATCCATAACTCCATGGCCAAAATGTTAGCGTCCCACCTGCTACGGGAATAGGAGCGGACGAGGGCTGGACAATAGTACGGTCCGTTGACCTTGGATGGGATTTTACGGTTTTGGGACGAGGGAGGCTGTAAAATCCCGCCCATTTATAACGATGATGAGCCTGAACTCCAAGCAGAACTGGTTATTGTGATCACTGGTTGTAATGGTGCTCAGTTGGAAAGTGTGGGACAGATATATAGTTACTAATGAAGTTAGATTGCGGTAACTGGCAGTTAAACATTTAACTTCTGAATCGATTTCGTGGAGCTGCTGGGTAGGTACTCGTGGCACAGCTTGCTGCGGGATTGGGATGTGTTGTGCGGGTGGGATCAGATCGGGACCTAGCTCCTTATGGAACCCACTACCGGGTAGACCTTCCTCCCGAGTGGAACATCGATCCGCCTGCATCTTGCAAGATGGTAGTTTTTTATGAGTGCGCCCCCCCCCCACCCGCAACCACCCACCACCACCCGCCTTGAAGGGAGATGAGAAGCCAAAAGCAGGAGAGGTGTAATATAAACAGAAACTGCTGGAAAAACTCAACAAGTCTGGTAGCCTCGTGGAGAGAGAACCAGAGTTAACGTTTTTAGTCCATATAACTCTTTTTGTATCTCTCCACTGAGACTACCAGAACTGCTGCGTTTATCCAGCATTTTCTGTTCTGATTTCAGATTTCCAGCATCCGCTGTATTTTGCTTTGCTTATAACACGAGAGGTTTGTTCACAACTGGTTGCCCCGAGTGATAAGATAACTAAAATGTGGATAGCACTGGGCACCACGAGAGCATATGGCAACATGTCAAAATGCTCGAGAAAGCTCGCGGTATTAACATATTCCCAGATTTGTCTGTGGATCTTTCAGATCTTTCCGTGCGATACTTTCCATTTCTTGCCACCTTTCAGGGTCAGCCCTTGACCATTTGATCTGAATTTGTCATTGACCATTTCTTTCACCCTGAGATATGGGTGAAAGGTAAGGTCGCACCTTTGAGTTACACCCCCTTGTTCTGGTGTTTGACAACTCAGTCAGAACTATCACCGGTCAGTCCGGAACAGCGAGTGCTTTAACTCATTCTTCAGGAAATCCAGACCAATCTGGAGTCAGCGCTGGTCACTTTTTACCCACCTGAGAGCCGATATCTCATAATGTCCAAGCGAATGTGAAGCAAACCTCTCGGTTCTTCAAAACAAGTGAGGATTGGATGCACGGATAAGATAACGACCCTGCAAATGTCGATTATTTGCAGAACCAAGTTCTTTACACCGAGTGTTATCGGCCATGTTAACCTTGCAGTTTCACCTTATTAATTAGACTGTTATTTAGGCATTACAGACGCATATTCCACTCTGCAGTGTGTGCTCTGGTGCGAATGTGATGCTTTGTTTGAGTGGGGGGGCTTTCCTTTTTCAATTACATTTACAAGTGTTGTGTCCCCTTTGTGAGCAGTGCTCCAATTGTTCCCATTAGTATTATTTATTAGTGTCACAAGTAGGCTTACGTTAACACTGCAATGAAGTTGCTGTGAAAATCCCCTGGTCACCACACTTTGACGCCTGTTCGGGTACACTGAGGGAGAATTTAGCATGGCCAATGCACCTAACCCGTACGTCGTTCGGATTCTGGGAGGAAACGGGAGCACCCAGAGGAAACCCACACAGACACGGAGAGAACGTGCAGACTCTGCACAGACAGTGACCCAAGCCAGGAATCGAACCTGGGTCCCTGGTACTGTGAGGCAGCAGGGCTAACCACCCTGCTGTATTGTTGTAATTTAATGACTAGTCAAGTGGGGTAGACCTGCTGGAGTAATTTTTACCACCTATTTAGTTTAGTTATAGTAATACACATAGTAATATTAATAATATGATTCTTGAATGAATTGGCAGAATTATTCAGCTTGTTATTTTATTCCTGGGAGCAATGGTGTTTGATTTATGTATACTGCCTGAATCACATTGCAAATGCCACAGCCAATAAACAAAGAACAATACAGCACAGGAACAGGCCCTTCGGCCCTCCAAGCCCGCGCCGCTCCCCGGTCCAGGATTGAATCCTGAATCCAGGATCCCCGCCCAATTTTCCAGCCTATCTACATACCAATATCCTATCCACCGAGCTGTCCCTCACAGCTACGATGCTTTGTTCATTACAACCTATTAACTTACCCCCACCCCCCCATTCCAGACCATGTGATCTCCAGGGAGAGGCGAAAACCCAGAGTGAAAAACCCCAGGGCCAATATGGGGAAAAAAAATCTGGGAAATTCCTCTCCGACCCCCTGAGGCGATCGAAACGAGTCCAGGAGATCACAATGGCCCCGATCGGAAAATGCTTCCCAACCCTAGTCATTTCCACTTCCACGAACACCATATGAATTCCCTGCCCCCGAGACAGGTTCCCAACTATCCGCAGTCTCACTCTGTACTGGCACCAGCAAGATGATCATAGAATGAAGCCTTGAAACGAGAAACCAGGAACAATTAGCCCGCGCCGCTCCCTGGTCCAAACTAGACCACTCTTTTGTATCCCTCCATTCCCACTCCGTTCATATAGCTGTCTAGATAAGTCTTAAACGTTCCCAGTGTGTCCGCCTCCACCACTTTTTTTCCCTCCAAGGCGCCTATTCTTTTCTCTCTCTGCTTCTCTCTCCCCCCTCTCTCCTCGTTCCTTTTCTCTCAATGTGATTAGTTTCAAAACTTAAAGGGCAGGTGAAACATCAGTGTTTGTGAAACATGAGAAACGTATTCTTTATGGTTGTGTGGAAAGGCATCACAGGTAAAGGGGGTTTGCTATTAAAGCATCATTTGTGTATAAATAGCCCAATTGTGTTATATAACTTTGAACACGGAATACAGAATGAAAGTGCTGTGACTGCATTTGCAATTGTTAGTTTATATATTTGAGATTAGTTTTATGTTGGGAATGAATATCATTTGGGAAATGCTCCAGTGGAAAGTTTACAGGCAACTAGATAATTGGGGACATTTGCTTTGCTGGTCTGATAAGGGAATTATGATTATAAGTTATGAATTATGATTTATATGGTGGTGAATGCTAGCCATGTGCATTAGCTAGATAGGATTTGGAAGCTTATGGAATTCTCTTAAGTAATGGTAATAGTAAATGTTTCTGTTTGGTGTTTGAAATGGTTTTATGTTAATATATGAGTTTAGATTTGAATTGTAATCCTTTTGCAAAGTATGGTGTGACATAACGTTTTGATGTAATGGCAGTGAACAACTTATACCATTGCAACACAAGCCATAAGAAATGTGCCAATTTTATTTACAGATCAAATGAAATTACAAAAGCAACTCCAGAATGCAATTATTGCTATGTATCATTTATCTGCCTGCACAAAAGAGGCAAAGATTCCGTCCCTTTGTTCCAAGAGTATGCTGGGGGTGTCGTATTCTAGGATAATTCCTCTTTTCATCACAATCACCAAGTCTGCATTCAAAATGGTGTGCACTCGATGCTGGAAAACAGAAACACCCTTTAGCACGATTTATTGCTAACCAAGGTACCTTTTCAAAAATATGAACATTGGTTAGCCACTCAATGCTGAAATATAAAACACAGCCCGTGTTAGTGTGAAAGCAGAGGACAACTCTTATTTGTATGAGGGGGTAACACAGCATTCCCATACAAACCCAGCGGGCCAATTTGCGACCATCTCTACTTATTGGACTTCACTAAAAAGGCAAAGGTGCTGTCCTTGCTCAGTAAATTGGATACAGTATCATTTTCTTCTATTGTGCCATCCGACAGGACTATAATCTGATCCGCGTCCAGAATTAGACAAACCCGGTGCTAGAAAGGAAAAGGGTAAAGAAATCCTTCACACTGAGAAGAGCCAGGTCACAACAAAGCTTCCATAATATCTACTGCATGAATAGCGTACAATACGTTATTATCAATACACTGATCGAACTACCCCATCCCACCTTCATCACTGTAAAATACCACGTCAGAATTCTGCACCATTCCAATTTTAATTCACCCCATTAATAACATTCATTATCTTCTTTTCCAATCACCAAGCTGATTGTAATCAACAGTTACTCAAACACTCATGTCACACAGGCACACAGTAACAGGTGTAGATCATTCAATCCCTCATGCCTGTGCCTCTATGTAGTTCAAGTTATAGAATGTTTGTATCCCTTTCAATCATGTGCTATCCTGTAGCTCTATGATCAAGCTCTTGTGATCTAACTTAATTTCTCTGTACACTGAAACTCCAACATCGGCATTTATTGCAGTGAAGGCAGGCAGTAGCATTGTGGTATTGTCGCTGGATTAGAGGACCTGCGTTCAAATTCCTCCAGATGGTGAAATTTGAACTCAATAAAAAATCTGGAATTAAGAATCTACCGATGACCATGACACCACTGTCAATTGTTGTAAAAACCCATCTGGTTCACTAATGTCTTTTAGCACAAGAAATCTGCTGTCCTTACCTGGTATGGTCTACATGTGATTCCAGAGCCACAGCAATGTGGTTGACTCTCAACTGTCTGAAATGGCTTCGCAGGCCACTCACTTGTATAAAACTGCTAAAAAGTTTAAAAGGATTGGAACCAGAAGGACCACCAGGCATTAACCTTGGCACTGGAAACAAACTCAGCCCTGTGGACCCTACAAAATCTTCCTTACCAACAGTTGGGGCTAGTGCCAAAATTGGGAGAGCTGTCTCACAGACTAGTTAAGCAACAGCCTGATATAGACATACTCATGGAATCATACCTTACAGATCATGTGTCAGACACTACTGTTACTATCCTTGGGTATGTCCTGTCTCACCAGCAGGACAAACCCATCAGAGGGGGCGACACAGTGCTATACAGACAAGAGCGAGTTGCCCTCAATGTTGACTCTGGATCCTATGAAGTCTCATGGCAAAAGGTCAAACATGGGAACCCACCTGCTGATTACGACATATGGTGCGCCATCCCCCACCAGCTGATGAATCAGTACTCCATATTGAGCACCACTTGGAGAAAGCTCTGAGGGTGGCAGGGGTGCAGAATGTATTCTGGGTGGGAGACTTCAATGTTGACCGCCAAGCGTAGCTTGGTAGCGCCACTACTGACAGGGCTGGCTGAATCTTAAAGCACAGTAAGAAGTCTCACAACACCAGGTTAAAGTCCAACAGGTTTATTTGGTAGCAAATACCATAAGCTTTCGGAGCAATGCTCCTTCGTCAGATGGAGTGGTCTCTGTTCTCAAACAGGGCACAGACACAGAAATCAAATTACAGAATACTGATTAGAATGCAAATCTCTACAGCCAGCCAGGTCTTAAATGTACAGACAATGTGGGTGGAGGGAGCATTCAACACAGGTTAAAGAGATGTGTATTGTCTCCAGACAGTACAGCTTGTGAAATTGTGCAAGTCCAGGAGGCAAGCTGTGGGGGTTACTGATAATGTGACATAAATCCAACATCCCGGTTTAGACCGTCCTCATGTGTGCGGAACTTGGCTATCAGTTTCTGCTCAGTGACTCTGCGCTGTCGTGTGTCGTGAAGGCCGCCTTGGAGAACGCTTACCTGAAGATCCAAGGCCTCCTGGACTTGCACAATTTCACAAGCTGTACTGTCTGGAGACAATACACATCTCTTTAACCTGTGTTGAATGCTCCCTCCACCCACATTGTCTGTACATTTAAGACCTGGCTGGCTGTAGAGATTTGCATTCTAATCAGTATTCTGTAATTTGATTTCTGTGTCTGTGCCCTGTTTGAGAACAGAGACCACTCCATCTGACGAAGGAGCATTGCTCCGAAAGCTTATGGTATTTGCTACCAAATAAACCTGTTGGACTTTAACCTGGTGTTGTGAGACTTCTTACTGTGCTTACCCCAGTCCAATGCCGGCATCTCCACATCATGAATCTTAAAGGGCATAGATTGCTAGATTGGATCTGTGGCAGGTGGTGAGGGTATCAATAAGAGGTTAAAGTATACTTGACCTCACCCTCACCAACCAACCTGCTGCAGATGCATCTGTCCAGGACAGTATCAATAGGAGTGAGCACTGCACAGTTCTTGTGGAGACAAAGTTCCGTCTTCACATTGAGGACATCCTTCACCGTGTTGTGTGGCACTACCAAATGCTCAATGTGATAGACTTTGAACAGATCTAACAACTCAAGATTGGGCAACCAAGTGGTGCTCTGGACCATCAGCAGCAGCAGAATTGTATTCAATCGCAATCTGTGACCTCATGGCCCAGCATATCCTCCACTCTATTATTCCCACCAAGCCAGGTGATCAATCTTAGTTCAACAGCGTGATTGCCTTTGACATAAAGGCAGCATTTGGGAGTGTGGCATCAAGGAGTCCTCGCAAAATGGAAATCGGGCAAAATTCTCAACTGGTTGGAGTCGTACCTAGCACAAAGAAAGATGATTGTAGTTGTTGGAGTTCAATCACCTCAGCTCCAGGACCTCACTGCAGGAGATCATCAGGGTCGTGTCTTAGGCCCAACCGTCTTCAGCTTCTTCATCAATGACCTTGCTATCACAAGGTTAGAAGAGGGGATGTTTGCTGATGATTGCACTACGTTTTGCATCCATCACGACTCAGACATTGAAGCAATCTATGTCCAAATACAGCATGAACTGGACATTATCGAGGTCTGGGCTGACAAGTGGCAAGTAACGTTCATGCCACACAAGTCCCAGACAATGACCATTTTCAACAAGATAGAATCTAACCATCACCTCTTGACATTCAATGGCATTACCATCGCTGAATCTGCCACTGTCAACATCTTGGGGGTTACCATTGACCTGAAACTGAATTGGACTTGTCATACAAATACTGTGGCTATAAGTGCAGGTCAGAGGCTAGGAATCCTGTGGTGAGAAATTCACCTCCTGACTCCTCAAAGCCTGTCCACCACCTACAAGGCACAAATCAGGAGTCTGATGGAATACTCTCCTCTTGTCTAGATAAGTGCAGCTCCAACAACACTCCAGAAGCTTGACACCATTTAAGATAAAGCAGCCCACTTGATTAGGACCCCATCCACAAAGATTCCCTCCACCACTGACCACCGGCAGTCATGTGTACATCTACAAGACCCACTGCAGGAATTCACCAAGACTCTGTAGCACCTGCCAAACCCATGACTGATTTGATTTATTATTGTCACATGTATTAGTATACAGTGAAAAGTATTGTTTTTTGCACGCCATACAGACAAAGCATACCGTACATAGAGAAGGAAAGGAGAGAGTGCAGAATATAGTTTTACAGTCATAGCTCGGGTGCAGAGAAAGATTAACTTATTGCGAGGTAAATGCTTTCAAAAGTCTGATGGCAGCAGGGAAGAAACTTTTTGAGTTGGTTGGTACGTGTCCTCAGACCGTTGTATCTTTTTCCCGATGGCAGAAGGTGGAAGGGAGTATGTCCAGGGTGCGTGGGGTCTATGATTATGCTGCCGGCTTTTCTGAGGCAGCGGGAAGTGTAAACAGTGTCATTGGATGAGACGCTGGTTTGAGTGACGGACTGGGCTTCATTCATGACCCTTTGTAGTTTATTGCGGACTTGGACAGAGCAGGAGCCATACCAAGCTGTGATACAACTGGAAAGACTGCTACCATTTAGTAGGACAAAAGCAACAGACACATGGGAACACCACCTGGAAGTTTCCCTCCCAGGTACTCACCATCCTGACTTGGAAATATAATAGCTGTTCCTTCACTATTACTGGGTCAAAATCCTGGAACACCCTCCCTAACAGCACTGTGGGTGTAAACTTCAGCGGTTCAAGAAGGCAGCTCACCATCACCTTCTCAAGTGCAATTAGGGATGGGCAATAAAATGCTGGTCTAACCAGTGATGCCTAGATCCCCATGATTGAATTTAAAAAATTAGCATTTCAATCTCTTTTATAAAGACCCAAACTCCAAACTACTGTTTCCATGAATGATTCTTTAAACACCTCAATCATTCCAATCCTGCCATGTTGACAATGATTTGTCAGTAACTAGCCCATTACATCTTAGCTTTAATCCTTTTAAATTTTCTTTTCTTTAAAGTTTACATCATACCAGTTATAGACCATCTCCAAAACATTTCACCGTTCTCTTCTACATGTTATTGTTGGACACTAAGATATATTATACACATGGGATTCGATTTTTAATTCCTGGTCAGGAACATGGCAAATTGAGAAGTCTGGCTGTCTGGGATTGCTGTTAATGGCCTGATCTCATTTTATATGTCGTTTGCTGACCTCTCAGACAAAAAGGATGGGAGGTTGGCAGGAAACTGGTGTCTGGCTGTTAAAATTGGGTGGCAGAAGGCTGGCATTCGGATCCCAGGGAATTGTTCCAGCCATAATTGGGGAAAACCAGCTGGGGGAGAAGGCAGCATGAGAGAAGCCTAAAGTTTGCTTGTGAGGCCAGCAGGAGCACTTCTTTCCCTGGCCCCTGATCTAGAAAAATATTTTCTTCTGGCTGTGGCCACTCCCCTGTCCAGGTCGTGTGTTAAAATAGCAGATCATGTCCTGATGATGTCACTGAAATTTGATCTGTATATTTAAGGATGTCCGCATCAGCTTAGGGTTAGTATCCTCATTGCTGATAATTTTACACTGCTATTGCCCTGGTTGGGATGGAAAATTTTAACTGTTGTACCATTGAAAATTGGTTACTGCCTCCATTCATTAAAACAAATCCAACACTC